>NW_024543072.1:50820000-51267658 GCF_018167655.1 Microtus oregoni
GGATAATGCTCTTATACACTGTTAAGATCTGTCACCATGTTAGTTTAATAAAATGCTGCTTGGCCAGCAATCAGCAGAAAGTAAAGGTTGAGTGACCAGACTTGGAGAATTCTGGAAAGAGGAAAAGCAGAGATAAAGTCACCAGCCAGATGCAGAGGAAGGAAGATGAGAATGCTTTACTGAGAAAAGGCACCAAGCCATGTGCCTTACCTACAACCCAGTAATTTGGAGGTATATTCTTATTTCAGGTTCTCTCCTCTTAGATGACTTTTACTTGTGTCAGGCAGACATAAAACTATTCATCACAGACACCATTCACAGAAGACATTTTGAACGGACTTATCTACAAATATTAACTCAACTCCATGACTATACAAGAAAACTTTGAAATCTTTTGCAAGTGTGTGTACCTGCATGAACAGGATAATAATGAATTATAGGATAATAATGAATTATGCACCTTCCTCATGCTACCAATCTGTCTCTTTGGCATTATAGAAAGGCAAGGAAAGATTCAAAGGGGACTTACAGAACAAAGGCTCTAACTTAACTCTAAAACAAAATACCATTCTAAAATATATAGCTTCTGGGAAATCTGGTGAGATTGTTCTAATGTCTACACATTTTTAGTTTGATAAATTGTGCCATTCTCCAAATTCCTTTCAACTATAAGTAGTAAACAAAAACATCCCTGCATGTGACTCTTCCTATGTTTTGGACACTCACCAGCACTTTGAGGGTGGAATGGCTAAGATATTGACACTTAAACATTCTTTTCCTAAAAGTATTGAAGTGCATGATATGTATCCCAAAATATGACATAGACTAAAGCAAATGCATTAGTATTCTTAGCACTTCAGAGTTTGTTCAGAATTTTCGTGTGTGTGTGTATGTATGTGTCTTGCTTCGTTTTAATAAAAGGATATCAAAATTTGGGTGGATGAAGTATATATAACAGAAAGTTAAGGGGACTGGAGATAGTACAGTTCAGAGCCTTTTTCAGTCCTATTAAAAAGTAGAATTTATTTCTCAGAACTCATGTCTGTGCAGCTGACAAGTGCCTGTAACTCTAGATCCAGAGAACCAGATGACCTGTGTGGGCATGTAAATACATATGACATATACCTACACAGCCAGGTATGTATACACATTGATAAAAACAAACCTAAAGAAATAAATAAGAATACTTAAGGAAAGCATACCACAAAAGCCCGTCCAAGGGCAGAATTACATCAGTTCTAGAGACTTTTTAGGCTTATTACCCTCTTTAAGGTGTCTGAGTCTTTTACTTAAACTTTCACAAGTCTAACTCTACTTGTTTTGGTTTATCATTTTGTTGTTATTCGTTTTGTTTAGTTGCCTCTAAATAATGTTTCAGAAATACAAATCTGAGAAGTGAATTTAAAAATCAAATCTTCTTAAATAATCCAACCATTTTAGTAATAATTGAGAAGCTCCAGCTCTAATTGACATGGTGTCATTGTCCTGTGCACTCAAACTGCAACAAACAATTTATGTAATGGTACTCCTACTCCTATGCATGGATAAAGCGGTTAACAGCATTTCAGTGAGCTGACACCATGAAGAGAATATGTATGGTAAGTAATGGGTTTGGGGAATTTTTTTTCTTTACTTCTTTGAACGGGAAGCAGCCATGTTTGTGAAAGTCCAGAGCTGACAATTTGCTTAATCCTAACTGTAATGTTTCTTAGACTTCTACAGCCCTTATTAGGTCAAGAATAGGTGGAAATTTTGCAGTCTGTGTTGCCCATAGAAGCTAGAAGGTCAATGACACTATACAACAAAACAAACAACAAAAATCAGCAACAACTGCACATCATTCCTTTTCAGGTCTAAACTGCCAAACTTTACTTTTCCTCCCTCCTTTGCACATGTGCTTAAAGTTCTAGAAATTTCAATTGCAGGCAGAATTCTCTGTCACTTAATTTAAGTTACGTTTCCTTTGGCAATAAATTGTACAACATTTATCTTCCCCAAATCTGGAAATCCATTTTCCACTGCAGGCTTCCTTCTACTCTCTTTTTATAGATTTATTTTCTCTTTTTATTACCATTTTAATAACATTTTAGAAAGGAAGGTGAGCAGTTCATGTGTTAGATGCAATGTCTTTCATTGTAAGCTCCAGTAAATGTTTGTGAAATGAGATATGTTACACAACTTGCTACAACTGTGACATGGAATAATATTAAGATAATATGGAATACATTTAGTGTTGTTATATTTAATGTAAAGTTCTATATTTCAGCTTATTTGTGAAATGGTATAGATTTTCAAAACAAGTAAAGGAATTTCATGCAAAATGCACATAAGAAAAAATGCTGTATTTTCTCATTCCATTTTTATCTATTAGAGTATTTTATATATAATTTCTACAAAAATCTGTGATTAATACAAGATAATATCATCCCTTCATAAGTGAATTTAGTATTCTGAATAAAGTATTTTTGTAGTTAGGGCAAGTTGGATAGAAGAAAGTAATAAATAAGGCAACCTTTGTGCGAAAACAAACAGCAATATTTTCCTGGTTAAAAGAATAGTCTTTTTAGAAATTTATATTTTTAATAGAATTTAAAATGCAGCTATAAGGTACTAACTATTGAGGTAAGATAATTTAGAATCCCACAATGTATATAATTTTAATACATTTCAAAGTCTATGAAAATGGCACTCAAGCATTTTTTTTGTTAAATTTGTTGAATTTAGAATACTCACTCTCTAATTTACATTATTTCAAAAAGGCAATAGTTTTCTACATACTTTTATGTGCACTAAGCACTTTAAAGCACCTCACAGTCCAGAATCTTCTATTATTATGAGATACAAGAATGGGAACCCACTAGAGATGTTCCTGTGTAGTACCAATTTTGAGAATACAGCAAGAATGTAAATGTAGCTTTCCCGAGGCTATTATTTTGTAGATAACAAGTACCTTCCAGTCCCAACATGTTTTTCATAATAGTTTAGAATTTTAAAAGCACGAGAGTGGGATGTTTGAAGACTGAAGATTTATCTGCTCTCTTCTGAGTGCATATGGGATTTAGCTTTTAGTTTTCATTCAGTCTCTTTAACCTGTTCTTGTTTACTGAGAGTCTATCATTATGTTCTGCTTCGAGATTTTCTTTTATGAATGGCTTTTATGCATTGCATGGCATGTTATTCAGTTCCACTAAATAATAAAAGCTCATTAAAGAAGGCATTAAATATAGAAAGACAAAGAAATGTTATTTCAAAATTCCATTCTGCCAGCAACCATTATGGCTGTGTTCCTGAAACTACTTTTTCAACGCTCATACCTAACAGGCTCACTGCTCGTTCACAGAATTACTTTATTTATAGTTCCATAATACATAACTCCCTTTTTCCATTTTCTTTTTCATTTCCAATTTAGCAAGCAAAAGGAAAACTAGCTACAGTCCAGTACAATGACTTTTTAGAATTAACACCTAACTTTCCAACCCCCTCTAAATTTGCTATACACACAGAAACACAATAACAAAACACAGAGAGGGGTAGTGAAATAATTATAGATATATACTAGCTACATTTTCTTTGCTGAGATAGAAAACTCAGATAAAAGGACCTTAAAAGAGGAACGACTTCCTGTAGTTCTCAGTTAAGAGTAGAGTTCATTATGGCAGTAAAGTCACTATATCACTATATAAGGAGCTTAAACGAACTGTTCACAGTGTGCCTGTGGTCATGAAGAACAGAAAAAGAAATGTTTATTCTCATATATATTCAACCTTTTATGCATCATAGGACCTTAGCACATGTCATGGTGCTATCCTTATTTAGGGTGGATCATTCTATTAGGTAGCTAGATAGATATTATCAGGTTTGGATGTCATTAAAGATAGACTTTCCCTCTTGTTTCTCTGGTAATGTTAAAAAGGTAAGTGCCCCTGTAGGATTTAGAAAGCCATGAATTTTCCATGAAAATTTGGAAGTATGTGGACTTAGTTGAAGTCTATATAGTCAAAGCTACTTCATCTATTAAAGAATAGTACTTGCCAGGTGGTGGTGGCAGACGCCTTTAATCCCAGCACTTGGGAGGCAGAGGCAAGCGGATCTCTGTTAGTTCGAGGCCAGCTTGGTGTACAATAGCTAGTTCCAGGACAGGCTCTAAAACTGCAGCGAAACCCTGTCTCAAAAAAATCAAAAATAAAAATAATAAAAAATAGTATTTATGGTTCTATCTCTAGCCCTAAATGAACAATCATTCCAAGCTACTCCAAACATTAGACACCATAGTCTCCACCTTTTTTTTCTTTTTTTATTGAGAAAAGGAGAAAAAAAAAACAAGTTTCCGCGTCCTCCCAGCCTCACATTTCCCTCCCCCTAAACCCCCCTAGGCCCCCTCCTCCACCCTTCTCCCCCTCCCCCCACTCCTTTCCCCCTCCCTCTCCAGTCCAAAGAGCATTCTGGGTTTTCTGCCCTGTGGTAAGACCTAGGACCTCCCACCTCCGTCCATATCTAGGAAGGTGAACATCCAAACTGGCTGGGCTCCCACAAAGCCATCACATTACATAGGATCAAACCCCCGTGCCATGGTCCTTTGCATCTCATCAGCCCTCATTGTTCGCCATGTTCAGAGAGTCCAGTTTTATCCCATGCTTTTTCAGTCACAGTCCAGCTGGTCATGGTGAGCTCTCAATAGATCAGCTCCACTGTCTCAGTGGGTGGGTGCATCCCTCGTGGTCCCGACTTCTTTGCTCATGTTCTCCCTCCTTCTGCTCCTCATTGGGACTTTGGGAGCTCAGTCCAGTGCTTCAGTGTGGGTCTCTGTCTCTATCTCCATCCATCACCAGATGAAGGTTCTATGATGATATGCAAGATATTCGTCAGTATTGCTCAAGGATAGGGTCATTTCAGGTTCCCTATTCTCAACTGCCCAAGGAACTAACTGGGGACCTCAGCTTGGGCACCTGGGAGCCCCTCTAGGGTCAGGTCTCTTGCCAACCCTAAAGTGGTTCCCTTAACTAAGAATTGTGGTTCCGTGCTCCCCTGTCCAACCTCCCTTTATCCCAATCCTCCTGCTTTCCCAAGGCCCGACCACCTTCCCTTCTAACTTTTCTCTCCCCATCTCCCCTTACCCCCAACAAACCCCACCCCAAGATCCCAATTTTCTCCCTGGCAATTTTGTCTACTTCCCTTAGCCAAGAGGATAACTATATGTTTTTCCTTGGGTTCCCCTTCTTACTTAGCTTCTTTAGATTCACCTATTGTAGACTACATGACCCTTATTTATGGCTAGAAACCAATTATGAGTGAGTACATCCCATGCTCATCTTTTTGGGTCTGGGATACCTCACTCAGGATAGTGTTTTCTATTTCCATCCATTTGCATGCAAAATTCGAGAAGTCATTGTTTTTTACCGCTGAGTAGTACTCTAATGTGTAGATATTCCACACTTTCTTCATCCATTCTTCCATTGAAGGGCATCTAGGTTGTTTCCAGGTTCTGGCTATTACAAATAATACTGCTATGAACATAGTTGAACAAATGCTTTTGTCATATGATAGGGCATCTCTTGGGTATATTCCCAAGAGTGGTATTGCTGGGTCCCGAATTTCCTAAGAAACCGAAACACTGACTTCCATAGTGGTTGCACAAGATTGCATTCCCACCAGCAATGGATGAGGGTACCCGATCCTCCACAGCCTCTCCAGCAAAGGTTATCGTTGGTGTTTTTGACTTTACCCATTCTCAAAGGTGTAAGATGATATCTCAAAGTTGTTTTGATTTGCATTTCCCTGATTGCTAAGGAAGTTGAGCATGACCTTAAGTGTCTTTTGGCCATTTGAACTTCTTCTGTTGAGAATTCTCTGTTCAGATCAGTGCCCCATTTTTTAATTGGGTTAATTAGCATTTTAAAGTCTAGTTTCTTGAGTTCTCTATATATTTTGGAGATCAGACCTTTGTCAGTTGAGGGGTTGGTGAAGATCTTCTCCCAGTCAGTAGGTTGCCTTTGTGTCTTAGTGACAGTGTCCTTTGCTTTACAGAAGCTTCTCAGTTTTAGTAGGTCCCATTTATTCAATGTTGCCCTTAATGTCTGTGCTTCTGGGGTTATACATAGGAAGCGATCTCCTGTGCCCATCTGTTGTAGGGTATTTTCCACTTTCTCTTCTATCCTTTTCAGTGTGTTCGGGCTGATATTGTGGTCTTTAATCCATTTGGACTTGAGTTTTGTGCACGGTGAAAGATGTGGGTCTATTTTCATTCTTCTACAGGTTGACATCCAGTTGTGCCAGCACCATTTGTTAAAGATGCTTTCTTTCTTCCATTGTATACTTTTAGCTCCTTTATCAAAAATGAGGTGTTCATAGGTTTGTGGGTTAAAATCCGGGTCTTCTATACGATTCCATTGGTCGCCTTCTCTGTTTTTATGCCAGTACCACACTGTTTTCATTACTGTAGCTCTGTAATAGAGTTTGAAGTCAGGGATGGTAATGCCTCCAGAAGATCCTTTATTGTATAGGATTGTTTTGGCTATCCTGGGTTTTTTGTTTTTGCATATAAAGTTGATTATTGTCCTCTCCAGATCTTTGAAGAATTTTGATGGGATCTTGATGGGGATTGCATTGAATCTATAAATTGCCTTAGGTAGAATTGCCATTTTTACTATGTTGATCCTCCCAATCCAAGAGCAAGGTAGATTCATCCATTTTTTGGTATCCTCTTCAATTTCTTTCTTCAATGCCTTAAAGTTCTTGTCAAATAGATCTTTCACTTCCTTGGTTAGATTTACCCCAAGATATTTTATGCTCTTTGTGGCTATCGTGAATGGTAAGGCTTCTCTGATTTCCCTCTCTGCTTCCCTATCCTTTGTGTATAAGAGGGCGACTGATTTTTTGGAGTTGATCGTGTATCCTGCCACATTACTAAAGCTGTTTATCAGCTGTAAAAGTTCTTTGGTGGAGTTTTGGGGGTCACTTAAGTACACTATCATATCACCTGCGATTAACGGAAGTTAAACTTCTTCCTTTCCAATTCGAATCCCCTTGATCCCATTATGTTGTCTTATTGCTATTGCTAGAACTTCAAGTACTATATTGAAGAGGTATGGCAAGAGTGGACATCCTTGTCGTGTTCCTGAGTTAAGCGTGATGGCTTTGAGCTTCTCTCCGTTTAATTTGATGTTAGCTGTCGGCTTGCTGTATATAGCTTTTATTATATTTAGGTATGACCCTTGTATCCCTAATCTCTCCAAGACTTTTAACATAAATGGATGTTGAATTTTGTCGAATGCTTTTTCAGCATCTAATGAGATGATCATATGGTTATTTTCTTTCAGTTTATCTATATGCTGGATTACATTGATAGATTTTCGTATGTTGAACCAGCCCTGCATCTCAGGAATGAAGCCTACTTGATCATAGTGGATAATTTTCCTAATGTGTTCTTGGATTCGGTTTGCCAGTATTTTGTTGAGGATTTTTGCGTCGATGTTCATGAGTGAGATTGGCCTGTAATTCTCTTTCCTGGTTGAGTCTTTGTGTGGTTTTGGTATCAGAGTAACTGTAGCTTCATAAAAGGAATTAGGTAATGACCCTTCTGTTTCTATATTGTGGAATACATTAAGGAGTATGGGTATTAGCTCTTCTTGGAAGTTCTGGTAGAATTCCGCATTGAAGCCATCTGGTCCTGGGCTTTTTTTGGTAGGGAGGTTTTTGATAACAGCTTCTAATTCTTCGCGAACAACAGGTCTGTTTAGATTGTTCACCTGGTCCTAGTGTAACTTTGGTATATGGTATTTATCTAAAAAAGTGTCCATTTCTTTTACATTTTCCAGTTTTGTGTTATACAGGCTTTTGTAATATGATCTGATGATTCTCTGAATTTCCTCTTTGTCTGTGGTTATGTCCCCCCTTTCATTTCTGATCTTATTAATTTGCGTATTCTCTCTCTGCTGTTTGATTAGTTTGGATAGGTGTTTATCAATCTTGTTGATTTTCTCCAGGAACCAGCTTTTTGTTTCATTGATTCTTTGGATTGTTTTCTGTGTTTCTATTTTGTTGATTTCAGCCCTCAGTTTGATTATTTCCAATCTTCTAATCCTCCTAGGTGAGTCTGCTTCTTTTTTTTTCTAGAGCTTTCAGGTGGGCTGTTAAGTCTTCAATATGTGCTTTCTCTGTTTTCTTTAAGTGGGCACTTAGTGCGATGAACGTTCCTCTTACCACTGCTTTCATAGTGTCCCATAAGTTCGAGTATGTTGTTTCTTTATTTTCATTGAATTCAAGGAAGACTTTAATTTCTTTCATTATTTCTTCCTTAATCCAGGTATGGTTCAGAAGTTGACTGTTCAGTTTCCATGAGTTTGTAGGCTTTCTGGGGGTAGCATTGTTGTTGAATTCTAACTTTAATCCATGGTGATCTGATAAGACACAGGTGGTTACTAATATTTTTTTGTAACTGTGTAAGTTAGCTTTGTTACCGAGTATGTGGTCAATTTTCGAGAAGGTTCCATGAGCTGCAGAGAAGAAGGTATATTCTTTCCTCTTCGGGTGGAATAAACTATAGATGTCTGTTAAGTCCATTTGCTTCATTACCTCCATTAATTCTCTAATTTCTCTGTTAGGTTTCTTTTTGATTGACCTGTCCATTGGTGAGAGAGGAGTGTTGAAGTCTCCTACTATTAGTGAGTGTGGTTTGATGGCTGCCTTGAGTTTTAGTAATGTTTCTTTTACATACGTGGGTGCTTTTATATTAGGGGCATAGATATTCAGGATTGAGACTTCATCCTGATGAATTGTTCCTGTTATGTGTATAAAATGTCCCTCTCCATCTCTTCTGATTGATTTAAGTTTGAAGTCAACTTTGTTAGAAATTAGTATGGCCACACCTGCTTGTTTCTTAGGTCCATTTGCTTGATAAGCCTTTTCCCAGTCCTTTACTCTGAGTAGGTGCCTGTCTTTGTGGTTGAGGTGTGTTTCTTGTAGACAGCAGAACGTTGGATCCTGTTTTCGTATCCAATCCCTTAGCCTGTGCCTTTTTATAGGTGAGTTGAGCCCATTGACATTAAGTGATATTAATGAACAGTGGTTGTTAACTCCGGTCACTTTTTTAGTAATAGGGTTTGTGTGTTTCCCTTCTTTGAGTTGCGCTGATGAAAGGTCTCTAGATGCCTGAGTTATTGTGGGCATTGTTGGACTCCTTGGTTAGTGATTTTCCTTCTATAATTTTCTGTAAGGCTGGATTTGTGGCTACGTATTGTTTGAATTTGTTTTTATCCTGGAAAATTTTGTTTTCTCCATTTATAGTGAACGAAAGCTTGGCTGGATATAGTAATCTGGGCTTGCATCCATGATCTCTTAGTTTTTGCAGTACATCTATCCAGGACCTTCTGACTTTCATGGTTTCCATAGAGAAGTCAGGTGTAAGTCTGATAGGTTTACCTTTATAAGTAACTTGGCCTTTTTCCTTTGCGGCTCTTAATATTCTTTCTTTATTCTGTATATTTTGTGTTTTGATTATTATATGGCGAGGGGATGTTTTTTTTTGATCCAGCCTATTTGGTGTTCTGTATGCTTCTTGAACCTTCATAGGTACCTCTTTCTTCAGGTTGGGAAAGTTTTCTTCTATAATTTTATTAAGTACATTTTCTGTACCGTTGAGCTGCACTTCTTCTCCTTCTTCTACTCCAATTATTCTTAGGTTTGGTCTTTTTATTGTGTCCCAAATTTCCTGAATGTTTTGTGATGAGAATTTGTTGGATTTGCTGTTTTCTTTGATCAGTGTGTTTATTTTCTCTATGGTATCTTCAGTGTCTGATATTCTCTCTTCTATCTCTTGTAATCTGTTGTTAGTACTTGTTTCTGTCATTCCTGTTCATTTACCCAGATTTTCCATCTCCATTCTTCCCTCGGTTTGTGCTTTCTTCATTGCTTCCAATTCATTCTTCATGTCTTGAACCGCTTCCCTAACCTGTTTGATTGCTTTTTCTTGTTTCTCTTGGTTTTCTTGCGTGTCTTTGTGCGATTTATTCATTTCCTCTACCTTTTTGTTTGTAATCTCTAATTGTTTATGGCAGTTTTTCACCTCCTGTTTAAGGTCCTCTATTATTTTCATATAGTTCACTTTTGATTCGATTTCTTCTATTTCTTCAGGAGTAGGGTGTACAATTCTTCTTATTTCGGGATCCCTGGTTTCTGGTGGTGTCATGTTGCCTTTCAGATTGTTGGAGGAATTCTTGTATTGGCGCCTTCCCATCTCTTCCTTCAAATGGAGCCAGGAGAGGCCTGGTCTCTTGGTCCAGTCTTTGCTGTGATTGACTCTCAGGGTATATCTCTTCAGTGTAGAAGCAGGAACCGTTCCCGTCCAGATGGGATTCCTCAGCAACCGTCCTGATGGGATTCCTCAACAACTAAACAGGGCTGCTGGTAGCCCAATGATCCAGGGCCAACAGGATGAATGGAGCAAGTGAGGGGGTGGGGGCGTGGTATCCAGGAGCACGCAGGAAGCCTGGCGCCGGAGCTGAAGGTGCCCGGCTCCCTTACAGGGGACCCTGAGGCCTGCCTGCTAGTCTCCACCTTTTCAGCATTGATCCACCTAGACTCTTCAATCAGTTTTCCAGTGTCCTCATCTCCACCCAAAGGGGGCTGATTCACGTGTAAACATGCTAAGGAGAAGGTTATTCATCCCCTTATTAGATAATATGCTTATACTCCTTGGAATGTAACAATGATTCTCATAATTGTCAAAGAGCTGGCAAGTTTCGACCCTGGCAGGAACAAAGAACTGTATGTCCAAGAAAGACATCAAGCGACAAAGAAAGGGATATAAACAGATTTTGCATCTTTTCAGTATGAGAGAGGCCTAAGGCTGGAAATACTCTGAATGGATACTAGCTTGGTATTTTGTAGAGTCCTAATATCTTCTCTTACCCCCTATTGTTTCTACTTAGGTACCTGAGTCTGCACCTACCTGGATTTCTTTTCCTTAACATGACTTTTAGAAACAAGAAGCTGCTCCCCACTTTCATGTTCATGGTATACCTAGCTCCCCACAACTGTCCTTTACAAAGGCTCTTTTTTGGTGAAGCCACTTGCAGTACTTCTATCAGATAGCTTTGTGACAGCTGTTTTTCCTGAATCCTGACTCAGAGACGCATAATTTACTTTCTCTTCTTTCTGTCTCTTCTTTTGAATGTTGGCAGAAATTTGGACATTTTTTTTCTGATATTCTGACTTATTTATTCACTGAAGCTCCCTCAGCTGCTCTCAGAATGCTTCTGAATTCTGAATTTGCATCTGAACCCAACTTTCTTGGGTCCCAACTTTAAAAATGGTTTTCTCTTTTTTTTCTCTATCCCTTTCTTCTAGGCATCTCTGGAGACTTCCAACATATCTGTCCTGTTGAAATTCTATAAAATTGTCATAGAGTTTCCTTCTGACTCCCTTTATATGTTCTTTTATTAATGTGACTAATAATCCAAACTATAAAACTCAGATTTTCATGGAAATTTGAGACAAACCAAAAGGACACCCTAATTTCCCTGATAACATTCCCAACTCAATTAAGATAATTAAGGTACTCCTTAAAGGAAGGCTTTGAGTTGGTTTAGATAAGACTTGAAGAAATGAGAGCAACAGAAATATTGCCTGTCTAGAAGGACAGAGAAAAAGAAGAGATCGTATGATCTATGTAAAATCACTTGCTCTCTCTGCCATGATCTGTGTATACAGACTTACAGAATCATGTTCTGCTGAGAATTTGTGTTCAGCATGTACATTCTTCATTCAGAGAATTTAGATAAATTCTCGGAAAGAATATTATGGTGTCTATGATGGTAGAATCTGGAAGCACAAACTTGTGTATAAATGTACACTTATGAGCATATACATGTAAATGTTCATGTGTATATGCAAGTACATGTGCATGTGTGTGCTTGTGGATGCCAGAGATGAACATAACATTGGGAATCTTTGTAGATCATTTTATACTTTATTTATTTGAGACAGTATTGCTGGCTGACCTTGGAATTCTCTGATAAATTAGATTGGCTAATGCCCCCCAGGAATCCTCTTGTCTCTGTCTACCTGAAACTGAAAATTACAGGCTAATTGAAGCCAAACAATAGTTTCAAAAGATTTATTTTATTATGCATGTATTACCAATTTGCCTACATGTTTGTAATGTATGCTACATGGGTACCCAGTTCTCAACTAGGCCCGAGTGGTGTCTCAGATCCCCAGAACCTGGGCATCTAGTGTTTTTGTGAGCTTCCATGTGGGTATTCAGAAAGGAACCTGCATCTTAGGGAAAAGCAGCCAGTACACAACTACTGGGCCTTTTTTCACCCCTACTCCCCAATACACACTGCTTTTAACCTATGCTGCTCAGTAGTTCATATTAAATTGTTACCAAAAATAAAAAAAAAAAAACTCTGTAGAATTTTCAAAATTCTGGAACAAGACTACAGTAATACCATTTTGAAATTTGTACAATTTATTTTTTTTTCAAATACGCCAGAATCATATAAATATAATTAAATTAAAAATGAGTTACTGTCAAGTTGATGAGCAATTTCATTTGTGTTTAACAACTTAAGTTAAAATATTGTTTTAAATTCTGATCTATAGAATTGTTATTATGATACTTCATGACTTTAAAATAAGTAACTCAAATTTGTGGAGAGATTTCCTGTTTTAAATTTTGTTGATTTAAATTTAAATTTAAATGATTGAAATAATTATTTCTGACTAAAACTGCATTTCTATTATTTTCTGTTTAATTATAAAAATACATGGATTAAAAGAAATCTTTGGTTTCCTCATTTGTATTACAATTCAGTTTTATTTAATAAAGAACATCTCTATTAGCAATGCATTCTCTCTACTTTCTTACAAAACCAACTGACCTTACACTTATCTTTTCTCCTCCAAAGCAAGGTTTTTACATATTTTGGGGGAAATGAATATTCTTCATTACTAAAATCAATCATAAACGTGCATTAAAACAATAACAAACCTGACCTGAGTTTTAGAAATATGAGTTACCTCAAAAACGTCCCAAGAAATGGGCATCAATTGGATGTGTTCACCTTCTTGGCAGCATTCTCATAATACAATTTTCTCCTTTCTCCATTCAACACTCTATTTCCCGTGCTGTTAAATTACATTCGAATCACTGAAGTGTTTATGAATCAGCATTACTTTAAGTGGTTCTATCTTCACTAGCATTACTTTTAACTGCGGGAGAGTTTCAGTGAGGAGAAAGATAATAGTTGAAATTGAGTCAAGAGCTGCAGCTCTGAGTGATTAACCCTATTTCTTTACAGTCTACTGCCCTTTCGCTTTAGTTCCTGATGGGTTCACTCCCAATAAAGTACTTGCATATCTAAGTGTACTAGCTCAGAATAAGTGTTACATTTATTTAGGATTTCTTAAGATATAATGAATAAAGACAGAACATGCAATTTTTTAAAGGTGTCAGACCCCTTGGAAGTAGAGTTATAGATAGGTTTAAGGTACCACGTACATGCTGGGAATTGAAACCTGGTCCTCTGGAAGAGAAGCGAGTGCTTGTAACCATTAATCCATCTCCCCAGGCCTCCAGGAAAAATTTTATGTGTAGAAGGATGCTGACTTATTTGTGCATATTTCTAGAAGTGGCATAGCTGGATATCCATTGATATCCATTGAAGAGAAGGGATTGGAAGAATTCTAAAAGTCAGAATATTAATAGCCTATCTCCTAGAAATTACAGCATAGAAAGACAAGACAATAGAAGTATCAATGAACATATTATATGAAAAGGAGAAAACTTTGCAGAAATCTATGCCTAGACAAAGAACTAAAGGCAACTAATAATTTCTGAGATAAGGAGATTTAGCTTCTCCCAGGGATGATCCACATTAATGGTTGTCCAATACAGAGTGATGAATCTTGAAACCATGTACACACAAACAGAAAACAAATTCCACACATTTTCTTCACAGATTTATATATAAATCAACACAAATTTTTATGTATATAGTAACATTTAAAGAATAAATCAAAGAAAAGCTATCATCTTGAAAGTGGAGTGGGAACATGGAAACTGTTTGGAAAAGAATAGATAGGAAAGAGGAGGAAAGTCATGTAGTCCTAATTCAATTAAATTATGTTGAAAATTATTATCTAATACTATTGAGGTTTGTCTGTCTTCCATTTATATGGTCATTAAAACCATCAGAATTGAATCATTTCAATAATTTTGGGTTGACTTATGTCTTGGATCTATGCATTTTTAGTCCTGATATTTAGTATTGTATGACTTCTTTTATTTTGAAATAAAAGTACCATTCTGAGAAAATAATTTTGTTTCTATAATATTCAATACCTTATTTCACACTGGGCTTAGTCAAACTTAATTTCTACAATTTTACATACAATATTTATCTATTTTCCATTTATCATTGCATATCTTGTTTTTGTCATTGTAGTTTAATTTTTGTTAACTCTAGATTTTTTTATATTCATGGGTTTTTTTTTGTTTGTTTTCTACGAATATAGATAGGCTGTTACAAAAGTTGTGTCTGAGATCATTTTGTAAAATAACAAGGAAAAGGCAATAACCTAGGAAAAATGGAATAAATATTATATGTGACTAATATGCTGTTATGATTTTAAAATGACAGCAATAAATATGTAAGAGAGATTTACTTGATTATTTGTGTTTTATTCACAGTTCCATGGTCAGTTAACAGTGCATAAAATTAGAAGAAATATTATCATTGATGAGCACAGAGTTGATTAATTTAACTAACTATGACTTGTATATAAGTATGATGTGATCTCACTAGAATGTGCCATGGATTAATGCTGCTTACACGGAAGTAGAAACGGTAGCTACTGCAAACAGTGTTAGCAGCACTGCGAAGATACTTGTCAACTGAAGCAATCACCAGTTCAGCTGATCCGATAAGTCAGGTCAAGAGAGCCATTGTGCAGCACGATGAATGCTTCTAACCAAGAAAAAGCAATCATGTGTGATGTAATCTATATACTAATAAGGTATCACCATCGTAAAATATAAATTTATAAATATATTTCAAAACAGTACTTACAGCTGGAAAACACACAATTTATGTCAATAAAAGAATAAAATTTGAAACTGAGTAAATCCTGTTTCAAATAGGTACTTTGCTAAACTTTAATACCACAAATTCATCTTTGTGTGTTTACGCAACACGGTGATTTTTTTCTACTTTTCGTCATTAATGCTCTTTATTGATATATGGAAGGCATGTGATGAGATCCAAGGCATAGAAACAAAATTGAAATATCTTCTATATAGGGCCATTTCAAATTGATTCCTTGTTTGTGTGTGTGTGTGTGTGTGTGTGTGTGTGTGTGTCTGTGTATTCTGCTGTTGTTTTTGTTATTTTTATAAACAAGTTCATGCTGGGAAGTCTTCTGCCTCATATATGTAATACATGGACATAGAATATCTCTTTAGTCCTTCCCTACATTAGGCACATAGCGAACTTTAACAAATCATGCCACACTGTGAAAGTGTAAAAACTAATTTATACTCTCAGCAGTCGGTGCCCAAAAATAATGGACACATGAGGCTCTTAAATTTGTATCAATTAAATGAAGGTAAAATTATTCTTCAATGTAATTTTGGATTATCCTAACAGTTAATAAAATTAGTCATCTAGAGGCTGAGATGATAGAAAAGGCAAAGTATGAGGACTTAAGACAGGATCCTGAGCACTCCCTTTAGAATCTGTACCTGGTGCTGCCCTTTAATCCTAGCAATGAGGTTCTCTGAGGTAGGGGTATCTTGAGGCCATATGACCGGTCTGTTCAGATTAAACTGGCAAGATCCTAGTTCTTTGAGAGACCTTGTCTCTAAAAATAAGGCGGAAAAATGAAGAAGTAAGATTCCTGACATAGGCTACTGACCTTCATAAGTTTACACAAGGATAGGAAGACCTACAAACACATGAGACCCTACACACACACACACACACACACACACACACACTGTATAACTCCTACACACATATCATACACCAGACCAAATACATAAACAACAATCATCTGCGATTTAAATATCTTCAATTATAGCTCACTTTTTAGAATCTTTCTATTCTTTTGTTGCATTTTTCCTATTTCAACTGTTTTGTAGCTTTATCTACAAATTTATCTACAAATCTAGCAATATTTCCTTGCTTCATAAATTTTTGAGAGTTACAACATTTTTTAAGCTGTTTGTACTAGATCATAAACCAGTGAAAGACAAGAAAATGACTCCACATCAATGTAGTATGATAAACACACAATGAATGGCTTTACCTGGGCTACTTACAGAATCCTGGACAACTTACAAGAGTCTTTACCTCATGAATTTTTAACTGTTTAAACTGGGGAGCAGGTTTTACACCACTTCATGAGCCCATTTCACTTCTCTAGGGAATCTGGGGCATCTAAAAAGTGGATATTGTAAAGGTCTTTCTCAACTGGTCACAACAGGTTCGTTTTGAAGACACACACTGCCATGATTAGAGTTCTAGGCCCCTTGCTCCCTTACTCTGTCTGTGACTTGTCATGGTTTTCTTTACAAAAGAATCACTTAAAAAATGCTGTTTGGGGTAGAATCAAAACTCAGTGCCATTGTCCTTGGCTTCTCAGTCAGCCCTCTCTGCCAGTCACATTCAGAGAGTCCAGCTTGATCACATGCTCCATCAGTCCCAGTCCAGCTGGCCTTGTTGAGCTCCCATTAGATCAGTCCCCCTGTCTCAGTGTTTTACATGAACTTTAGGTAAACGAATATGACCAGGTTATCACACACATGAACTTATGTGGGTTTTTCTGATTTTTAAAGTTCCTCTTTCAAATATATTATGCAGGATTTTTTTTGAAACTGGTATTTTATGTAGTGACATATATATCCAGTCTTAGAACAGTCTGTGTCTCTGTTCTGTTGTTGCCACTGTTCAAGGAAATACTAAAACCACTAGCATTGCTAAGGCCACTACCTTCCCTTGTATTTTTCAATAAAAAGTGGCCTTCTGCTATTTCACTCACCAATATGCCCAGGTTTTCTAGTTCCACACACTTACTTATGTATGACCTAACGTTATTCTTGTCAGCTTTTTAATTTTTTTGAGATGATAAGTTTCTGGAATATTTATATTCACTTTTTAAAATAAATTATGAATGTGTTTTTTTCAGAGAAAAATGACATTTATTGGACTTGTATTGTTAAAAATATGGATTACCCTTAAAGAAATTAATGTATTTTCTTTAAAAAAGTTTCCATTTGTGATGTTCTGTAAAGCATTCGAGCAAAGTTATACTTATGTGTTAAATATAATTATAAGTATATAATATATTAGATAATATAAAATGCATATTATATTTATAATATGTAATTATATACACTATATTTAATTATATATAGTATAATTATATTCTTATTCATTCCAAAATTGAACTGCATATTTTGTAAGTGCATTTTTAAAAACATGCCATTTTTTTTATTGTGGTTCTATTACGACTTCTCTTTAAGTTGCTATATACAGAATTTTACATGGGAAGGAGAAATGCCTACTGAGACATAGTGTTTTTTTAAAACGCCATTCCAATCCAATTCTTATACCTATTTAGAACTACATTTTATTGAGAAAAAAATGAATTTTTCAAGACATACCAATTTTGTTCCAACAACTAATACAGATTCTGAGGATGAATAGGAGTCAGAAACAGATGCTTTGTTGATCATAAGATAATATATACTTAATGATGGAAAGAGGAAGAGGGGGAATACAGTTTAATGAATGAGTGTCACCACAATCTTCTGAAAAGCACTCTGTGTGCAACAGTAATATAGACACTTATCAGTATTTGGAAGGGAAAAATAGCATCTCTGAACAAGTAATTGTCCACCTGAGCACAGGCTAATGTGATGACCTAACTGGTTAAAAATGACTAGGGCTTATTAGTCAAAATGAAGACTTTTCATGTTCTTAATTCATCCAATCATAATATGCTTGTAAGATTTCTTCCAACGCTTGGCTTGTCCTCTCAAATTAAGCTTACATGGATTGTACTATTTCATCATGCTCTGTGATTTTCACGGATATTTTATTAAGGAGAATTAAGAGGCAATCACAAAAGCTGAATATTTTGCTCTTTGAATCCCTATTTCTTGACATATTGACAAAAATTTCAGTACTACTATGTGTTGATGCTGCCAGGCTATTATGAATTTAAGACTTTGTCATTTGAGAATGGATGATACATACACACTCTTAAAATAGTATGTTAAAGAGAAATGTAATGCCCCATTCTATGCACCTTTTAGTGCTAATTTTATTTAATTTTATTTTTTTAAAAAACTATCTTTTCTCATTTTCCATACCAAGACTAGTTCCCACTCTCTCCCCTCTTCCTGTTCCCTTCACTTTCCCCCACAACCCACTCCCCCATTCGCTCATCAGAGAGGGTAAGGCTTTACATGCTGAGTTAACAAGTTCTACCACATTGCTTTGAGGAAGGATCAAGCCCCTCCTCAGTATATCTAGGCTGAGAAATGTATCCATTCATAGAGAATGGGTTCCAAAATACCAGTACAAGCTGTAGGGATAAATCCTGGTTCCACTGCCAGTGGCCCAAAAGTCTGCCCCAGCCATGTTTATTCCTTGTCACCCACATTCAGAGGACCTTGTTTGGTCCTATAATGGTTCCTTCCCTGTGCTGCTGGAGTTAGTGGGCTCCCATTAGCTCAGGTAAGCAGTATCAGTGGGTGTCCCCATCATGATCTTGACCTGTTTGCTTGTATTTTTACTCCTCCCACTCTTTTGCTGGACTTTGGGAGCTCAGTCCAGTGCTCTACTGTCAATCTTTGCCTCTGCTTCCATCAGCTGCTGGATGAAGGGTTCTATGATGACATTTAAGATAGTCATTTATCTAACTACCGGCCATGGTCAGTTAAGACACCCTCTCCATTATTGCTTGAGGTCTTAACTGGGGTTGTCCTTGAGGATTCCCGAGACTTTCTCTAGTGCTAGGTTTCTTCTAGCCCCATGATGGCCTTCTCAATCAAGATATCTCTTTCCTTGTTCTCCATCTTGGGTCTTTCCCCCATCTCAGCTACCCTGTTTCCTCAAGTTTTCCTACCCTCTCGTCTTCTCCCCTCCTCCTCCCACTCTACCCTCCCTTCTCCTTCCAATCCCATGCTCCAAAATTTCTCAAGAGATTTTTTTTATTTTCCCTTCCCAGGGGGATCTATATATGTTTTTCTTGTGGTTCTCCTTTTTACTTAGCTTGTCTGTGGTCGTGAACTATAGGCTATTTATTCTTTGCTTTACAGCTCATATCCACTTATGAGTTGAGTACATACCATACTCATTTTTTTGTGTCTGGGTTACCTTACTCAAGATGTTTTCTTCTAGTTCCATCCAATTGCATGTAAATTTCAAGATGTCATTGTTTTTAATGCTGAGTAGTACTCCATTGTGTAAATGTACCACATTTTCTTTATCCATACTTTTGTTGAGGGGCATCTAGGTTGTTTCCAGGTTTTGGCTAGTGCAAATAATGCTGCTATGAACATAGAACAAATCCATTAAAAATAATGATTGGTGTAATTTTTATGATTATTCTAGTCTTTAATATAAACCAGGCACTGAATTTTTCCTGTGCAATGTACAGACTTACAGCAATGTCAGCCTGAAAAGGCAATAACATTGAATGAAAAAAAAAAAACAGCTCTACCTAAAACTATGAGTAATTTATTAAGATACAAGTGGAAAGAACTCATTTCTATTAAAAACACCATTGCTTGTTGGCTTGTGTTATTAGTTATATCTTTCTTGTATTCACTGCGTTATTTCCAATTGGCAAGTACTCGGCTGACTGTCTTCTTTCTCCCTTTGTTCTTTACTTTTTTCATGGAAAAAAAATAATACATTTTTGTTGCTATTTTCATATACTAAATAAGAAGTTTCAATAAGAAGGCTGGGAAATTTTCATCCAGATTGTATATTGCATAAGTTACATTTTTTTGGAAAATGCTAGAAGTTTATGAGTAAGGTAGAGCTTAAGTATAATACAGTGTGTGGATGGAAGTTCATGCACCAAATGTCAAATAACAGCAATCACAGAGTCACAAACAGATTTGTTTATCGACCAATGGAAAAATCAAATGAGTTAATAGGAAATGTAGTGTCTGATTTACATGTAATTTTATGTGGATTGTTATTTTGTGAAATGTTTCTTTTTTAATGTTTTAGTTTTCCTCTTTTTTTATTTTTTAAATTTATTTATTTATTAAGGATTTCTGCCTCGTCCCCACAACCGCTTCCCATTTCCCTCCCCCTCCCCCGATCAAGTCCCCCTCCCTCATCTGCTCGAAGAGCAATCAGGGTTCCCTGACCTGTGGGAAGCCCAAGGACTGCCCACCTCTATCCAGGTCTCCTAAGGTGAGCATTCAAACTGCCTAGGCTCCCACAAAGCCAGTACGTGTAGTAGGATCAAAAACCCACTGCAATTGTTCTTGAATTCTCAGTATTCCTCATTGTCCGCTATGTTCAGCTAGTCCGGATTTATCCCATGCTTTTTCAGACCTAGGCCAGCTGGCCTTGGTGAGATCCCAATAGAACATCCCCATTGTCTTAGTGTGTGGGTGCACCCCTCGTGGTCCTGAGTTCCTTGCTCGTGCTCCGTCTCCTTCTGCTCCTGATTTGGACCTTGAGATTTCTGTCCGGTGCTCCCGTGTGGGTCTCTGTCTCTGTCTCCTTTCATCGCCTGATGAAGGTTAATATTCCTGAGGATGCCTATGTGTTTGTCTTTGGATTCACCTTCTTATTTAGCTTCTCTAGGAACATGAATTATAAGCTCAATGTCCTTTATTTATGGCTAGAAACCAAATATGAGTGAGTACATCCCATGTTCCTCTTTTTGGGTCTGGCTTACCTCACTCAGGATAGTGTTTTCTATTTCCATCCATTTGTATGCAAAATTCAAGAAGTCCTTGTTTTTTACTGCATCAGAACCCAATGATCTTACAACAGAAGTATTTGTGCAACCTAACACAGAAGAAGTGGAAAAAAATCGACTTTATGAAGATAATAGAGTCCCTTAAACAACATGTAAAAAAAATGCCCTTATAGAAATGGATGAGAAGTATAACAAAAAGTTTGAAGAAATGAGTAAATACGTACATGATACCCTGGGAAACCAAGAAAAAACCATCAAACAGGTAATGGAAACAGTTCAAGAATTGAAAACTGAAATGAAGGCAAAGAAGAAAATACAAATTTAGTTTTCCTCTTTAAGGAAGAAAATTTACCTATCCCTGCCACACACCGAGGCCCCTTCTGTGCTTTAAGCACTACAACCCAGTTCGCGAGCTTCAGGTAAGGGGCTGGAGGTTGAGAATACAGACGCAGAGGCAGACCAATACACAGACCTTCTAACACTGATACCAAAGCCCCTTTTTAATAGCACCATGGAGGCTTAAATACACTGCAGTCAATGGCCAACAGGTGAAAATCCCATCCTCTGAAACTCTAAGCTAGGCACAGCTTCTAGTAACTTCAATTAGAAAGTTCTAGCAGGGAAAAGCAGCTGAAGGCCAGGACTCATTAGTCCCAACATCCAGCTGAAGGTCAGGACTCATTAGTCCCAACATCCCCCTCTATATTTTCTATAAAACAGAAGACCCTCCTGTCTTAGGTCATCTCAGAAGAGTAAACCCTTACTCGTCTTTGTGAGGCCCCTTCCCTGTCTTAGGCGGGTCCTCTTCTTAGATGTTGCCTGTCTCCATCTGCCTGGAACGATGCTGTCTGCTTACCTCTCTCGGAGGGGCATCCAAGGCCAGTCTCTCAGCATTCCTTTTCCTGATGTATCTTGGAGGGAACTCCAATTGCCTCCCATCGCGGCCCCTGTCTGTGCTCTATGCACTAGGACCCAGTTCGTGAGTTTCGAGCAAGGGGCTGGAGGTTGAGAACACAGACTCAGAGGCAGACCAACACACAGACCTTCTAACACTGGTACCAAAGCCCCCCTTTAATGGTACGTGGCAGAGGTTTCCCGTCTATATCTGTTTTAGAGAAACATTCTTTAGCCCAATGTGCTCTCCTGCATTTAGAGCACAAGCCAGGTTTGTCCTTCCCTTCATTATCAGCTGTGGGCATTCCTTTCGAAAATGATAAGGAATTCCGCAATTAAAACAATTACGGCCTTCGGCCCTCTCTCCCAGTCCTCTTATGTTTCTCTGAGGTTGAATAGCTGCTGCTATAACCTGGCCTTGAATGAAATTCCCATCTATATCTCTGTATATCCTGAAATATTTAAACTCTTTGTTTTGTGAGGGCATAATGCTTCCTAACAATATCTATTGGAATTTTCAAATACAAGTTGTTTTATCATAGGCATGGTTGTTGTCTCTTCTCCAAACAATCTACCTGCTACTTGTAACAGTCTATCTACATAATCTTGGAATGGTTCAGATGGTCCTTGTAGAACTTTTTTTTTAATTTATTTTTTAAATTTATTTATTTATTAAAGATATCTGTCTCTTCCCCGCCACCGCTTCCCATTTCCCTCTCCCTCCCCCAATCAAGTCCCCCTCCCTCCTCAGACCAAAGAGCAATCAGGGTTCCCTGTCCTGTGGGAAGTCCAAGGAACCCCCACCTCCATCCAGTTCTAGTAAGGTGAGCATCCAAACTGCCTAGGCTCCTACAAAGCCAATACTTGCAGTAGGATCAGAAACCCATTGCCATTGTTCTTGAGTTCTCAGTAGTCCTCATTGTCCGCTATGTTCAGCGAGTCTGGTTTTATCCCAGGCTGTTTCAGACCCAGGCCAGCTGGCCTTGGTGAGTTCCCAATAGAACATCCCCATTGTCTCAGTGTGTGGGTGCACCCCTTGCGGTCCTGAGTTCCTTGCTCGTGTTCTCTCTCCTTCTGCTCCTGATTTGGACCTTGAGATTTCTGTCTGTTGCTCCAATGTGGGTCTCTGTCTCTGTCTCCTTTCATCCTGATGAATGTTAATATTCAGAAGAATAATTGATCCCCAGCTGCTTTGTTAGGTAGGGCATTCCAAGCTTCAGTGGCAGCTGCAGCTATTTGGGCGAATACTCCTGGAGCATAAAGAATTTGTTGCTGCAAATCAGCATAAATCCCAGCCCCAGTTAACATAACTAAATTACGTTGAGCTTGACCCGCTAAAGCATTTAACTGGGCCATTTGCTTACAATTTTCCTGATATTCCCCCCATCATAGGAGATAATCTCCCCCAGATAAGACAGCACAACATAATTGCTGCCAATCACTTGGTGTTAAATTCATAGCAGAGAAAGATTCTACCATGGCCAACGTGAAGGGTGCTTGAGCCCCTTATGCAGCTACAGCTTCCTTTAATTGTTTCATTTCTTTAAATTTTATCTTGGCGAATTATTTGCCCTGGGTTGTTGGTGTCTGGGACCTCCATCACTGGTGCAACCATGTGTACAGGACGAAAACAAACTCCCTTGATTTGTTCAGTGCCAGAGCTCCTACACAAATAAGACCACTAACCATTATTATAAGCCGGTGGGGCCGAGGGAGTTGGATGTGAGTTTCTTTTTTTTACTCTACATTTTCTCAGCTTTCTAAAGAGATTTTTTAATTCCTTACGTATAATCTCCTCTTCTTCTGATGATGAATCCTCTTCACTATCCTCCACTAGCTCTAAATCATCAAACTCCTCCCTATCGTCCAATTCTTTTCTAAACCAAGAAAAGATACCTCCCATCTTTACTCCTCAATATGTCTCTGTCGGGCCGGGAACGACGCTGTCTGCTTATCTCTCTCGGAGGGGTTTCCAAGGGCAGTCTCTCAGAGTTCCCTTTCTCGATATCTTGGAGGGACCTCCAATTGCTGTGCACCATGGTCCCGGTCTGTGCTCTATGCGCTAGAACCCAGTTCGTGAGCTTCGGGTAAGGGGCTGGAGGTTGAGAATGCAGACGCAGAGCAGACCTACACACAGACCTTCTAACACTGATACCAAAGCCCCTCTTTAATGGCACCATGGAGGCTTAAATACACTGCAGTCAATAGCCAACAGGTGAAAATCCCATCTGATCCTCTAAGCTAGGCACAGCTTCTAGTAACTTCAATTAGAAGGTTCTAGCAGGGAAAACATATCCCTTCCAAACTCTTTTTGTACATTTCTGTTGCCTCCCTGAAGTCAAAATCCTTAAGAACTGGAGAATCTAATATGAATGTCAGACTTAATTAATTTTTGTGCTAATAAATAAAAATTAGCTTCCTTCACGGTATCCATAGGATTCCTTGTGAACATGCCAAGTCATGCATGTTAAAATGATTTGGGTAGAATAAAGTATTGTTTTTATACAATGATATACACCCCAAAAGACAGGAAAATATAGAGATTTTCAGATAAATTAGTTGAAGTGCTCAATAAGAGTGGATTTTGCTGTTTAATTAATGTACTCTAAGACATACAATGCTTAGATCACTGTAGGTTGTCAATAAGCATTAATTTATGTCCCAAATTTAAAAGCATTTGCATATTTAAACATATATTGAATGCCAACGGTATTACAATGAAAATTTAGGTGAAAGAAAGAAGAATATATTAACAATTTAATATTAAACATGAAAAATCAGGGTTACACTGAAAGCCCCATGAAATCACAAGAAGGACTCTTGCTGAGTTCATCTGGGCAGTGAGAAAAGTGCACGCAAACAGAGAAGAGATGGCTTCCAATTCCTGCTGCATTCCGAAGCCAGAATTATCTTAGCAGCTAAAATTATAAAGTTCCCTACATTGAGCTGATAAAAAGTTACAGACATTTAATTCATTGATTTAAGTTTTTACCTTTATTTTAATCAAATTCAAAAGGATATTAAAATACCATCCTAAGTTTTCCCTTCAAAACTTGCAAATTACCCTTTCAGGTCTTTAACTGCAAAGAGATATAGGACCTATCAGGTTATGAAATGAAACAGAATTATGGGCCAAGGGCATTTTTCTTTCAAGAGCTTTATAATATAAAACTTTAAAATATTTAATGACTCTTCTGTCTAAGTAGCAATGAAACTTTTTTGAGAACAAAGTACTTTTCACAAATTATTTTAGAATTCCTAAATTGGTAAAAGTGAAGATGAAATTCTTTGTATTAAAAACCATTATAACAGACCATTTAATCTATATTATTTATGTCATTTCTAACTTTACCTTTACTTCTGATTGAGATTTCTATTATTTATCTTTATGACAGGTGTATGGATGAGAGAAAATAGATATATAGATAAATATAGTGATATGAAAACTTAATTTGTACTTTTCCTTTTTGCATTGGGAACTTTTATTTTAAATAATTTTTATGTTTTTATATTTAATGCTGTACATATCTGTTAAGTTTCTAGGAGAATCAGAACAGTCATTGTTCAGAATGTTGACACAAGAAATGAAAATGAGAATGGAATTAACTATGCAGAATTCCAGGCACAGGTAATACTAGGATTCTCATGTTTTAAGTAAGATCTCTTTAGAAGCTGAAGTTAAGATAAGTTATAAGACTTTTGGGTACTAGACCAGATATGAGCATTGAGAAAGGCAGATATCCAGTTGCTATTGAAAATCTATTGTCTTAGAAAAAGGAAGAGTAATTGAATCCTATTGTTGAAATTCAGAGATTAGTTGGTGTTTATGAAACTCAATTTAAAGAAAGTTTGAATCAATGTTATCAAGAGAAGAATGTAATACATGAGGAAAATCCAACTGATTAATTTGCCTTGCTTCCTACATCACTGCTCAAAAGCATCTTCAACTTTTTCTCCCTTCTTCCATTCTTCCCCTCCGCCTGTACCTCCTACATTCTCTCCTTTCTTTCACACCCTCTTTCTTTTCTCACACTCTCATTCTTGCCATTTTTAAAATGCCATTTAAATCTGTTCCTTTAACATTATTTCCCAAGAGTTATTTCTCTCTTAAAGATTTGACGTCCTCAACAATAGAGGAAGTAGGAAAGTAGAAGTTGTGAATTCATTTTGAATTGCTAATGCATACTGTTGGTTAAAATCTGACTTTATTAGAATAATCTCTTAACGCACAGTTAATATTGGGATGGTAGCACATGGGCTACTATGTCCTCAGGCACTGATGTTATCTGCATGTATCATTTCACTGAACTTCATGCTAACTCTGATTAGTACAATTTAGTACATTTTCTTTATAGATGAGAAAAGAAATGATAATTAACCTGCCTAAGGACAAAGGCTAGTATAGGAAATGGGATTTAGAACCCAAAACTATTTTTATTCTAACGGTTATGTTATTCCCATTTTATCTATGTCTTTTTGCTGATATAAGGACACAGCATTCAACTATAATAAACATGTAAATTATGATATGTTACTATGATTAAAAATATTTTATGCAAAATGCAGTTATAGGGAGAGATCCCTATATTCAAATAATAAATAAAATTTTTCTAAGTATATAGAATATATTTTAGATAATAAAAATTATTTTAAAACATTTATATGGAGTAGTATTCATGCATTTGTTTTTCGTGTATAGGATGTAATAAAATGAAGCTCACATACATGCTTTAGTTGGCAACAGTAATAATCCAATGACATATATTTATTTATAATAATTTAATAGACATATCTTATAGCTGGCTGATTTAAAAAAAAAAACTCATCTCAAATCAGGCAGCAGAAACATTTGCAACTCTCATGCAGCAGACCCTTACCTGACAATTTTAAATAACAATCTTAGTGGAATTAAGAGTTTAGTAAAAATCATTTTCTCCCGCCGTGCAGCAGAATTCTGTCATGTTTACATTATAAATTCGGCTGATTGAAAATTAGTGGCACCATGTTGCCTGTTACTTTTCAGGGGTTGTTATGAAAACATAATTTGTCAACTTCAGAAAACAGCTAAACCAAAACCTAATAATCTAACAGTAACAAAATATCTATTACAGGAAGTGCCTTGCAGAATTTGTATTAAAGGTTTACAATTCATATTTCTTACTGTTTCTGTAATGAATTTCAAGGAACATAAGTGGAAAGTGAATACTATGGTAATATAAACCGCCACTTATGCTAGGCAACACACTTTATACTAGGTTGTACAAGTTAATATCCTAGTAACTGCACTTTTACTTTTGTGCAGAGATCACAAAGTTGTTGGCATAAGATCTAATGTGACTGACAGATATCAGGAGGCTCACAAAGACAAAAAGAGAATTAACAACAAAAATGCTACAGATTATTGATTACTTCTGTGTTTAATTTCTGGTTCCTTTCTTAATATGGGTACTAAAACTTTTGGATATTTCCATAAACAAGAACGGGCTCCAAGAATAATGTGTTATGACATGAGCCATTTGCCAATTTTACCTTTGCTTTCTCAAGGCAGTTTAAACATGGAATAAAGACATTGGAAGACAAAGTCAACGTCAATGTATCTGTGGTCTTATAGGTAATGCTTTAAGATTGTACTAGAGCAGGCAAATCAAGAGATGAATTAGCATAGAAGAAAATCCATGATATCACTGTGAAAGTATGAGCATACCAGCAATATATAACAGCTATTGTGTTCCTTTTCCACTATTATTAGAACATCTGCATAGTGTGTAATAAAAAAAAACCTTAAATGTACTGTATTTCTAGATTGATCAATAAAACATTTCAGTATAATAAATTATTTCACATGTTTTATTTCTAAATAAATAAATATACAATCCTGGTATTTGTGGGCTTTTCTGTGCACCACCCTGTTCCTTTCTCGTGTGTGTTTATTGAAAGAGTCCCTCTAAAGGACATTGGCTGGGCTATAGTAAGGTGAGGATATACTTATTACCTTGCTGGTAGTGGATAGCACCATATAGGAGTGAAGAAGGTGGTAGTGTGAGCAAAGATTTACTCAGGGTTATGCTGATAGGAAATGGTGGAGCTGCCTCAGAGCCCAGAAATCATCATCTCTCAGGGAATGTTTCTGAGGATGTGGAATAGAAATGTTTCAACCAAGAAAGATTGAAAATAGTGTTTTGACGCTGACTCATGGAAAACAGATTGATCAAATGCATAGGTAACTAATGATGGCAGTCTCTCCCTCTATTAAAACGTTAAGAAATGGAGGAAACAACTGAAACAACTTCTGTGATGTTGGATTCGAATTAAAGGTACCAATAGGAAACAGTGTGTTTGAGCAGATAGTAAAAAAAAAAAAAAAAAAAAAAAAATTGAAATGTCATAAACATATCCTCAGCTGCCTTCTTAAAACCGGTGAGAGCCTAACAATGATCATTATTCCTTCACAGTGGCTGCAAACATGGCTTACATTTGCAATCTAAACATCATTAGACACTAAAAGCTTAGTGATCTTTGAAGACATTGCTGATTGTATAACTGGGACAGAAAAGATAAGCATAGAATTTTTTTTTTCACCACACTAGGAAGTAAAAGTACTTTTAGGTACACATTTTATTTGCAATCTATCAAAAATAATGTCAAAACCAGTGCATGGCTGAAAACATATTACACCAAGTAATCTGAGCAGCAAGCAAAAGTGATTTGGTGGCAATGGATTATAAAGAGTTAATAATATAGGAGTCATTTTTTTTTTACTAAGTGAACGAATTCGTTTCTTAAATTTGTTGTCAATGAAGTTATAAAGAAGAAATGATGAACTAAGTAGTCACCATTTGCCAACTATCACAATAATCCTTAATCTAGGAAACTAAAGCAGTGATTAAGAAAGTGGTGAATGTTTGATGAAGACTGAAACACTCTTGAATTAGATGTCTGCCTTATCCTTGCAAAGGGAAAAATAACGAACATCTAGTAGGGAAACGTCAGAGAAGTTTTACATCACATGGACTAGGGGAGACTGAAATTTTATTTCCACTGACCCAATGGAATCAAAATAAATTAATTCAATGTCAGTAATTCGTTGTAAGAACATATAAGTTAGAAACTAAGGAGACACCCAGGTAATGAGTTGTGGGATGGTACATACTCTTATTGTATCGAAGTATTTAAAGACAAGACATTTGCTCTTGAATTAAACAAAACAAAAAGAGAGCCTAAATTTTCACTGTGAAAAAGTAAAAACGAATAGTATTTTCCTGGTTCCTTTTTACTACAGAGAAAATTTATGAAAAAAAGCTGATATAGCCCAAATGGAGTTTTCTACAAGAAGGTAAATATATTGGTGCTGATTTCAGACTGAATTCTTTGATTGTTCCCCAGAATTTCCTTACCTATAACAGATCTAGTCACAGTTCTGGTAGAGAAGACATCAGCAAAGCAGCTAACTTCACATATTCCATAACAAAAGGCTATTTGGGGCTGGAGAGATGGCTCAGTCATTAAGAGCATTGCTTGCTTTTCAAAAGGTCCTAAATTCAATTCCCAGCAACCACATGGTGTCTCACAACCATCTGTAATGAGGTCTGGCGCCCTCTTCTGGCCTGCAGACATATAAACAGAATATTGTATGCATAATAAATAAATATTATTTAAAAAAAAAACAAAAGGCTATTTGTGTGTTTTTATAATAACAAAATCTTGTAACTGGTCATAAATACGAAATGGAAAGTTTTGATTATTACTGTTTCATGGATTGCTTGAATCAATATCCTAATTTTTTTTTTATTGAGAAATGGAAAAAAAAAAAGAAAAAAGTTTCTGCCTCCCCCCAGCCTCCTATTTCCCTCCCCCTCCTCCCACCCTTCTCCCCCTCCCCCCACTCCTCTCCCCATCCATCTCCAGTCCAAAGAGCAGTTAGGGTTCCCGGCCCTGTGGAAAGTCCAAGATTCTCCACCATCCCTCCATGTCTAGGAAGGTGAACATCCAAACTGCTAGGCTCCCCCAAAGCCAGAACGTGTAGTAGGATCAAAACCCCGAGCCATTGTCCTTGGCTTCTCATCAGCCCTCATTGTTTGCCATGCTCAGAGAGTCCAGTTTTATCACATGCTTTTTCAGTCACAGTCCAGCTGGCCTTGGTGAGCTCCCAATAGATCAGCCCCACTGTCTCAGTGGGTGGGTGCACAACTCATGGTCTTGACTTCCTTGCTCATCTTCTCCCTCCTTCCACTCCTCATTGGGACCTTGAGAGCTCAGTCCAGTGCTCCAGTGTGGGTCTATGTCTCTATCTCCATCCATCACCAAATGAAGGTTCTATGGTGATATGCAAGATATTCGTCAGTATTGCTATAGGATAGGGTCATTTCAGGTTCCCTATCCTCAGCTGCCCAAGGAACTAACTGGGGACATCGCCTTGGGCTCCTGGGAGCCCCGCTAGGGTCAAGTCTCTTGCCAGCCCTAAGTTGGCTCCCTTAACTAAGAATTGTGCTTCACTGCTCTCCTATCCAACCTTCATTTATCCCAATCATCCTGTTTCCCTAAGTTCCCCCCATCCTCCCCTTCTCACTTTTCTCTCCCCATCTCCCCTAATCCCCATCCCACCCCACCACCAAGATCCCAATTTTCTCCCCGGCAATATTGTCTACTTCCAATAGCCAAGAGGATAACTATATGTTTTTCCTTGGGTTCACTTTGTTATTTATCTTCTTTAGGTTCAACAATTGTAGACTCTTTGACCCTTATTTATGGCTAGAAACCAATAATGAGTGAGTACATCCCATGTTAATCTTTTTGGGTCTGGGTTACTTCACTCAGGATAGTGTTTTCTATTTCCAACCAATTGCATGCAAAATTCGAGAAGTCATTGTTTTTTACCGCAGCATAGTACTGTAATGTGTATATATTTCACACTTTCTTCATCCATTCTTCCATTGATGGGCATCTAGGTTGTTTCCAGGTTCTGGCTATTACAAGTAATACTGCTATGAACATAGTTGAGCAAATGCTTTTGTCATATGATAGGACATCTCTTGGGTATATTCCCAAGAGTGGTATTGCTGGGTCCAGGGGTAGGTTGATCCCGGATTCCCAGAGAAACCGAAACACTTCTTTCAAAAGTGGTTGCACAAGATTGCATTCCCACCAGCAATGGATGAGGGTTCCCCTTCCTCCACAGCCTCTCCATCAAAGGCTATCATTGCTGTTTTTTATTTTAGCCATTCTGACAGGTGTAAAGTGATATCTCAAAGTTGTTTTGATTTGCATTTCCCTGATTGCTAAGGAGGTTGAGCATGACCTTAAGTGTCTTTTAGCCATTTGCACTTCTTCTGCTGAGAATTCTCTTTTCAGTTCAGTTTCATATTTTTTAATTGGGTTAATTAGCATTTTAAAGTCTAGTTTCTTGAGATCTCTATATATTTTGGAGATCAGACTTTTGTCTGTTGCAGGGTTGGTGAAGATCTTCTCCCAGTCAGTGGGTTGCCTTTGTGTCTTAGTGACAGTGTCCTTTGCTTTACAGAAGCTTCTCAGTTTCAGAAGGTCCGATTTATTCAATGTTGCCCTAGATGTCTGTGCTGCTGGGGTTATACATAGGAAGCGATCTCCTGTGCCCATCTGTTGTAGGGTAGTTCCCACTTTCTCTTTTATCAGGTTCAGTGTGTTCAGACTGATATTGAGGTCTTTAATCCAATTGGACTTGAGTTTTGTGCATGGTGATAGATATGGGTCTATTTTCATTCTTCTACAGGTTGACATCCAGTTGTGCCAGCACCATTTGTTGAAGATGCTTTCTTTCTTCCATTGTATACTTTTAGCTCCTTTCTCGAAAATGGGGTGTCCTAGGTTTGTGGGTTAAAATCCGGGTCTTCTATACGATTCCATTGGTCGACTTCTCTGTTTTTATGCCAGTACCACACTTTTTTATTTACTGAAGCTCTGTAATAGCGTTTGAAGTCAGGGATGGTAATGCCTTTATTGTATAGGATTGTTTTGGCTATCCTTGGTTTTTTGTTTTCCATATGAAGTTGATTATTGTCCTCTCAAGATCTGTGAAGAATTGTAATGGGATCTTGATGGGGATTGCATTGAATCTATGCATTGCCTTTGGTAGAATTGCCATTTTTACTATGTTGATCCTCCCAATCCAAGAGCAGGGGAGGTCTTTCCATTTTCTGGTATCCTCTTAAATTTCTTTCTTCAATGCCTTAAAGTTCTTGTCAAATAGATCTTTCACTTCCTTGGTTAGGGTTACCCCCAGATATTTTATGCTGATTTTGGCTATCGGGAAAGGTGAAGCTTCTCTGATTTCCCTCTCTGCTTCCATATCCTTTGTGTATAGGAGGGCGACTGATTTTTTGGAGTTGATCTTGTATCCTGCCACATTACTAAAGCTGTTTATCAGCTGTAAAAGTTCTTTGGTGGAGTTTTTGGGGTCGCTTATGTACACTATCATATCATCTGCAAATAACGAAAGTTTAACTTCTTCCTTTCCAATTCGAATCCCCTTGATCCCATTATGTTGTCTTATTGCTATTGCTAGAACTTCAAGCACTATATTGAAAAGGTATGGCGAGAGTGGACAGCCTTGTCGTGTTCCTGAGTTTAGTGGGATGGCTTTGAGTTTCTCTCCGTTTAATTTGATGTTAGCTGTCGGCTTGCTGTATATAGCTTTTATTATATTTAGGTTTGACCCTTGTATTCCTAATCTCTGAATACTTTTAAAGGGATGTTGAATTTTGTCAAATGCTTTTTCAGCATCTAATGAAATGATCATATGTTTTTTTTTTCTTTCAGTTTATTTATATGATGGATTACATTGATAGATTTTCATATGTTGAACCAGCCCTGCATCTCTGGGATGAAGCCTACTTGATCATAATGGATAATTTTTCTTTTTTTTTTTTTTTTTTTTTTTTTGGTCTTTTCGAGACAGGGTTTCTCTGTGGTTTTGGAGCCTGTCCTGGAACTAGCTCTGTAGACCAGGCTGGTCTCGAACTCACAGAAATCCACCTGCCTCTGCCTCCTGAGTGCTGGGATCAAAGGCGTGCGCCACCATTGCCCGGCTTGGATAATTTTTCTAATGTGTTCTTGGATTCGGTTTGCCAGTATTTTGTTGAGGATTTTTGCGTCGATGTTCATGAGTGAGATTGGCCTGTAATTCGCTTTCCTGGTTGAGTCTTTGGGTGGTTATGGTATCAGGGTAACTGTAGCTTCATAAAAGGAATTTGGTAATGACTCTTCTGTTTCTATATTGTGAAATACATTAAGGAGTATAGGTATTAGGTCTTCTTGGAAGTTCGGGTGGAATTCCGCATTGAAACCATCGGGTCCTGGACTTTTTTTGGTAGGGAGGTTTTTGATAACAGCTTCTAATTCTTCACGACTAACAGGTCTATTTAGATTGTTCACCTGGTCCTGGTTTAACTTTGGTATATGGTATTTATCTAAAAAATTGTCCATTTCTTTTTCATTTTCCAGTTTTGTGGCATACAGGCTTTTGTAGTAATATCTAATGATTCTCTGAATTTCCTCTGTGTCTATGGTTATGTCCCCCTTTTCATTTCTGATCTTATTAATTTGCAAATTCTCTCTCTGCCTTTTGATTAGTTTGGATAGGGGTTTATCAATCTTGTTGATTTTCTCCAGGAACCAGCTTTTTGTTTCATTGATTCTTTGGATTGTTTTCTGTGTTTCTATTTTGTTGATTTCAGCCCTCAGTTTGATTATTTCCAGTCTTCTATTCCTACTAGGTGAGTCTGCTTCTTTTTTTTTTTCTAGAGCTTTCAGGTGGGCTGTTAAGTCTCCAATGTGTGCTTTCTGTTTTCTTTAAGTGGGCACTTAGTGCTATGAACTTTCCTCTCAGGACTGCTTTCATAGTTTCCCATAAGTTTGAGTATGTTGTTTCTTTATTTTCATTGAATTCCAAGAAATTTTAATTTCTTTCTTTATTTCTTCCTTTATCCAGGTTTGGTTCAGTAGTTGTCTCTTCAGTTTCCATGAATTTGTAGGCTTTCTGGGGGTAGCCTTGTTTTTGAATTCTTACTTTAATCCATGGTGAACTGATAAGACACAGGAGGTTATGAATATTCTTTTGTAACTGTGTAAGTTTGCTTTGTTACCGAGTATGTGGTCGATTTTTGAGAAGGTTCCATGAGCTGCAGAGAAGAAGGTATATTCCTTCCTATTTGGGTGGAATATTCTATACATGTCTGTTAAGTCCAATTGATTCATTACCTCCATTAATTCTCTAATTTCTCTGTTAGGTTTCTGTCTGATTGACCTGCCCATTGGTGAGAGACGAGTGTTGAGGTCTCCTACTATTAGTTTGTGTGGTTTGATGGCTTCCTTGAGTTTTAGTAATGTTTCTTTTATATACGTGGGTGCTTTTATATTAGCGGCATAGATATTCAGGATTGAGACTTCATCCTGATGAATTGTTCATGTTATGAGTATAAAATATCCTTCTCCATCTCTTCTGATTGATTTAAGTTTGAAGTCAACCTTTTTAGAAATTAGTATGGCTGCACCTGCTTGTTTCTTAGGTCCATTTGCTTGATAAGCCATTTCCCAGCCCTTTACTCTGAGTAGGTGTCTGTCTTTGTGGTTGAGGTGTGTTTCTTGTAAACAGCAGAATGTTGGATCCCGTTTTCTTATCCAATCTCTTAGCCTGTGCCTTTTTATAGGTGAGTTGAACCCATTGACATTAAGTGATATTAATGACCAGTGGTTGTTAACTCTGGTCACTTTTTTGGTAGTAGAGTTTGTGTGTTTCCCTTCTTTGAGTTGCACTGGTGAAGGGTCTCTAGATGTCTGAGTTATTGTGGTCATTGTTGGACTCCTTGGTTAGTAATTTTCCTTCTATTACTTTCTGTAAGACTGGAATTGTGGCTATGTATTGTTTAAATTTGTTTTTACCTTGCAAAATTTTGTTTTCTCCATTTATAGTGAATGAAAGCTTGGCTGCGTACAGTAGTCTGGGCTTGCATCCATGGTCTCTTAGTTTCTGTAGTACATCTATCCAGAACCTTCTGGGTTTCATGGTTTCCATAGAGAAGTCAGGTGTAAGTCTGATAGGTTTACCTTTATAAGTAACTTGGCCTTTTTCCTTTGCGGCTCTTAATATTCTTTCTTTATTCTGCATGCTTTGTGTTTTGATTATTATATGGCGAGGGGATTTTTTTTTTTTGATCAAGCCGATTCAGTGCTCTGTATGCTTCTTGAACCTTCATAGGTACATTTTTTCTTAGGTTTGGAAAGTTTTCTTCTATAATTTTAATAAATGTATTTTCTGGCCTGTTGAGCTGCACGTCTTCTCCTTCTTCTACTCCAATTATTCTTAGGTTTGGTCTTTTTATTGTTTCCCATATTTCCTGAATGTTTTCTGATGAGAGTTTGTTGGTCTTGCTGTTTTTTTTTGATCAGTGCGTTTATTTTCTCTATGGTATCTTCAGAATCTAAGATTCTTTCTTCTAACTCTTGTATTCTGTTGGTTATGCTTGTTTCTGTACACTCTGTTTGTTTTCTTAAATTTTCCATGTCCAGCCGGCCCTCTGTTTATGTTTTCTTCTTTGCCTCCATTTCAGTTTTCAAGTCTTGAACTGTTTCCATTATCTGCTTGATTTTTTTTCCTTGGTTTCCTAGGGTGTCATTCACTGATTTATTCAATTCTTCAAACTTTCTGTTATACTTCTCATCCATTTCTATAAGGGCATTTTTTACATGCTTTTTAATGGCCTCTTTCACTTTCATAAAGTCATTTTTTTCTACTTCTTGATTAAGGTGTTCATGTCCTCCTGTTGTGAGGTCCCTGGGTTCTGGTGGTTTCATGTTGCTTTTCAGATTGTTGGGTGAATTCTTGCATTGGCGCCTGCCCATCTCTTCCTCCGAATGCTCCCCTATGGATCTTCTTTTACAGGATCAGGTCTCCTTGCCCACTGATGTACCTTCCCCATGATGTCACTCCCCAGTGATGGCTCTCCTAGTGCCCAGATCAGACCTCAGTGCTGCTTGGGTAGCTCGTAAACAAAGGGCCCACCCTGTTTGCTGCAGGCAGGCTATTGAGACAAAGGACCTACCGCCCTCCTATCCCAGTGCCCGAACAGGCTGAGTTGGGAGATTTTATGTGGCCAAAGAGGGGAGGGAGGCAGATGGGGGGGAGGTTCTGGATGCAAGCTGGGTGGGATAGGAAGAGAGAGGAGGTATCAGTCAGTATAGCCCCTGCAGGATGACCAGGAAGTGTAGGAGGGATGAGGAACGTCTGAGTTCCCTGCTCCGGGCTGCTGCCGCACTCACTCACCCCAAAGATGTCTCTCCAGGTGCCCAGATAGGATCTCCGCGCTCCTTGGGTAGCTCGTAAACAAAGAGCCTACCTTGCTTACTGCAGGGAGGCTCTCAATATCCTAATTTTTAAAAGTATGTTTATTTTCCATAAAGCAGCTGTCAGATGTAAAGCAAAGCTACTTAAAAGTGATTAGGAGGTTATGTCAAGATGAAAGTAAGCATAGATTCAAGATACTTTAAAGGTATTCTCATTTTTAAAAAAATGTTTAAAATGTGTATTTCTAAATTAAATTTATATTTAACAATTATTGCTATATTTCTAACTTCAAAAATTAATTTATTTTTCCATTATTAGTTTCCTTTTCTTTCAGAAATTCATTTTTATGATTTTTGGACCGTTTAAAGAGAAGTATAGTTCAATAGCCTCTCTTAGATTATTTCTTTGCCATGTCAGAGGGCAATTTTAAGGGAAAAAATTTGTTTACATAAATATCAGTGTCATAGGACTTTTTTTTTTTTTTTCGTTTTTCGAGACAGGGTTTCTCTGTGTTTTTGATGCCTGTCCCGGAACTAGCTCTTGTAGACCAGGCTGGTCTTGAAGTCACAGAGATCTGCCTGCCTCTGCCTCCTGAGTGCTGGGATTAAAGGCGTGCACCACTACCGCCCGGCTGGTCATAGGACTTAATAATGTATCAAAGATATATAAATTCAAAAACTCATGAAAGCTAAAATTGATACAAACTAGTACATAACTAAAAATGACAGAATATAAGTTAAAATAATAGTAAAGTTTTAATTATTTATGATAATTTGTAATCCATCAACATATTATCACCTCTTTGACCTTGAATATTCAGTTTCAGATCTGAAAATGACTTGGCTCTCTTGATAGAAACATACTAAATGTTTTCTTAATATAGTGAGGTTACTTTAAAATGTGTTTTTGAAGTGGAGTACTGTTTTGTGCAAATTGAAAATTAAAATATTTTAACTCTCCATCAATCATGTCTGCCTCCTGAGAAGTGTATGACTAACATATTGTTAACTTCTCTGGAGTGAACTAACAGCTAGCAGTTTGCTCGATTGTATCAAATGACTTATTTTGTGTGCACCATGACAAACACATGATTAATTCTCTTTCTGTAGAAAAACTTCTCTGCTCATGTGGCTGTGAGCAGAAAGGTGCCTTTGAGAATGAATGAGGAGAATTCCATGGAGACAAATAGTCCTGAGGGCAACAGGTTAACCCACTCAATCTGGTCTGAGTGGAGCTTCCCTGGAGATGGTCCAGGAAGCAAAGAATCAGAAATAAGGGAGGTTTAAATTTTTATGTTTAAAACCAGAAAAAGCCAGCATTAACTTTTTGTCATATTTTGAGATGTGAGTGACCTGAAAAATGAATCACATTCTTAATACATTATGTACACATTATAAACTTAATAAGAAAAGTTTACAAGCACTCAGGGATACTGTTTTCTCACCCTCATTTAAAATGATATACTCACACCTTTTCTTCGGAATATTAGAGCATGATTGTAGATGGAACTCTGTAGCTCCATTAACTCTTCTTAGCCAAGGTCTTTCCAGTGACCCATAATTGTCACAGAATTTACTAGCAAAACAGTGATGTTATTAATTAAGTACATTATTAACACTTTGGACGCAACATGCCTTTGGTGTCAAAAATGAAAAGCTAGCCTGCGATTTCCATTGGAAATGTACTTACTGGTTAAAAAAAAGACAGTGAAGGTTTTATAACTAAAAGACATGAATTCACTATGTATAGTTAGAAAGTCCTTTTTGATAGCAGATACATTCTTATTGCTAACTAATGTTATCTACAGCAATAAACCTGAAGTGTCTTGGTGCTAAGCCAGTAAGTCCCAGAAATACAATGTCAGCATTCTATAGGAAGAAATGTATCCTCTCTCTCAAATTCTTGTTTGGGATTATACAGTTTCCTCTTTCTCCAAGTGATTGATATTTCAGTATGAAATGAAAAGAAAGCTGCTTTGGAAAGGGTCCATACTTTCCATCATCTCACTTCTCTGATGGGAACAAGATTTCTTTTATGCCTTAGCTCTTTTAGAAAAGACATGCCATATATTTGACAACTTACATAATTAGTTTGATCAGTTTTAAAGTGGGAGTAAGATTTACTTCCTAAGATTTTATATAAGATAAAGTCAAGAATTTTTCATTTAAAAATTCCAACAGTTATTTTATGGATGTATTTTATTCTTTAATTATGTATGTGTATATATATAACTCCATGTGGGTATATATACTTGAGTGTACGTGCAAGGGTTGTCATAAAAGGGTACCATGGATGTTGAGTTATAAGCAATTAAAAAACACCCAAATGTAGATAGTGGAGGCCAAACCCAAGCCCTCTGCAAGACAACTATGTGTTCTTAAACACTGAGCCATTTCTCCATTCTACATATATTCTTTTTTTATGTTTTATTTGAAAGTTGCACTGTGAATTTTACTAAACAATAGTGTAAATTGTGTGACTGCTTAAACTATTGCTCTAAAGAGACGCAGTAAAAGTGGTAGCTTTTATAAAGAAACCTTTAGTTGGGTGGCTCAATTACAGTTCCAGAGCTTCACTCCATTACCATGTCAGGGAGTATGGCAGGGTGCAGACAAACTTGGTGCTGCATGAGTGGCTGATAGCCCTACATCTTGACGAGAAGGCAGCAGGAAGTCAACTGACTCAATCAGCAGTATCCTGAGAAAAGAGAACTACTGATCCAATCAGTTTATAATTAATGTAGACCTCTGTGTGATTTCTTTGGGACTTAACCACTGCGGGAACTGGGCCGGACAAGGACAGAAACCTCAGCCTACAGAAAACCCGAAAGCCTGCTCCTACAGTGGTGAACTTCCTCTAACCAATTCTAACCGACTCTAACATAGCCATGCCTTCTAATAGTACCAGTCCCTGTAGGATTATGGGGCCAGTAACATTAGAACTACCCCAATAAGCATATGTTTTGGTTGGGGGCAAGAAAGACTCTCTAAAATACATTTTCCAAACATTTGAGATGAATTTAAAAGAATTACCTCTGATTCAAATGTGACTTGAGAATGCTCCTTTTCTATGCCTGTGACTAACATGTCCTTCATAGAAACAACACTTTCACTATGCATTGTTAGAAAATATTCTGCAATCTTTATATAATATTTTGATTTTTTCCTTTCTTTTACACTAGATTTTCTAATCCTCTTTTACGTCTTGGGGCAGGCCAACTCTCTAAACTGTGATGACAATCCAGAAATATATAATAGAGAGTTCTAAGAGACAACATTATTTAAAGGGAAGCAAGCAAAATACATAAAAACAAACATTGCATGTTCTCATCTTGTATGGAAGAGGTATAAAAAGTGATTTCACAAAACAGGGAGATAACACAAAAACATAAATAGTGTTCAAAAACACAAAATAGTGCTCTTGAGTTCAGAGAAAATAGATGAGAAAAAGACTGCAATCCCTGGAGTTGAGCATTGTTTCCTATTATAAGGAAATGATAAAAATTTAAAGAGACTGAAAATTAACTTACCCTTATCTAATCATTACATGATGTCTACATGTACTGCATCAATACAATGCATTAAAAAACATTATTGTTTGTCAATTAAAATAATGGAAAAAGTTGTATAATAATTAATAATTTGAACTATGGTCCCTGGAAATGAGATTTACTAAAATTTATTTCATTCTTACTTTTTTATTAGATAATTAGCTCACCATCAACTATCCCTTGTCTACAATATGAAATATGATATCACACACCTTGGAAAATAGGACATACAGGTCTTGAAGTTGTTGGTTCATTTATTTTCTATCTAAATCTTATTAAACAACTTTCGATCATTGCTTCAGAAAAGACCTCCTCAGGCTTTTATAAAGATGACTGATCTGTCTCTGTACTGTGCCACATATATGCAGTAGGACTCTATATGGATCCCTTGCCTAATACTTTCTAATAGTTTAAGTGTTGGTAAATACATGCTGGGGTCATGTGCAATCCTCAGTCAATATAAAATGATACAAAGTATTTATTTCTGTAACCATTTTTAAAAGTTTTAAGTCAATGAGTGTTTTCCTTGCACATAAGTACATTCACCACCTGCATGGCTGGCACCATTGAGGCCAGAAAAGGGCACTGAATATTCTGAAGTTATAGATGTGTTAATGGCAACTCAAACCATGTCCTCCAGAAGAACAGCAAGTATTCTGACATTTTGAGTCATTTCTCCAGCCCAGTGAGAATACTTTTAATCTAATTAAGGGAATATTATTTCTAGAATTTACATACATATGCATGTCTAATTGCTATGCCTCATAATATTCTAAAAATAAATGGGAAAGTTTACCTATCAGTTTTTGTTTCGTAAAGAATTTACAGCTGCCTTTACATTCTTATTCACTATTTAAGTTTTTTTTTTTCTTAAATAATATTCTACTTTGTTTGCTCTAAATAAGGAAAAACATTTAAGAAGCAAACTGTGATGAAACTAGTTATATTTGAACATAAAATATGTAGGGTGTGTTAACCTCTTATACTAGGTAAACTGCAAATAAATACCTGAGGTTTTTTTTTGCAATGAATTTGAAGGGAAATGCATTACTGTAAATGGACAAGCAGCAAACATGTTCAACTTATAATCAAGAAAAATCAGATACAAATTCTACACACTGCTTCTTTTAATGTTCTTCAATTTAATCATTCTGTCATGTCCATAGTTCACAGTAGCTGTGACGATCCTGTGGGGATTTCCTAATTGCCTAACTTAGTCCAAAAATAGTTTTAAAAGCACCTAATGAGTGTATGGACAGAATGCCCTTCAGGCTATGGTCCATAAATATTTTCCTTACAACGGCTTTTTATAAAAATTGAGAAGTAGTGAATTTTTATTTTTGAGAATGTTCTCTTTCTGTCATATACTCGGGTTCTTGACATGTTTTTTTTTTTCCTGATTAAATTCAAGCTATTAAAAACATCAAGTTTAGGATATCCACTGAAAAGTGAGTAGGATGTGATTGTGAGATATGTTAATGATGATAAGGGTCCAAACATTTTCAAAAATGAAGAAACTTCAGAAAATTTCAAAAAAAATGGATAAAAATTTAAACATAAGTTATATCAAAGTTGTGGTAAATGTACCTCTTAGGAAAATCTTAAAATTTTAATTCAAACTTACCGAGTCATCATATTTCATTTAAAAAGTAAACTATAGCCAGGCGGTGGTGCCGCACGCCTTTAATCCCAGCACTCGGGAGGCAGAGGCAGGTGGAACTCTGTGAGTTCGAGACCAGCCTGGTCTACAGGAGCTAGTTCCAGGACAGGCTCCAAAGGTACAGAGAAACCCTGTCTCGAAAAAAACAAACAAAAAAAAAGTAAACTATAAATGATAAATTATGCAAATATTGTAAAGAAAATTATAAAGTACTTCAATGGAATTCAAACTTCAGCCTTCAAAGAAGCTTGATTTTATTAAAAAGAAATTTTATCAGATACACAAAATAGCATTTTTCATCAATGTTGGACATTTCTATTTATCTTATTTTTATTTTAATATACTTAAAATTTACTTTAAATTTACAACAATCCAAAAGTTGATGACATTATAGTTTAGGTTAAAACTTAAGGACTACACAGTAGAATATTTGAAAGACAAGCACAAGTAAAGCCCAGAAAATAATAACTAAAGATTAGATCATGAATTCCTATAATCTAGATATTCATAACATGAAAGCCAATTTAGCCAGTGCCCTTAAATAATGTACTTGATTGTACTCTGATTCCACCAATGCTTTTCAAACTATCTCAAGTATTTCTTCATTTATTTCATACTGTATCTCTGTTTTGGACTTAAGAGACTCCAGAGTCCATTCCACAGATTGCCTACTCTGTGGCAGGGAAAGAAAGCACGGTAAATGGAATCAGGAATTTTAAAATTGTAAACAACTTCCATAACTTTGAAGAGGAATTTTTATTTTATATTCTATAAACATTGTAGTAAGACAGAGACTTAAAAGCATGAAGCAAGGTGAATATCCAACAGGTAGCCATTAAAACATTACCATTTACATTAAATAACATCATGCTAGTAAACTATCCAAGGATTTCCTGATAAAAATTCAATTTTACTGTCACTCTATTGCTTTACATATTCTATTTGTATTTTTTCAGAAAATATTTGTTCTTCCTACAGCTTTTTGCTATTTTCAATTTAACAAACAATAAAATTCAAACACATAGTTTATTATTTTTATACTCCACATTTGACTTCTTCCTCTAAGAATCAGATCAAGAAAAGCACTTACATATTCATAGTAGGTGTTAAGAATGAAATATACTCGGCATCTGTATTCTAACAGAAAGATGAAAGAATGGGGAGATCAAAGTCAATATTCACTGGCCTGTAGAAGAAAAAGGATTGCTGCTATTTATACACTAGCACTTTGATAAATGTGTTCAAAACTATACATCTTAGAAGTGCAATAAAACGAATGTGTATTATGGTCCACCCTTTCCCCTCCCCAAATGTCATGGATTTTCCAAAGCATCACTCTTTAGCTGAACCCCTTGGGCTATTTCTCCCCTTAATGCTTTAAAAAGCTACTAGCAGTCAATGAGAATTGGCAATGGAGTTTAATATAATCAGATTTTCCATTTTTATTTTTCTTCTCCAGCAGTTATAAATATCTAGTAGTTGACCCAGCCATACTAGCATGAATTAGAAAGACAGCTAAAAGCTCGATGATGTGGAGATGTCATGGATCAGAAATGAACAGGGACAATTATTAAATATTGATTATCGATAATAATCTGTAAACAAAAGTTTCAACCATCTTTACAATTTCTTTGAAGTGTTGGCTGAGAAGAAGTTCCTGGCCATATAAACTGGAGTCTGATGTGCTGCTGTTTGTTTTCTTCACTTAACTATGCTGAACAGTTTTATGTCAACAACCTGTAGTCACCAGGGAGGAGGGGACCTCAGTTAGGAAGATGCCTCAGTAAAATGATTCTTTCAGAAAATCTGTAGGTTATTTTCTTAGTGATGGGTTGGGGAGGGTTCAGGCCATTGGAAATGGTGCCACCCTGGGCTAGTTGTTCTATAAGAAGGCAGAGTGACCACGCCAGAGGAAACAATCCGATTTGCAGCACCTCTCCATGACCTCTGCATTGTCTCGTGCCTCTAGATTCCTCTCCGGTTTGAGCTCTTGTCCTGACTTGTTTTGATGACGAACTGTGATATGGAAATATAATCTAAATAAACCTTTTTCTCCTAAAGTTGCTTTGGACATTGGTTTTCACCACAGCAATGATAACCTAAACTAGAATAATAACTATCCAAATGGTTAGAAATTAAAGACAGTAACAAGCAATTAGATACAGTAACAATTCAAACTCATTTTTCTCCATCTGTATTGAAAAAAAATAAGATTGTTTTAGCGGACATTAACTCAAATTGATTCAGAGTTATTAAATATCAAATAATTTTGCAATAATTTCATTGGATAGTTAAGAAAAAGACAATGGTAAAATCACAATTGCCGTCATTATTGTCTAAAGCATTAGCCAGGAAAATCACAAGCACAGGCCAGCTTTGGACAGCTGCCTCCTCTGATACCTATAGTTGATTTGGAACACTGCCAAAGTACTGTATTGCCATATTGGCTGGAACTCCAGTTCTGCCGTAACAAAACTCACATATCCTGCAAGACAGTCCACTCTCTGGCGCCTTACAGAAATAGCTCCCAAATACCTTATTCAAAGAATGTCCAGGAAGATGAAGGACAATTAAAATGTCAGTGTGTTTCATCAGAGACTTCAGTAATTATGCTCACCCTTAATTTCGTCTGCTCTCATCCTTAAATTTCACTGGAGCTAATTAAATTAACCTGTTAAACAACCACACAAATGAGCTCTTTCAGGTTTTTTTTTCCTGTAAATTATTTCCTTCATTTCATTTCATATGTTAGTATGCTACTGCCTTTTTTTTTCTCAACATAATTTCTTGATGACTTTTGTGTTTTTATTATATAGTGTATCTGAATGGTATTAATTTATAGGGTGCAATGTGATGTATTACTACAGGTTTACTTGTAGTGAGTATATAATGTAGTTAATGTATTTGCCATTTCATATGTTTGTTATTATTTGAATAATGATAACTTTTGAAATCTACTACTTCCAGAATTTTGAAACAGACCCTCTGTAATCATTAACCATGGTCGCCGTCTTTTTTATGTGTCAAAACAATTATTATTCCAATCTGATCTTTGCACTACTCTTTGAGGGATTATCTCTCTTCAACTATTCTCTGAAATGGTTTTAAAAAATGTTTTCTACTAGATACACTACAATGTTTCTAAAGGCAAATGTTTATGACTGACATAGAAGAAAAGCCTTTGCTAAGGGAAAAATGCAGTTTTTTTCCCCCTCAACCAAAAGATAGTAAACGGGATCTGTGATCAGAAATCATGTTACACTGATAGACTGACAATTTGCAAACGACTTATTTCATCATGTAATTCCTGAAAAGAAAAACAAACAAACAAACAAACAAAAAACAAAGGTGTATTCTCTTCCTGTAGCAATGAGAAGGGTTCGACTTCCCTGAGACTGATGGTGGGAGACAGACTTCAGGACAGGGCTTCACTTGCCTATTTGTCACTGCCCTTCAATTCACTATTTAAAGATATTTGATATGCAAGATATTCATCAGTATGGCTATAGGATAGGGTCATTTAAGGTTCCCTATCCTCAGCTGCCCCAGGAGCTAACTGGGGACATCGCCCTGGGCACCTGGGAGCCCCTCTAGGTCCAAGTCTCTTGCTAACCCTAAGATGGCTCCCTTAATTAAGATATGTGCTTCCCTGCTCCCCTATCCAACCTTCCTTTATCCCAATCATCCTGTTTCCCCAAGTTCCCCCCATCCTCCTCTTCTCACTTTTCTCTCCCCATCTCCCCTTACTCCCCTCCCACCCCACCCCCAAATCCCAATTTTTTGCCCGGCAATCTTGTCTACTTCCCATAACCAGGAGGATAGCTATATGTTTTGCTTTGGGTTCACCTTCTTATTTAGCTTCTTTAGAATATCAAATTATAGATTCACTGACCTTTATTTATGGCTAAAACCCAATTATGACTGAGTACATCCCATGTTTATCTTTTTGAGTCTGGGTTACCTCAATCAGGAAAGTGTTTTCTATTTCCATCCATTTGCATGTAAAATTCGAGAAGTCATTGTTTTTTACCGCTGAGTAGTACTCTAATGTGCATATATTCCACACTTTCTTCATCCATTCTTCCATTGAAGGACGTCTAGGTTGTTTCTTGCATATCACCATAGAACCTTCATCTGGCGATGGATGGAGATAGAGACAGAGAGACCCACACTGGAGCACTGGACTGAGCTCCCAATGTCCCAATGAGGAGCAAAAGGAGGGAAAACATGAGCAAGTAAGTCTGGACAGTGAGGGGTGCACCCATCCACAGAGACAGAGGGACTGATCTATTGGGAGCTCACCAAGGCCAGCTAGACTGGAACTCAAAAAGCATGGGATAAAACCAGACTCTCTGAATATGGCAGACAATGAGGGCTGCTGAGAAGCCAAGGACAATGGCACTGGGTTTTGATCCTACTTCATGTTCTGGCTTTGTGGGAGCCTAGTCTGTTTGGATGTTCACCTTCCTAGACCAGGATGGAGAGGGGAAGACTTTGGACTTTTCACAGGGCAGGGAATGATGACTGCTCTTCAGACTGGAGAGGGAGAGGGAGAGGAGTGGGGGAGGGGGAGAGGAGTGGAAGGAGGGGGAGGGAAATGGGAGGCTGGGAGGAGGCGGAAAATTTTTTTTTCAATTAAAAAAAAATAAAAAAAAAGATATTTGAGCACTCTGGGGTAACATATTGACTCTTTTTTTTCATCACATTTACGTTAAAAACTGCTTCCACTGATATTTGTGCATTCATTGAAATCCTTTTCTTTGTTACTTTGTTGCAAACTAATGCAAAGATGAGGTCGTCCAATATGCAAAATGTGTCCTCCAACCAAATAAATATCCCACAGATGCATATGACTGTGTATCGCTTAGTACTGCCTCTGAGAAATGAATCATTAAGTAATCTTGTCATTGTGCAGACATTGTTGAGAGTTTCTCACACAACTCTCATGCATGATCTAATTCACACCAGCTATGTCCTGTAACATGTTTCTGTTAATAAATCTATATGGCATGGTTTTATTCTCAACAAATAAGTGTCCTAAAACAAAAAACAAAAACAAACAAACAAAAAAGCACAGTAAAAGCTTTTCTTATATAAGACAAAAGAGAATTCTGGTGCTTATGTCACATACTCTGACTTAGATTTCTAGGTCAATAGTTATGTTATGCTGGGCAATGACACTAGAAATTTAGGGTGAATTAAGTTTATTTTAAAGGTTTTTTTTTCATTGTAAATTAACATTAGTCTAACATAGTCTACAGACTTTTATTGTATTGACTCATGTTCAGTTCTAACACATGATATGATCATTCAAAATCTTTATATCCTTATGCCTTAACATTATTTTAATTAAAAATAATTTGCTTTGTGAGTTCCCAGTAGAACATCCCCATTGTCTCAGTGTGGGAACTCACCAAGACCAGCTGGCCTGGGTCTGGAAAAGCCTGGGATAAAACCGGACTCTCTGAACATAGCAGACAATGAGAACTACTGAGAACTCAAGAACAATGGTAATGGGTTTCTGATCCTACTGCATGCACTGGCTTTGTGGGAGCCTAGGCAGTTTGGATGCTCAACTTACTAGACCTGGATGGAGGTGGGGGTTCCTTGTACTTCCCACAGGACAGGGAACCCTGATTGCTTTTCGGGCTGAGGGGGGGGGGACTTAATTGGGGGAAGGGGAGGGAAATGGGAGGCGGTGGCGGGGAAGAGACAGAAATCTTTAATAAATAAATTAAAAAATAAAAAATAAATAATTTGCTTTAATTTTATTTTTGTGTACCTCAAGAGTCATCGTTGGGAAATTCTAAATGTTATCAAAATCCACAGAGTACTTAACACTGTCTTTTTACCCATAGACTTACTGTGTTTTACAATTTCACCTTTGAAAAATCTTTTAAAATTATGAACAAACTTTTGCTGTTTCCCACCAGGTGTGAATAAAATATTCCTAGGTGATATTATTCTAAAGCTAAGTAGCATTCTTGATGTAAGACTCTTTTTGGAATTGCAACATTCTCTTCCTATATTGCAACACCAGCCTTTGCATAGATTCCTTTTGGAGGAGATTTGAAAGTTGTAACTTTTTGCCAGTGGCATTGGGGTTTGTCTCTGCTGCATCTACTGGATTTTTGGGATCCTATTCTCTGGGTGTATAAATTGCTCAGCCTCGATGGAGTGGGGATGACCTTGGACTTTCTTTTCCCTCTCTTAGGATTGGAGTGGGGTCAGGTAGGAGGGTGTGAGGAGGACATGGGAGGAAGAAAAGGAGTGGGAATTTGGATTGTTTTTTTTTAATCTAATAAAAAGGAAGAAAAAGAAAAGAAAGTTATAACTTCTTGAGCCACTGATTGAAACAAAAATATTTTGATGAAAAGAAGGATTTAGAATAATGGTATTAATATTTTTTTACTTAATGCACAAAATCATTAGAAATACTTAAAACAAAAAGGTATATTTTATTCAAATGGATTTTGTTAATTTCTGCTCCACAACAATATAGGTGGTGTCTAAGAAAAGGAGCTGTGTCGTTCATAACCACCCACTGTAGTGGTTCTCAACCTTCCTAATGCTGAAACGCTTTAATATTGTTAGTTACTCATGTTGTGCAGACCCCCCAACCATAAAATTGTTTTTATTGCTGCTTTCCTGATTCATAACTATAATTTTGTTATGTTATAAATCATATGTAAATATCTACGCTTTCTGATGGTCTTGGGCGACCCCTGCAAAAAGGTTGTTCAACTCCAAACAGTGTTGCTACTCATGTGGAGAAGCACTGACCAACTGCTTCTGCAGTACAGGGACATGACGGGGCTTCCATGCTTGAAAGTCCTCACACTCTGCTAAGTCAGTGTTTCAGTTTGGAACTGCAACACTTCCTTCAAGCAGGATTTTTAAATCTTGTACTTGACATATTTATAGCAGACTTTCAGTGGGGCTGCTTATAGGTAACTGTTCTTTCAGGCACACACTCTATTTATAAAATAGAGATGTCTCATGAATGCTGATGATTTGATCTGGCAAGTATTTTCCTTCATAATCTGCTTGATCAAAAAGTGTAAAAATTCTTCAGAAGTCTTCAGAACAGAATTTTCCCATTCACTACTTGTTTCTATACCCAAGAATGAATAAAAGTCTCAAATAATTTAAAACAATCAGATAGTAGCACATTTATCACCATACTTGTGTTAAGTAAGTCCTTTCTCCAAGACTGGAAAACAGTGTTTTTTGCTTTGGCTGGAATGCATCTAGTACCTACAGGGATATATTTCTAAATCTTAGTGATCATTTAAGATCATTAGAAAATTTTACATATCTGATATATATTTAGTCAAGTATTTGGTATCATAACTTTCAATAAACCAGATTCATTAACAAAGTTCTTGTTCCTCAAAGCAAAATCTATGGTAATAGAAATCTATGGTACAAATCTGACTGGTGTGCAAAACCATCTGTGATAGTCCACTGTGCTTGTGTGCTTAGAAACTATTATTCTTTTCCCAAATCCATCACTTAGTGTAATCAATCAGTATATTTTTATGGCCCTGTCTTTCCTTAGTCAGATATTCATGTGAGAAAAAAAATGAAAGTAGACAATTTGAAAGATATTCTATTTCTGATTTTGTTTTGGGGATCAATGCATATTTTTATGACTTTAGTTTTGAAAATCTTCCTCTTCTTCCAATCAGAACATAACTTACTATTCCTTTACTATATTTTTGTGCTTATAAAATATTTTCTCAATACTAGAGAACACTGACAAAATACAAGCTTTTAAAATTAGTGAAAAATGGTTTGTAGAATGAATATTTTGTTCTGACAGTAATAGACTAATATGGTTGGTATTATGTGGTTACTGGCTTGGTTTTTCAGAAATATCTTCTGGCCATGAAAATAAAGGTAATTTTAATTGCCTTGTGTATGTTATTACTTTTTCTTCATATTCAGCCCCAAGGATAATTATTTTAAGATATTTAACTTTGCTTAACTAATTAAAAAATTTCTTTGCTTTTACCCTTCCAGCTCTTTTCTTTGTAAGTTAATAAAAAAATTACACATGAGAAAAGGAATAAGCAAGAAATACTCAGAAATATCTCAATATACTTCAAAATATTGTAAATAAAACTAGTAATATGGTAACAATTGAGAATGATACTAAGTATCATAGTTTAGATGATGTGTATTTAAGAAAGGTAGTGAGAATATAGCACTTAGCACTAAAAATTTAATGATTTACTAACTCAGCTGTGATAAAGAGGAAGAATATGTAGAAGGCACATTCTGAATACACCAAAATGGACTTGGATTGTTTTTCAAATAACAAAGAAATAAGCAAATACAAGAGGGAATTGTAGAAGTTGGAAAACAAAAAAACAAAAAACAAACAAACAAACAAAAAATAAAGCTGCTTCAGACGCTAGGAGAAATGTTGCCAAAAGTTGATGATACCAGCTCTTGCGTGCCGCTGCAGAAGAGTTGAATTGTATTTTTAATGGTTTCATAACCTACTAGAAAATTTCAAGTGTGGAACTGAAAGTTGAGTTTCCAGTGTCGAAGAATTGTTCAAGTTACCTTTTTTGTGTGTTCCACAAAAGACAAACAACCCCTTAGGGAAAGCCTGTACTTCTCCTGTGAGGAAAGATGATTGCTTGTGTTAGAGGATTAAACATGACTGTGGAGTGTAGTTATACTATAAATGTAGAGTTAACAGGAACTGATTATGGAAAGTAAAAAGGTGAAGGAAAATTGGTGAATTTAAAAGCTGAGTATTTTATTTGAGGAAAAAAAAAAGAATGCTAGTTCCAATTACTGAGAAGCAGGAGACTGAGAGGAGCAGGCACAGATGGGAACAGGTGCCCAATGACACATCATAACATCTGGCAGTTGGCTTCGCTTAACACCGTAATGAGCCTGGATTGGTTTTCAGATAACCAAGAAATAAGCAAATACAATAGAAAATTTTGTGAGTTGGTCTTGATAATGCATGAACAAACACATTACACACACGCGCGCACACAGGGACATGCAACACTACCATCACCACCACAACAACCAGCAACAAGAGCAAAAACTAGCTAACTAACTAAATAAATAAATGGTAAATGCTATAGAAACTGAAATATCTAATATTTTTATTCAAGCATTTTTATTTTTTGAAAGGCTACAAGTCCTTGATGGCATGGATACATTTTTCTTATAGCAGGAATGGGCGAAACAACTCCTTCCAAACTTTTTCTGAAGGCCTTCAACTGTATTCATGGTGACAGGATCCTCTTATCTCATATGAGACATTAGGTCATAATCTGAATTTTCAAAGGATAAAAACGTTGTCAAAATAGCCATATATTCAGACCTAGAATTCACAGATGAGATTTGAACTAAAGATATGAATTTAAAAATCATAAACATAAAGTTCAATGCCATCTTGAGCTACATCAAAGTTCATTATTAAGAACATGAAAACAACAAAACAAGGAAAAAATTTAAAGATTTAAGTAGCAAATGCAGTTCTGGAAAGATGACGTAGAGGTTAATAACACCGGTTATTTTTTCATAGGTCTCAGTTTAGTTCCTAGTACCTGCACTGGGTGGCTCCAGCTTCATAAGACAGACACCATCTTCCAGCCTCCACAGGACTAGCAGCACATACAAGGGATAAATTTACACATGTAATTCTCAGCACAAACACGTACATATATTCACACTATCATATCGATATTTTTTGAAAAATATTTAAATAATTAATTTTATCATTATATAAATGTTTCATTAAATTATATACAATATATATTCTTTAGAAGGGATAGCACAGACAATATTATTGAGTAAAATGAGATTATTAAATTATGGTAAGGAAAACTCATTAACATGAGAGGTACATGGAGAATACAAGCCACCTCATCTGTTTTTGGCTGACATATTCATCCATTGGTCATCAAAAGACTTTATTTCATCCAAGTTTATTTACTAAGGCACAGTTAAAGTAGATTGAATGTGATATATTAAATTTGGGATTTAATTCCATGTTCACTAAATTTGGTTAAGTGTTTGAAATAGTTATAATGAGATTTTAAATATTAAACTTTTCAAGATAATGTAATAACTGTAGTTACATAACAAACTTATAATGTTGCCTAGATCACTGACTATATAAGAAGTAACTATGACTTGTACTTATAATACTATGAAATAAAAATTTATAAAGATTAAAATTGCAAATAAAAAGTGGTGGCGCACGCCTTTAATCCCAGCACTCGGGAGGCAGAGGCAGGCGGATCTCTGTGAGTTCGAGGCCAGCCTGTTCTACAAGAGGTAGTTCCAGGACAGGAACCAAAAGTTATGGAGAAACCTTGTCTCAAAAATCAATATATATATATATATATATATATATATATATATATATATATAGTTTCAATTTTTGGTTATATAAGTGCAGATCAAATGGTCACTGATAATTGCAAGTTGGAACTATTAACCTATTCTTTATTGGTGTGATATCAATATTCAAGTTGTAAAAACTCAAAATTAGGGCATGGCATCTCATTCCATTAATTCATTTGGGTTAAGATGTTAAACGAATTTTTCTGAAAATAATTATCACACAATTTGTCCACTGTAAAAAAGAACAAATGTTATGTATTATTTTTGTATTGCAAAGAAATAGATTTATTTGGTGATTACTGCTGTTTCAAAGCAAGCATTGTTCATCAGTGTTTCTAGTAAAAAGCACCTCTGCTTCACCATTGATAGATTCCCTACAATTTCTACTTATAAGATAAATCATTGGAGTTTTGATATAGCATCCTCTGAAAAGTAACTTGGAGCATTTGAGAAATGATAGTATTATGTTACTAATTCTTTGCTTCCTATTAATATTAAAAGCTATCTTGGGGGGGGCGGGGCAAAAAAAAGCTATCTGACTTGATGTAATGATTATGGGATAAAATCTCTGTGTTGCAACTGATAAATGGATCTAGCATCATTGTATGTTTCCTAATTTGTGTTACTAGAGTTTAGATAAAAAAGCATGCCAATTATCTGGTTTTATGTTTGAAATAGTCATGTGTCATGAAATTCTTTTAAGTACAAACTGAATAATTATATTTTGTAATATGCAAAGAAAATGTCTTGAGAACATTTCATGTTAGACTCAATAAAAACATGTCAAAACTATTTAAATACAAGGCAAAGGCTTACGTATATCCCTTATCCCCAGTTCCAAAGAATTTATAGCAGGTATATGAACTGGAGTAAGAGAAAGAGAGCTTTATTGTTCTCATAGCATAATCAGAAGCTCAATCAACATCATTGGCTCCACTCTCAAACCTGGAATTGAAGTATCATTGTAGACAAATGGAAAAAATACCCCAAATATATTATCTTATTTTTATGATGATCTCTACTAGCAAAGAGGCAAATGATCATTCAGAGAATTTCCTTGTAAGAAAAATACAATCCTCACATTGTACATAGCTTGGAATGTGACATTGGATTCCCCAAGAGTTACAGAAAATTTCTGATGTTACTGCCATTAGCTGGAGTACTCTGTAGCCCATTTGTTTTCAATCACACTTAAAACATAAAAAGTATCCAGGGAAACTGAAAGCAAGTAGACTCTACCAATGGTGTACTTACTTTCCTTCTTCCAAATTCCAAAACTTCGTTAAAACAATCACCAAAGAAAGGAAGAATTATCTTTTTAGTATATAAGCTATGTCAGTACACCTTATATTTCTTAAGATTTACTTTTTAAATATTTAAATAGTATGTCTGCATTTGCATGACTACGAGTGTACTCTGTGAGTTCAGTGTTTGTGGAGGCACTGCATCAGAAGTATCAGATCCCCTGAATATAGAGTTACAATCACTAGTAACCAGTATGCTAGTGGTGGTACTGGGAGCCCAACTCCAGTTCTCCGCAAGAGAAATGTTCTTAACCAGTAAACTATCACTCTATCATACATTAACTCTTTAAAAATGAAAAATTTCTACAAATTCTTTATAGCCATCAATATTGTGTATTTTTTGTCTTATTAATTTTTGAAAGAAGGGCTTATGTGTCCCATACAGTAGGTTTTACAGTTGCCAGAACCATGGTTGATTAAATATAAAGCTACTTCAAATATATAAAACATTAGCTTTTATGTGTAATATAAAAATTTTGCTAGCAAAATTGTCAATCTTGAGATCCATAGCCCAAAAATTACTTTAAGAAAACAGCTTGTACTGTGAAAAATAAAGTTTATCAACACTAATTTGTACATAATCATTAAACTTTTAAAAACTGAAATTAAATCGAATGATATTGTACTTTTAACTGTATATTTGGCTTAGAAAGTTTAATTTCTTTGAATTTATTGAATGGTCTTTGGACAGTCTGTCTCCATATAGTCTTTTGAAGACTCTTCAAAAATTAGTAAAGACACAAAATGAGTAAAAGAAAAAATGTGTAAAAAAAAGGGACTCTGTCCCACTCCCCAGTATATCTACCAATACCAACACCAGCTGCCAAAGCATCACTATCTAGGGGTGGGACTCAATCCTACCTTCTTTCACCTGCTGGAATTGTGTCCTGCTTGAGTTTATTTAGGCTTTATGCATGTTGTGACAGCATCCATGATTCACTGCATTCAGCAAACACTGTTTCCTAGTAGTCACACATTGACATTTGGCTCTTTTTCCTTTCTATTACACAAGGATACACCCACACAGCCAAGAGTATATGGGCAAAGTAAATTGTACTTGATTTCTTATTAAGGAAGAAGACAAAGTTGGGTAAGGGGAAGGGTGGTAGGTAGTGGTGGGTGAATACGGTCAAAAGACATTGTATGGAATTCTCAAAGAATTTAAGAAAGTGAGAGAAAAGGGAAAAGTTGAAATAAATAAAACAATTCACACAAATATTAGTAAAGGTAATTATTATAATATTAAAGTCAAAATATAATAAACAGAATAATAATGCAATAATATTATTCCAGCATCTACTAATGTCACTATTTTTATATCACTATATATGTATATCAAAAACTGCTGGATGACCAATATTGCTTTTTTTAATACATGTGTTTATTTTGGCAGTGTTTGTAGAGATGGCCACTTGAATAGTTACAGCCGACTTCCTGATTCTGTACTGATTTGCACTTGGTATGACCGTTACCTACATTTTTGTAGGATTCTACTCTATGACTGGATTGTGGTTCCTGAATATTCAGTAGCCTCTTCCCTCCTTTTATCTAAAGAATATATTCGAAGAGTCCGCAGTGGATATCAAAGACCAAAAGATGGTACCAATTCTATGACAATCTACAAACTATTCTCTGGAATAAATTAAGAAAATAATAAATAGAAAATGATAATATAATAAACTTGTTCCCTTCTTTCTCAAAATACTTTGTCATACTTTGCTCATCATATTTCTGTTTATAAGTGTACATGATACATGGTGATGTGAATGTAGATGAATGATGTCAGGAGCTGTGATAATGTGTTACTCAATCATTGACATGTTTACTTCATAACAAGGTATGAAAAACAATAGTAGTCTATCTGAAAATTAAGAATTTTACTAAGAAATTTATGTGTGAATAATAAATAATTGTGTGGCTAGACTTACCTTGAAAAACAAGGACAAATAACACTAGGGCCTCAAAATATTTTATTAATTAATATTTACCTGAAATTATAAATAAATAAACACATACACATTTATCTTAAATAAAATTATTAAATAAAATTATATCATTTAGAGCCCTTTAGAAATAACAAGGAGGCTTCATTCATGGTATCAGAATATGTCCACCTAAAAGTCACCTAAACAATGACATTATCAATAGACTTGTCAATGCAGAATGGAGAAATTTCACTGGATTTAAAGAATTTATAACTGCTGAGAGAGTATTAATTCATTTCTCCCAGGGATAAGATCCTAACTGTGTATTTAATACGAATAGGAAATCATGATCTAATACACAAATAAACAAAACCCAGCAGACTATATATACACAAGAGTCAAATGAAAAGAGGCTATCAGTGGGAGAAAGAAAAAAGATATGGGAGGGGTTGCAGGGAAGGACACAGTACAAGTGGGGAAAAGGAAAGAGAATATGGGAAGTGTTGGAATTAGATTTTAGTTAAAATGCAATGAGTGGAAAGACTTTGTGATTGTTACATGTTATGTAATAAATATATTTATTTATTCTAATATCTTCTTAATTCCCTTATTTTCAAATGAGAACCTTGTTTAATATAAACAAGAGATTATATGGCTTGTGAAAGAAATAAGATAATTTCATAATTCTTCTTGAATAATGAGATTTTCAAAAGATTGTAAGGTAAAAATGCGATATTAGGTATATGGTCCACTGAAGCATTATTGTGGAGAATGGCAATTGACTCGTTTGCATTCACTGGCTCTGAAGAGAGTGCCAACATTTACTACAGCCCATTTTTCAGTTCAGATTGCAAAGCGCTTGGAAATATATATCCTGAACACTGACTAAATACTACTCTCCTCTTCCAGCTAGTATATCTGAGATTACATCCAAGGGGACGCCTTACATACTCTTCAAAGATGAAGCCTCCCCAGTTGTTTCTATGTAAAAGTGATCTAAGACATCTTTGCTTTCTTTTGCAAAGAAATCAGTGGACACAGCCAGTTCCCTGTGGTGCCCTGTCTGTTGTTATTTCAAGGATTTAACCTACTGTTGTACTTTTCTGTTCAGAACTGCTTTAGCAAACACTTGGGAATCATTTTCAAATATTTGAAGATTCTGGGAGAGCAAGATATAAAAACCCAAGCTTGATAATGATAGCTGACGTTACCCCTCACATTTGGTAGGTATTATTCAAAAAAAAATAAAATGTAAAGATATTCTTTTGTTTTTGATTTCTTATTGCCTATTATAAGCATGATGCTTATTTTATGAAATTTAGAAAAATTCAGTATAGTAAGTTTAGAAATAACACAAACAAAAATAAAACTTATGAATGTGTACTTAAAGATATTGACGATGAGTAACAGTGTCTTGTATCTTTTAATATATCTTTTATATGTATATAAAATGATAAAAAAATATGTTATACTTGCATTTGTTGTACAGCTTTTATAATTCAGCTCATAATGATGGGACTGAACCATATTTCATTTTATATTTTATCTAATAAAATAATATAGCCTTCTTAAAAATACTCATCTAACCAGAACTTATTACAATTTTTATTTCATTTAATATTAATTTGCATGCATATATCATATTTTGATGAAAGTATTAATCTGCACTAGGGATTTTTTTATAGTATTTTATTTCATTATTAGGTGAAAGTTTTCTTATTTCTTACAGCGAAACAACTGGATGAACATTCATTTTTGTAATTAATTGCTTAGATTTTAATTATTTCTTAGTTTAAATATCTATACTGTGTCTATCAAGGGATCTATATTTTATAAGAAATCTCAATAAATGTAAAATTGCACCCCAGACAGTGTTTTATTTTTCTTTGCTATCACTGAGTAATAAAACCTGACATTTTATTATGCCTTTGTGAACACAACATGCTATTTCCAAAACATTTACTCCATTAGGAAATACAAACATGCCATTTTAGATGTGTTATAATTTATGAGAAAAATAAATGTCATTTTATTTAAATTATAATTTGCTTTGATTAATGTTAATTTCTTTCATTTTTAAGATTCAGTCTAATTACTTATTATGTATATAGTGTTCTGCCTGCAGATATACCTACATGTAAGAAGAAGGCACCAGATTTCATTATAGATGGTTATGAGACACTATGTGGGTACTGAGACTTGAACTCAGGATCTCAGGAAGAGCAGCCAGTGCTCTTACCCTCGAACTACCTCTTCTCCCCAGTTATTTCTCTTCTGGTTATGTGTTTGGCGGTTGCTATGTCTTCTCTCCTGGTTTCTTTTTTTTTTCTCTAACTTTGCCATAGGTAAACTGGAATGTTATCATTGTTTAACAGAGTTTACTTGAACCTTATAGCCTCTTGTGGCTATAGAGCTTGGATTATCAAATTGTTTTTCACATTTTAAATTTTTATTTTTGTAAATCTTTATTTTTTTTTCCATTTTACATACAAAACTCAGAAGCCCCTCCTTCCCTCTTTCCCCATTCCATTCCTCATCTATTCCTCAGAGAGGTTAAGACCTCCTTTGGGGGGTCAACAAAATCTGGCATACCAAGTTGAGGTAAAACCAAATCCATCCCCCCTGCACCAAGACTGAGCAAGTTCATGCATCCTGCTTAAGTCCTGATCCCACTGCCAAGGCATTCCCCCCAAAAGATCACACCAGGTAACTATAACCCACATTCAAAGAGCCTAGTTTGGTCCCATGCAGGTTCCCCAGCTCTCAGTGCAAAGTTCAGGAGCTCCCACTAACTCGGATCAGGTGTCTCTTTGATTTTCCCAATCATGATCTTGAGTACCCTTGATCATATGATTCTTCCCTTCAACTGAAGTCAAGGAGCTCAGCCCAGTCAGTGCTTGGCTGTGGATCATTGCTTCCATCAGTTACTTGATGTAGGTTCTATGAAATATTGACGCATAAAATTCAGTAAAATATACACTCATTGCAGGTGACATTTTTTAACTCTGATGTGTTAAAGAATCACCATATTCCTAGAATTGAAGAGATTACTGATGTGGGATTATCCTCTGTATGCTGTGGATATGTTTTTTTATCATAGGTTAATAAAGAAACTGCTTTGGCCTATGGCAGGGCAGAATATAGCACGGTAAAAAGTCCAAGCAGAGATAGATAGAGGAGGAAAGAAGGCGAAGTCAGTCAGACACCATTTAGCTGCTAAAGGAGAAAGACGCCAGAACCTTACCAGTAAGCCACAGCATTGTGCTGATACACACAATAATAGAAATGGGATAACTTAAGATGTGTTAGTTCATATGAAGCCTGAGGTAAGAGGCCAAAGGGAATGTAATTAATATTAATTCTCAGAGTGGTTATTTCACAAATGGCTTTAGGGACAAGCAAGCAGGGACAGGTGGGTGGAAAGAAAACAGTCCTGGAAGACCAGCAAGGTGGAGTAAGTCTCCATATACAGATGATTCAAGGTTCAAGAGTACACTCACTGCTCTTGGAAAAGAACCAAGACCTATTCCCAGCACCCACATGGTGGCTTACAACTGTCCTTCATTCCAGCTCTCAGAGATCTGACTCTTTCCATCCTTTGTGGGCACCAGGACTTCAGAGATAGCTCTAAATAAAATTAGATAAAACGCTCATGCGGAAAGCAAATAAGTCTTAAGAAAAAGAACTATTGTAAATTTAGACATTTTTATCATATTGTATGTTACTTGAAGCTCCTTTATAAAACTTCTTGGACCTTAAGGAACTCTTTATATTACGATATTTGCTTTTACAGAACTAGCCATTAACACAAGATCTAGTATCTTACACAGGAAAAAATCTCATATTTGAAAAATATTTTAAAGTTAGCTTTCATTATTTTTTCTTAAAAGTCAAATGGATTACGTTATTCTTCTGTATCATAATGTAATATTAAATGATTTTTGTAATCTTAAAATAATGCTTACCAAAATGAAATGAGTTCCTGTGTGTTAGGAAAAAAAAGACTTTTAATTTAGTTTTTATTATATAGAAATGAAAATTCTTTTAAATTCATCTTAGTTCTTTCAAACTATTTTGGCATTTTAGTATTAATTTCATCCACATATTTTTGTATCCATCATAACGTAGTTAAAATAATTTAGGTTAATGTTATTTGTTTTATATAGGAGAATAATCAATAGCACAATATTAGTTTTATTCTAATCACCTTTTTGCATTCCTAATTAATCTTTTTGCTTTACAGTGTTGCTAATAGACAGCAGCTGTTAGCAGTAGAAAATTTACGCACAGGACATCATTTGCTTTTAATACTGATAATAAGGGCTGTGGTTCAGCTTAGTAGCAAAGGGCTTATATAGCAATGCTCTGGGCCCCACCTTTGTTTCTGAATGAAACAATAACACAACCCTATCAGCATTACCAATGTCAATACACCTTAAAAATATGTATGTACCACAAGAAATACATCAGTATACATATAGCCACATCGTGTTATCTATTTTTCTTTCACGTTGCTAATACATTTTAAACATTAAATCTGTAGGAGTAATTTTTATCATAATATTGATGTTTATTATTACTTTAGAGCTTCCTTTCTGTTCATTAGTGGTTTAAAGAAAGCAATTAACTTCTTTTATTCCCCCAAGTTTCTAGTATCCACTCATTACTTTTAAAATCTTTTAGTTTAGTTGTTTTTGAGAATTTAAACATAGCAATACTTCCATAAATTTTGGCAACTGTGTTTCCTCTCTCACAGTATATATAGGTTTTGCTTTGCTTTGTGTTATTACAAAGAGCAAACAATATGGACTAGTGAGTCCAAAATGTGAGTCCTAGTATTGCTATTGGCTTGTTAATGAATTTGGAGGAATTTCTCTATTCTTGACTAATAAAGTTGTTATCATTAATGAGGCCTTTGATTTCTAATGTTTTTCTTAATCAATTGAAACTGTAACATGCTTTCATTTTAATATTTATTATATGGATTGACTTCTTTTGACTCTAAACCATTATCATACCCTAGAAATAAAACAACTGGCCATCATTACTGCAAATATTTTTCAACATCTACTCTCTCTCTTTCTCTCTCTCTTAAGTTCCCAACAGGTAGGTTATGAGTTTTGAAATTATATCACACATTTTAGGTATTTATTTTTTATTTTATTTTTTGATATTTTGTTTTCATTTGAATTTTAATTATGTGTACATGATGGGCAGAGAGTTCGCAAATATGTAGGTACCAAGAGGAACTAGAAGAAGTGTTAGTTTCCAGGCAACAGGAGTTACAGGAAGTTGTGACTTGACTAAAGTGGATGATATAAACCAAACTTGGGTACCCCAGAGGAACAGAAAGCTCCTGACTGGCGAATCATGTCTCCACCATCAGCCACCAACCAATTACTTTCATATCTAAGCTGTTCCATTTATCAATAAAGACTTCAGAGTCAGATATTATGGTGAAAACCTGCTAGATCAGAGAAGCCTAGAGGATACCAGCTGATCCTTTTGTCTGGAGATCCAGCAAGAGAGCATCTCCCTATAACATCGCAAACCAAAAATGTCCGTGAATCTCTAAGTCCCTCTCTACTTCTTCCTGTGTATCTCTCTATCTATCTTCTCAGGTCCACCATATTATCTCTATGAGTAATTCTTGTTAGCTGGTCACTGACTCCAAGCCCTGATCCAAGATCAGTCTTATTATCACAGTCTTAGGATTTTACAATGCGATTAAATATCTTACAAAACACACCCCAAACTCCAATTCTAATATTTATTTGCAATTCAATTTCAGAAATTTCTATTCTTCTATATTCACACTTAAAAGGAGGAGTTTATGTTCTCATTACACACCATTCATTCATTTTATTTGTTATTTCTTTCATACAGTATATCTCTCTGCTTACATCAACTAGTTTTTCAGTATTCTTTTCCCTGAGAGTGCACAGAAGACATAGATGACGGATGATAGATTATAAGAACTTCAGTGATAGTCCAGACATTAGAATTTTGCAACCTTGAAGCCTAATTACAAATTATCTTTGTCTTTTCAATAGTCTTTTTCCTCCTCCATGTGTGAGCTTATATTTATATGAATATGTTAGGAAAATCTTTGGATTGTCAAAATAGACCATTAGTTAGCTTTCATCCAGCAGAAGCTAAAAATATCCTCGGATATTATCTTAGACCCAACATAGGTTTCTCCCTTTTGTTGTAGCCTTGACATACAATGTACTGTGTTCAGCAGTACATATGAAAATTATCATGGTTTATGAATTCTTTTGTTCTTTTACAATAAAACACTATGAAACTGTTAGTATCTGGAACATAAAATGTGGGATAACTTGGGTCTGTATAGTGTGTATATGGGAACTAAATATGTTAAGTTCTATAATAACCTATATTATTAAAAAATAACTATATTCTTTAATAAACATCCTATATGCCCTTTCAAGATTGAGAGTTGTGTTTTTTTCATTGACAACATCTACTTTTAATTTTTATTTAAAATTTTCCTGCAATGTATTTTGATCATATTCTTTGCTCTCCTCCAAATCCTTGCAGATTATATATATATATATATATATATATATACATATATTTTCTACCTACTCAAATTTCTGCTCTCTCTTCACTCTGTGACTATCTCTGTCTCTCTTTCCCTCTTCCTTTCTTCTTTTCCCTCTTTCAATAAATGGATACACACATAAAAAGAGAAAAAGTCACAAAAAATAAACATCAAAACAAAGTTTTTTTTAAATCAATAAGGCAAAGAATATGCCTAAAAAACAAAACAAAAACTCATCAAAACTATGAAATCTCTTGTGTTAGGTAAGTAATCCTAGGCCTGGGTCCTATCTTGAAAGCAAACAATGGTAAGAACCAGAGGTTGTGGATGACTCCAGGAACAGGGTTTTCTACACCCAAGACTATCATAGAGCCTGTGAAAACCCACACAAGACCTACACAGGTTCAAAGCAGATAAGTCCCAGATACCATGTCCCACCCTAAATCAAGAAGTATTAGTAATTGATACAAAAAAAAAAAACCGTTTTCTCCAATACAATGGTACTAGATGTGTCAATCACACCCGGAGGGTTTGGTAAAGACATCAGTCACACTTAGGACTGAGTGCTCCAAAGCCTCTCACACTCTGTATACCATCGTGCTGTAAATCTCTGAAATAATTACCACGAAGAAGCTTATCTGATGAGTGTGGGACCCTCACCCCTTATTATCAAAAGGGCAAGAAGAAATTTCCTAGCAAAATGTTTTCCCAGGAAGACAATGGCCTTCCCATCTCACACCTAGTAGATTCAGAGCACAAGGTCACTTAGCTCAGCCCAGCCAGCCACTTGGTACAGGCTGATAAAGATGGCCTAACTCAGGAACAGTGGCCTTGCTCTAAGAACAAGGAAAAAGCTGACTTAACAGAATGGGAAGGAACAAAAGTCCTTGTGCCCATGCCAAAGCATCTTCAAAGAATCTCTTTGTAGTTATGCCTTTAAAAGCTTACCTCACAAAGGAGATATAACTCCTCTTTACCTTGTTGTAACTGGGATGAAGATGAGTTCCAAACATGTTTGTGTTATGCTGACTAACCTTTGTTTATTACAGTCTGGGCCTCTCTGGTGGTCTCTCTCGGGGAGTAGTAATCTGGGCTCAACAATGAGGAGGAAGCAAGGTTCTGATCTATGGATATAGAAATATGCAATTATAGTCATTTTGACAACATTTATTTTGACAATTGTATATTCTCTGTCATATCAAAATACATTCTCAGATTTGCTTTGTCTCTTTAAAATTTAATTTTCTTGCTTTTCAAATAGTTTATTATGTTTGATTACAAATGTATTAATTGACATGCTTTGAGGTAATATATCTCTAATCAGGGATCAGGAGCAGTCAGAATGCATTAAGCTTATTTTAGGGATGAAAGGTCTCAATAAGATCCTTCTTTGCTAATATAAAATTATAAAATGGTTTTTGGCTACTTTGAAATATAAAAAAATGACAATAATTTAATTAGAAAAAGTTTAACCTAGAACAGCTATGGAAAATATAGAAATAAGTTTTCACAAAGAGTTTTAATTGGGACCTCACTGGGTAGAAAAAAAAATATGAGGTAGAACTGTTGTGTTTGAAGACATTAAAATCTGTAAGAAAAAAAAAAAGGTTAAGCAACTTCTCATTTTGATCCATGTGGCAAAGCATTTAACAGATGTTAGAAGGCTTGCAATTTCCAATTAGACTTTTTTCAGCACATAAAGAGGATAACAAGTTTTGTTTTTAATTAGTTTGAAAGCCATTATTTTGGTTGAGTTGGTTTGCTTTGTATAACTTTACAGGCAAGACACCCTGTGCAGCTTGCTCAAGTGTCTTTTCTACCATTAGCGTATCTGTTCCAAACTTAATGATAGAAAGGGGTATTTTTTTGACACTTTCTTCACAGATTTCTCAAATCTCTCTGTATTGCCTCACCTATTTAAAAACAAGTCTTATCTCACCCCATCCAAAAGGAGATAAATTCTACTCGGCTCTGAGCCATTGTCTATTTATTTCTTATATCTGGTGCATTAAAAGTTACTGGTTTCATTTCCATAAACACTTTTGTTCTGCCTAATCCTGCCCAATACCTGCCTGTCCTTTGCTTCAGGGAAGTAGCTCTCCTGCAGAAGAGAAACACTTGTTTCCAGTGGTTGCTTGTGAATGCCTTTGTTTATACAGTCTGCAAGGATTTTATAAGGTACAGAGTTACTTTTAAAAAAGTGATGTGTTATCCAACTTAATGTCCTTTTTTCACCTAGCCTTTCTCAAACTATGAAGGAACTGGAACTACTCTATTTTCAGATATATATTTGTTTACTTGTTTTCTTTATTCTTTTTGCCACAATAGACTGGGTATTTGTTACTTTCTGGAGAGGTTGTGGAGAAAGGGGTACACTCATCCATTGCTGGTGGGAATGCAAACTTGTGCAACCACTTTGGAAAGCAGTGTGGCGGTTTCTCAGGAAATTCAGAATCAACCTGCCCCTGGACCCAGCAATACCACTCTTGGGAATATACCCAAGAGATGCCCTATCATACAACAAAAGTATATGCTCAACTATGTTCATAGTAGCATTGTTTGTAATAGCCAGAACCTGGAAACAACTTAGATGCCCTTCAATGGAAGAATGGATGAAGAAAGTATGAAATATATACATATTAGGGTACTACTCAGCAGTAAAAAAACAAGGACTTGAATTTTGCATGCAAATGGATGGAAATAGAAAACACTATCCTGAGTGAGGTAAGCCAGGCCCAAAAAGAGGAACATGGGATGTACTCACTCATATTTGGTTTCTAGCCATAAATATAGGACATTGAGCCTATAATTCGTGATCCTAGAGAAGCTAAATAAGAAGGTGAACCCAAAGAAAAATATATAGGCATCCTCCTGAATATTAATCTTTATCAGGCGAGGAAAGGAGACAGAGACAGAGACCCACATTGGAGCACCGGACTGAAATCCCAAGGTCCAAATCAGGAGCAGAAGGAGAGTGAGCACGAGCAAAGAACTCAGGGCCATGAGGGGTGCACACACACACTGAGACAATGGGGATGTTCTTCTGGGAACTCACCAAGGCCAGCTGGCCTGGGTCCGAAAAAGCATGGGATAAAACCGGACTCGCTGAACATAGAGGACAATGAGGACTATTGAGAACTCTAGAACAATGGCAATGGGTTTTTGATCCTACTGCACATACTGGCTTTGTGGGAGCCTAGGAAGTTTGGATGCTCACCTTACTAGACCTGGATGGAGGTGGGTGGTCCTTGGACTTCCCACAGGGCAGGGAACCCTGATTGCTCTTTGGGCTTACTAGGGAGGGGAACTTGATTGGAGGGGGGGGAATGGGAGGCGGTGGCTGGGAAGAGGCAGAAATCTTTAATAAATAAATAAAATAAAAAAAAAAATAAAAATAAACCTAAAAACAAACCAGAATTAAAAAATTCTGGTTAAAATAAATAAAAAAAATAAATAAATAAATAAAAAAATAAAAATTAGAAGGATTTGGTTCACTGTAAACAAAATCCAGAAAACTACATTGGATTTGAGTTAAAAACAAGGAGATAGTGTATGTCCTTTTTTGAAAGGAAAAATAGGCTCATCTTACTACTGACTAGTCATCTTGCCATTTTAGGTTCGACCTAAGAATTAGTACTACAATTTCTGAGTTCTTATGTGTGATTTAATTATTTATTATTACTATTAAAACAAATTGTTTAGAACATTGTACTAAATCTCATTTATATGATATTAAATATTATTTGAATTAATATTGAGAAAGCAAATTATGATACATATCTATGTAATGAAAAAAAATGAAGACAAAAGTCTTAGGGGTCTTAGATTCACTTAGATAGTCTTAGATTGACTTAATGAAGATAGCAAGCTTTTCCCCTAGTCACTATAAATTTGAGAGCTTAAACTTGGCAAAAACCTCACTCTAGTATGATGTGGGATTTCTCTCTGTATGTTGTGATTACCATTAATGAATAAAGGAAGTGGATCTCTAGCTAGGTGGGGAAAACTAAACTGAATGCTAGGGGAAAGGAGGCAGAGTCAAAGAGAAACTATATAGGCCCGCCAGAGCCTGATGGAATTTTGCCTGGTAAGCCACAGCCACATGGTGATACACAGATTAATAGAAATGCTTTAAATTAATATGTAAGAGTCAGCCAATAAGAAGCTAGAGCTAATGAGCTAAGCAGTGATTTAATTAATATGGTTTCTGTGTAATTATTTTGGTTCTGGGCAGCTGGGACAAAGAAGTGGCCTCCCTCTGATACTAATACTGTCTTTTATCGTAACAATACGGCAACATAATTTTGTGTCTTACTTAGTTAGCTCACCTAGAAGCTCAATCCTATTGTCAATTTAATTCAGGATGAACTGTGTCTGAGAAATATCATTGCCAAGTTGAGAGCTGGTCATTGTTTGCCTAGAAAGCATGTGTGCAGCAGATTGTGCTTGTTGGATTGTATAAGGAGGGGAAATTCTTTTTCCTCTTTATGTTTATGGAATTGTGAGGAATATCACATTCCAGACTAAGGGATGTTTCAAGTGAAAACCTTCAGGTTTTCTAAGAAGTCTTGCCATGAAGTGTATTTTCCTACAAGACTCAAAATCAATACCCTTGAGGTGAATCTGTTTCTCAGCCTTGAACTTCCAAAACAAATAAGGATTGGAAAGAAATGTTTGCTTTACCATTTGGAGGCTGGCTGACCCAGAATCAGTATATACTGTGTATAGAAACAAGTTGGATTCCTCTCATTTCATGATTTATGACACTCACAGATAAAATCTGAATGTCCTTACATAACCCAATCAGGGACTTCATTTCTTCATACATTCTTAGATAATTAGAAATGTTACCTTTATAATGTGCAAAATGGAATCACCTCTCTTAATGATTCAGTGTCTTTTATACTTAACTATATTAATCTTTTTACCCACATCCTGTCCAATAGTTTACCTTTCTTTATCTCACATAGTCAATATATCTACATATTTACAATATTTTTACAATATATTGTAAGTCAGAATAAGGTGTGAATTCAGGGAGTCTCCACAGATCTCATTGGATCACTTACCCCAAACTGAGAAAAAGTAAAAAATGAAAGAAAGTAATTGATGGATCACAGCTATTCTGAGAAGTGGGCAGGGTGAGTGAGGAAGAAGAGCTTGCCTTCTGAGCCCTGTCTTCAGTCTGATATTGAGAAGAGATCTAGGTTTAAATGCTTAAGAGAAAAGAATTTGGGTCAAAGTATCATTAGTTAACCAGTCTTGCTCAATGGTGGCTTTGATTATTAGCCCAGGTCTGATTCTGTGAACTGAGTCCCTGCTGCTTCACTAGAGGGGTCAATTTTGTTCTCATCATGAAATAATTGCTCCTGTATAAGGGGGCAACCTCATTTCACACCACAGGTTATGTGGTCCTATTGGGAGGCATTCCCATCATGGCGTAATCTGCCTACAGGGCTGTTCTTCCTGGAATTCTGAGTATATCTTAGTTCCTCTTGTCATGTGGACTATACATTAAAATGAGAAGTGTTACCAGGTTCAGTGAGTACTGTCTACACCAGTAACACGTTTACACAGAATTAACCAAGAATTTGGGGGAAAAATAAAAGCAACTTGAAACAGCAAGGAAGAAAGATAGCACCATGATGACAAGGACAGCAGATTTCATTCTGATTTCAGTTACCCTAATGACACCTGCAATCACAGGGGTAGCGCCAGCGCTTTTGACTGAGAGTAGTCTGTAAATTCCTGTTCTGTTTTTCATCTTATGTTATTGAATTTTATAGCATCTTGCAGCTTTTTCCCTTTATAATTATGTTAGTTGACTATTATATGGATATGAATGGAACTAATCATGCAATATACAACCAAACCTAAAGTTCCCGATCACTACTCCTTCCTGACAACTACGGGTTGTAGATATAACCAAAGGCCACTCGGATAGGAACAAATAAGGGCTACCTGCTCGGACTTGGTGAGAATTAAGCTATTACCATCTGTATTGACAGAACCAAAAGAAGTTAGAGTAACAAGATCAATAAAAGGGATCTGTGTGTCCTGGCTAGTGGCTATTATGGCAGGAAAGATAGTGGAAAGCTAATTAGAAGAGAGTTATCATATTTGATACTTTAGAAGATAGGTATCATTTCAGATAATTCTAATTTGAGTGCACTATCAGCATCCTAACAACTTTCCATGATTCCTGACAAATATGACATATTGACAGTGTGCATATATACTGTTCTTAAACGAATAACATTTAAATTTAATGACACTTTTATTCCTCTCAGGTTCTCTCTTCCGAAGTCATGGTTTTCAGTTCTACTTGAAGAAGTTTAGTATATTCGTGAAACATATAGAATTAATAAGTGACTTTTTTTTAAAATGAATACTACCAAATAAAAAGAGTTAAATTAGAATATCTCATTTACTATTTCCTCTTTTCTGGTCATATGCAAGACTTTTTACTGCTGAATCATGTGTATAATTCATCTGAACTTATAATTTTTGAAATAATGATGCTTTTTCTTATAATTTGTCTATAATTTACTGATGCCTATATTTTTAGAAATAGATAGTTCTAACTATATAACACATTTTCCCAAATAGTCCAAGCAATAGTTATTAGGCAATAATTACAATAATTCTTTGCAGTGATTCTATTCCATTTCTGGGATTCTTGAAGCCAGGGGTTATTGCCCTGAGGCATTTCTCCACAGTTTCCTGTCAGTCATCCCAAGGCCTCTATTGAGAACTGAGAGTCTTGCTACTTCCATGGCAATGAAAGGGCAGCTGCCATGCTGTCTGTGCTCCGAAGCACCCCAAGAGCAGCGCTCTCACCCTAGTAAGGTTCCATTTAACAAATTACTCTTGAAGTGAACACAATCTCATCACAAGATCCTGTTTTAAAAAAATAAATTCAGAATGCATCTGTGAATTTATTATTGCTTGTTTGCTGCAAGCAGGTAGTTATTTAGCTTACTCGCCCACCTACAAAAGTTCATAATATTTTACTTTGTATTTGGGCAAAATAATTCAAGGTTTGTTTTGTTTATTCTGAGACAAGATCTGTCTAAACTAACCTCTAGCTTCTGCCTCTGTGGTGGAGGCTAGAGGCATGTACGACTGCCCACTATATCCAGCTAAGCATTATCGACAATATTTGCTCCCAATACTGTTTTTGTTGAATAAAAATAACAACCTGTGCAAGTGGACCTGGGGAAAAACACATGCTCGAGTTATTGATTTTCCTTTCCCTATAAACTGGGAAAGAGGTGTCATTTCTACATAGAAGTATCAAGGAGAAAAGGACTTGATACCTAGAGGTAAAGGCACAGACTTCTGTCCTTACACAAGACTATCTAAGAACATGTCAAATATCTAATTTGACCCAGATGAACTGAAAAGTCTTCATGTTGTAGGAGATGAATCCAGTACGTCAGTATTTATGAAACAGTACAGTGCTTATGTGAGGGAATCCTAGTCTCAAATATGAGGAGCACCGGAAAGATTCTATGATCAAAACAATTTAGATTCTACGTTGAACTGAAATATAGAAGACTGTATTCAATGAGATGTTGACTGCTTGGGACTTAGGGTGAGTTCAGTTAGAGTAATTTCTCTAGATCCCAAAATTTTAATTAGAATAATTATATATAACACATTGGCTCTAAGTAGCTATGTATTAAATCTATTAAAATTATTATATTTGTGATTAATTCAGTATAGAGATAGCCACAAGACTTTTCAGTCTGGCAGGAAATAACAAAAATGTCAAAGGAAAAAGTGGGTGTTAATATTTTATTCTGCAAACCCAATTTAATGTTGAGTCAGGTTTTTATTTAACCTTGAGAATGCAATATGGGAGCACAATGACGTATGATCATATCTATTTCCTACTTCCTCATTCCTATTTGCTAGAGGTTTGCTATTTGTATTTTGTAGGCATCTTAATGAATTTGGAAACTGTATTCAAATAAGCATAAAATGATGATTTCATAAAATTATTTTCTCAGTGCTTTCCTTAATTTGTCTGGAGAAATGTTCTGTCTGTGCTTCCAGGCTGACCTTGATCCTTTCTACCTGTCTGGTGCAACTTCCAGTCACAGAATATTATTTCAATTACAGTGAAGACTGGAGTGTCTCAGGCATAAGCATGATGTGCTATTAGTTTGCTGAGGGTGTTTATTCAGATTAAGATCCAAGCATCTTATAATAAACCATTACCCACATTCTAAGAAAATGAAAATACTCCAATTTTCCAATTTATTTTTAAAAGAATGTAATTTTTTATCTTTAAAATGTAGCAAGAAGATGAAAGAGTGCATATTTCTTTGTCTTTAAATATTTTTACAACTTTCAAATACTTTAGCTTCAGATTTTTTTTTTCATTTGAGGAAGGAATTCAAAACATTGTAAGGGAGTAGAGTAATCACTCCTGAAATTTAGTCTGAAACACTAAAATGAAGAAAATATATTTTGAAAACTACCTTTAAGCAGCTAATAGTTTTTTCCTTAGAAATTGTGTTCAATTATATGTACATATGATGATAAACAGCACCTTCCATACAAATTCATCTTTCCCAGTGACACCATTTTTCTTTTCACTTGTTTTGATACAGGAACATGGTGGTATTGATATGCTTTAATCACATCAGACACATATGTGAACTTTAATATCAGGGAGGGCATGTTTTTCAAATTCAAACTTTTTCATAACTATTCATTTACTCTCAATATCTATGAGAGTGAATATTTTATAAATGTTTTTTTTCTTTTTTCTTTTTATTTATTTATTTATTAGAGATTTCTGTCTCCCTCCCACCACCGCCTCCCATTTCCCTCCCCTCCCCTAATCAACTCCCCCTCCCTCATCAGCCTGAAGAGCAGTCAGGGTTCCCTGCCCTGTGGGGAATGTTTTTAATTGTAATAGAAGTGTACCACATTCCCCATTCCCTTTCCTCTCTCTATCCCTTTTCAGGTATACTCTAGCCAACCCCTTCACATCCACTCCCCACTCTCAAGTTGATAGCCTCTTTTTTTTTTTTTTAAACACCAGCTTACTTTTAATTCTAAGTAGACCCTAAGCATATTATTTGTAGAGGTTTCAAATCTATTTCTAATCTTTTCATCATTCTCTGTTATAATGTTATATTCTTTCAGAGTAGCTGTCCCAAAGCCATTTCTTATGGAAATGTATGGGTAAAGAAAACAAAATTCTTTCTGAATAAATTAAAAAGATTTCTTTTTTATTTATGTGCATGATTATTTTGCCTATATATACATCTGTGTACCAACTGAATGTATGTGCTGTCAGAGTATAGAAAATAGCATTGGAGCCCTATAACTGGAGTTTCAGACAGTTCTGAGCTGCTATGTCCATTTTGGAAATTGAAACCCACTACTATTCCAGAACAGAAAATGATCTTATGTCTTCGACATCTCTACAAGCCCATCCTGTATTTTGTAATGAAATAAATGTGCAAGTTTATCATTCCTGGTGAGGGAAATAATCTTCAACAGAGAAGATTTTCCACTTTGTTTTCAGTTACCAAGTAGTCAGCCCTGAAATCATGTACATGTCTATATAAACCCGTGACAATTTATAGAATGAACAAATTGCATTTGCATAGTTGAAGTCGAAAGTTTCTTTCCTACCCCTTCCCAAAGCCATTATATTCCAAATAAACACATAGAGGATTTCATTAATTATAATTTGTTTGGCCTTTCGCTCAGGTTTTTTACTAACTACCTCTTACAACTTAAATTACTCCATAATTCTTATCTATGTTTAGCCATTTGGCTTGATATCTTTTCTCAGAAGGCATTCTCATCTTGTTTCTCTGCATCTGGCGAGCGATTGTCTCTCTGCCTTTACTCTTCTCAGAATTCTCTTAGTCTGGTCGAAGCTTCCTACCTGGATACTGGCCAATCAGTATTTTATTAAACCAGTAAGAGTGACAAATCTTACAGTATACAACAGCATTATTCCACAGTGCATAGTTATTTGTGTGTGTGTGTATAAGAAAACTTAAATAAAATAAGCAAAAACCAATGAATTTGAGAGAGAAAGAAAAGAAGGCATGAATAGGGGGAGTTGTATGGAGTAAAGAATAAGACGAAAGTGACATACTCATTATTTCAAAAATTAAAATTATAATTACTTAGCGCCTATGTCCTTGATACACACTTGGGTTTAGTGACTATGAAGACTACTGACTTTATCATCATCTTGGAGTTAGTTTTAAGGATATTAATAATATGAACTTTTTTGTCAAAATTATCTTTTTGACAAAATACATTTTTGACCAGGCCAAATACATTGCAATTATTTCATTATTGTTATTTAATAATTGTATGGGTATATGAATATGCTTTGGGGTGTGTGTGTGTGTGTGTGTGTGTGTGTGTGTGTGTGTAAAGCTAAGAAAAACACATGAAATATTAATTTCTGTCTTTGAACAATGGGAGGTCTTGGAGACAAATTCAGATTATCACGCTTGATGACAAACCCTTGGTGTGTCATTTAGCATGGTCTTGAACAATGTTTAACTGCCTCAGTCCTTCTTTTATGATAAAACCAGAATAAATTCTTTATGTTTTGGATTTGATCTGATTGTTAAAACACTTAAACTTAGAAATATAGATTATACCCATATGATTAAGAATGTCTAATATATTTAATTATAGTGAACTAATGTCATAGGTCCACAATGCTTTGTTTTCTCTATATATTTCCAAATAAATTAAGAACTACTCATGAATTCTTTGTTCCCTAATCTTTCTGTTCTCAGCATGCAGATGCACTATCCCTTTCTCAACTTCAGAAACTTATTTTTCTCCTAATTACCTCTCATCTATTCCTACTCATATTGCATTCTATCAACTTCGAGTTCTATCAAATCCAAGAAATACCTAAAACATACCTTCATTTCCTACATTCATTATTCTTTCAGTGCTACAAATTGCCATTGTCTTTTATTTTAAGTACTTCAATAACGTGTCTACCAATTTGCACTTTATGTTGAAACCTCTTCCTACCCCAGTAGACAGAATCTACACTTAAATACATTAATCATCAGTTATAGGTAGGATAAAACAAGAATAATACAGTCTTTCTTTCAGTGAATGCTATTATAAACCTAAGGGAAATGTAATAGGCATATACTTGAAGATTCTATAATAGAAACAACAGCAATCTAATTCTGTGAAGGAGATGATGTAACAAATAATTCTAGAATGCTGAAGCATCTTCTGCTCTGGACATAAGTGTTCTGTTTCTCATAAGTGGGCATCAGTATGGCAACAGAAGGAAATATCTCCTCCCTTTGCTAGTGATGACATCAGTGACCTTTAGAAGAATGAGATCTTCTGAATGAGATCACTGAAAGGAGGTATAGTAGCCCAGGAGATGTAGCTTGACTTCCTGCAACGGGGCAGGAAAGGAATTCAATAATTAGAAGTGCATGCAAGAGCAAGTTAAAATAATCTTTGAGAATTTAGACAAAACAAACAAATAAACATAAAGAAAACAACAACAACAACAAAACTAAAAGGGAAATCCTTCGGGAAATAAGAAAATACTGAGATTTTGAAGGAAGTAGAGCTTGTTCAGTGATTGTGAGTTTGCCTAGAAACTTCTAGGCTCCTCTCCAGAATCAAGCACTAATTGTATACTAAAGATATTATAGCAGGTTTAAAACTGATATTGTTACCTAGGTACTTTGCTGGATGTTATGTATTTGTAAACACTAATACTATAACCACCACCATGATTATAAGTAGTTGAAACATGATAAATCTGTAAATTTCAACCATCATGTAAAAATATTGTTTGGGAACTTCAGTAAACCTAGGTTCGAGAAATATGTGACACAGATTTGAAAAACAACTACAATATTCCCTAAAACTAGGATTTGAGGCCTGGATTCCTCATAGTTAACAAAAACTCTGGATGTTATATCAAATAGACAGTAATTACATATAATTAACAGAATCCCTCTCATCCTTCAAATATCCTAAATATTTTAAAATGTATTATTGAGGGCCTAAATGACATAATTTTTGCAAAATTATGTTAATTTACATGAATATTTACTGTTTCTCAAATATTCTCAAATAAAATGAATTTAAGCATTATGAAAACCTATTTTATATATGTTCAATAGTTATTTGAAAATAGAGAAGAAAATGAAAATGAAAAGAGTAGGAATTATCTAAGTAGACAAGGTCTACTTAGACAAGGGTGTTTTTACATTGCAATGGGATCGCAGGAAGACTCCAATGTAAAATGGTGAAGTGAAGAAATAGCGACTGAAAACTGTCAGATTACTGACACATCTAGAAACAAAGAGAACTTCTGAACCTTATGGGAACCCAGATCTGATCTGAACACTCTTAAAGTAGTAGAACAGTCAGGGGAAGGGAGTCACAAGGGGAATCAGTGACCTTGTAGAGTAATGAGGTTCTAACAACTGCAAAATCCTCATCAGAAACCACAAGGACAGAGCAAAAAAGAAGATAACATTAATGAGTCAAGGAGAGGATATATCAAATTGGAAACATACTAAAGAGAAATATTCTTCAATAATATGCATGAAATCAAGACTTCGCAAATGAAAACAAAGTAAACACTTGGCTAGTGGGAATCCTCTAAAAAAATTACTGAAAGATTTCTTTAGAAATGGAAATGGCTACTGAAGGAAACCAGGATCACTGGTAATGAATAACATGGATAGAAATGTAAAACTGCTTGTAATTGTAACAAGCTAGTCTCCTTTTGGATTCTTTGGGGAAGTTTAATGTTTGGAAGTCAGAATTGTACCATTGTTTGATGAGAGGGAGTTTGTTCCTTTGCTCACTTGTTATTTGCTTGTTGTTTGTTTTAAAGGTGTTTTTGTTATAACTTGCTGGCCTTAAACTCACTAGGCAAGGATACATGCCCATCTTCCTGCCTCAGTTTATCAAATGCTAGATTACAAGCATGAGCCTCAAGAGCAGCTTGATAAAGTTTGAAGAACAAGCAGATGCTATACAAAAGGCAACTGTAAACTTTGAGGGAGAAGAATGTACCTATGTAGTGACATGATTTCTATAATCTGCTTGGAGTAGTATATTGATATTTAAGTAAACTTTAGAAAAGCCGTGTATTTGATTTTAATCATTACAACAAACATTACAAATAAAACTGTATAAATGCCAATAAAAATAAAGTTGAGGGTCTCGGTGCCAGGAAAGCCAGCATTGGGGTGAGTTTCTGACCCCTTGGCAGCAGCCCGGGACAGGGAACTCGGAAGTTCCTTAACCCCCTATCCTTCTTGGGCTCTCTGCAGGGCCTCTACTCCCTGCACACTGCCTATTTCTTCCTATCCCACCCAGCTTGTATCCAGAACTCTCCCCCCTTCTGCCCCTGCCCTCTTTGGGCACATAACATGCTTAGCCTGTCTGGGCGCTGAGTCTGAATTCTCAGGGCAATCAGGCAGGTGGGAGTTCCTTTGTTTCACTAGCCTGCCTGCATCAAGCAAGGTAGGAGCTTTGTTTACAGTCTACCCAACCAGCACGGTGACCTGATCTCGGCGCCAGGAGAGCCAGCATTGGAGAGAGCCATCATTGGTCACGGAGATCTGATCTCGGCACCAGGAGAGCCATCACTGAGGAGAGCCATCATGGGGAAGGTACATCAGTAGGCAAGGAGACCTGATCCTATAAAAGAAGATCCATAGGGGAGCATTCGGAGGAAGAGATGGGCAGGCGCCAATGCAAGAATTCACCCAACAATCTGAAAAACAACATAAAACCACCAGAAACCAGCGACCTCACAACAGGAGGTCATGAGCACCTTAATCAAGAAAAAGTAGAAAAAACTGACTTTATGAAAGTGATTGATGCCATTAAACAGCATGTAAAGAATACCATTATAGAAATGGATGAGAAATATAACAGAAAGTTTGAAGAATTGAATAAATCAGTGAATGATACCCTAGAAAGCCAAGGAAAAACAACCAAACAGATAATGGAAATAGTTCAAAATTTGAAAACTGAAATGGAGGCAAAGAAAAAAACACAAAGAGAGGGCCAGCTTGACATGGAAAATTTAAGTAAACAAAGAGAGACTAGAGAAACAAGCATAACCAACAGAACACAAGAGATAGAAGAAAGAATCTCAGATTCTGAAGATAACATAGAGAAAATAAACACACTGATCAAAGAAAGCATCAAGTCCAACACACTCTCATCACAAAACATTCAGGAAATCTGGGACACAATAAAAAGACCAAACCTAAGAATAATAGGAGTAGAAGAAGGAGAAGAAGTGCAGCTCACCGGTCCAGAAAATATATTTAATAAAATTATAGAAGAAAACTTTCCCAACCTAAAGAAAGATATACCTATGAAGGTTCAAGAAGCATAAAGAACACCGAATAGGCTGGATCAAAAAAAAAAAAAAAAAAGAAACCATCCCCTCGCCACATAATAATCAAAACACAAAGCATACAGAATAAAGAAAGAATATTAAGAGCTGCAAAGGAAAAAGGCCAAGTTACTGATAAAGGTAAAGCTATCAGACTTACACCTGATTTCTCTATGGAAACCATGAAACCCAGAAGGTTCTGGATAGATATACTGCAGAAACTGAGAGACCATGGATGCAAGCCCAGACTACTATACTCAGTCAAGCTTTCATGCACTATAAATGGAGAAAATAAAATTTTCCAGGAAAAAAACAAATTTAAACAATACATAGCCACAAATCCAGCCTTACAGAAAGTAATAGAAGGAAAATCACTAACCAAGGAGTCCAACAAAGACAACAATAACTCAGACATCTAGAGACCCTTCACCAACACAACTTAGAGAAGGGAAACACACAAACTCTATGACTAAAAAAGTGACCGGAGTTAACAACCACTGGTCATTAATATCACTTAATATCAATGGACTCAATTCACCTATAAAAAGACACAGGCTAAGAGATTGGATAAGAAAACAGAATCCAATATTCTGCTGTTTACAAGAAACACACCTCAACCACAAAGACAGGCACCTACTCAGAGTAAAGGGCTGGGAAAAGGCTTATCAAGCAAATGGAATTAAGAAACAGCAGATGTGGCCATATTAATCTCTAACAAAGTTGACTTCAAACTTAAATCAATCAGAAGAGATGGAGAGGGGAATTTTATACTCATAACAGGAACAGTTCATCAGGATGAAGTCTCAATCCTGAATATCTATGCCCCTAATATAAAAGCACCCACGGACATGAAAGAAACATTGCTAAAACTCAAGGCAAGCCATCAAACTGCACACACTAAGAGTAGGAGACTTCAACACTCCTCTCTCACCAAGGACAGGTCAAACAGACAGAAACCTAAGAGAGAAATAAGAGAATTAATGGAATTAATGAAGCAAATGGACTTAACAGACATCTATAGAACATTCCACCCAATTAGGAAAGAATATACCTTCCTCTCTGCATCTCATTGAACCTTCTCGAAAATTGACCACATAGTCGGTAACAGAGCAAACATCCACAGTTCCAAAAAAAAATATTAGTAACCAGCTGTTTCTTATCAGATCACCATGAATTAAAGTTAGAATTCAACAACAATGCTGTCCCCAGAGAGCCTACAAATTCATGGAAACCCTGGATTAAGGAAGAAATAAAGAAAGAAATTAAAGTCTTCCTGGAATTCAATGCAAATAAAGAAACAACATACTCAAACTTATGGGAAACTATGAAAGCAGTCCTGAGAGGAAAGTTCATAGCACTAAGGGCCCACTTAAAGAAAACAGAGAAAGCACACATTGGAGACTTAACAGCCCACCTGAAAACTCTAGACAAAAAAGAAGCAGACACACCTAGGAGGAGTAGAAGACTGGAAATAATCAAACTGAGGGCTGAAATCAACAAAATAGAAACACAGAAAACAATCCAAAGAATCAATGAAACAAAAAGCTTTTTCCTGGAGAAAATCAACAAGATTTTCTCTATACAAACTAATCAAATGGCAGAGAGAGAATTTGCAAATTAATAAGATCAGAAATGAAAAGGGGGGCATAACCACAGACACAGAGGAAATTCAGAGAATCATTAGATCTTACTACAAAGCTTGTATGCCACAAAACTGGAAAATGTAAAAGAAATGGACACGTTTTTAGATAAATACCATATACCAATGTTAAACCAGGACCAGGTGAAAAATCTAAATAGACCTGTTAGTCACGAAGAATTAGAAGTGGTTATCAAAAACCTCCCTACCAAAAAAAGTCCAGGACCAGATGGTTTCAATGTGGTATTCTACCAGAACTTCCAAGAATACCTAATATCTATACTCCTTAATGTATTTTACAATATAGAAACAGAAGAGTCGTTGCCAAATTCCTTTTATGAAGCTACAGTTACTCTGTTACCAAAACCGCACAAAGACTCAACCAGGAAAGAGAATTATAGGCCAATCTCACTCAACAAAATACTGGCAAACCGAATCCAAGAACACATTAGGAAAATTATCCATTATGTTCAAGTAGGCTTCATACCCAAGAGATACCCTATCATATGACAAAAGCATTTGGTCTACTATGTTCATAGCAGTATTATTTGTAATACCCAGAACCTGGAAACAAACTAGATGTCCTTCAATGGAAAAATGGATGAAGAAAGTGTGGAATATATACACATTAGAGTACTACTCTGCCAAAAAAAAACAATGACTTCTCGAATTTTGCATGCAAATGGATTGAAATAGAAATCACTATCCTCACTGAGGTACCCCAGACCCAAAAAGAGGATCATTGGATGTACTCACATATAATTTGTTTCTAGCCATAAATAAAGGTCCCTGAGTCTATAATTTGTGATCCTAAAGAAGCTAAATAAGAAGGTGAACCCAAAGAAAAACATAGTTATTATCCCTGCTATGGGAAATAGACAAGATTGCTGGGTAAAAAACTGGGATCTTGGGGGTGGGGTGGGATGGGGGTAAGGGGAGAAGGGGAGACATAACTGAGAAGGGTAGGATGGGGGGAACTTGGGGAAACGGGATGATTGGGGATAAAACTAGTTTGGATAGAGGAGCAGAGAATCACATAACTTAATTAAGGGAACCACCTTAGGGTTGGTAAGATACTTGAACTTAGAGTGGCTCCCAGGTGCCCGGGGCGATGTCCCCAGTTAGTTCCTTGGGCAGCTGAGGATAGGGAACCTGAAATGACCCTATCCTATAGCCATACTGATGAGTATCTTGCATATCACCATAGAACCTTCATCTAGCGATGGATTGAGATAGAGACAGAGACCCACACTGGAGCATCAGACTAAGCTCCCAAAGTCCCAATGAGGAGCAGAAGGAGGGAGAACATGATCATGGAAGTCAGGACCATGAGATGTGCGCCCACCCACTGGGACAGTGGGGCTGATCTATTGGGAGCTCTCCAAGGCCAGCTGGACTGTGACTGAAAGAGCATGGGTTAAAACCGGACTCTCTGAACATGGCCAAAAATGAGGGCTGCTGAGAAGCCAAGGACATTGGCATGGGGTTTTGTTCCTACTTCATGTTCTGGCTTTGGGGGAGCCTAGCCAGTTTGGGTGTTCACCTTCCTAGACCTGGATGGAGGGGGGAGGACCTTGGACTTTCCACAGAGCAGGGAACCCTGACTGCTCTTTGGACTGGAGAGGGAGGGGGAGAGGAGTGGGGGAGGGGGAGAGGGGAGGGAGGAGGGGGAGGGAAATGGGATGCTGGGAGGAGGCAGAATTTTTTTTTCAATAAAAAAAAATAATTTCAAATGGAAAAATCACCCAAATTTGAAATATAAAAACATAAAACATCATTAAACGATATATTTTGATACACACACATATATTAAATTTTTATTTAGATATACTCACTTGATTTTGTATTTATGGTAATTAAGTAGTATTTTCACTGAGCCAGAAATCTGTATGTGGTACCTACCAGAAGGAAATAATGCAATAAAATTTAAGTTTTTTTCTTAAATATCAAAAAAATAAAGTTGATTAAGTAAAACAGAAGATCTTTATTTGACCTCAATAAAGAAAGTAGTAAAAAACAAAAAGCACTTAAAAATACTCACAACTGAATCAAAACACCTAGAAGGATAAAAATAAATCAATAACAAAATAGTCATAATCTTAAAATTTTAATTATATGTAATATATTAAATATAATTACTAGTAATTAATAGTAATGATATATTAATTATATGCAGTACACATAAAGCACATCAAAAATGGATCATCTGGAGAGATAAAAATTCTAACTAAATATTGCTTGCTGATGACTCACTGTTAATAAGGATGTTTGCAGGTTATAAGTAAATGCATACGAATAATTGCATATATCATGCAAATGCTAATCAGAAGAATGAAGGAATAGCTGTATCAATGTCAGAGAAAGTCAACTTTGGAACACAGCATGGACATAAATCACAGCAAATTACTTCCTTCCTGCAACCATTAAATAGTTTCTAATCACTCATAGAATAACATGATGTTTCATTTTCGCCTAATAAAATCTAAGAGCTATAACTCTGTACCACCTAGGCTTCCTTCATCCACTTACAAAGAACTTCCCTTAACTCCCAAAACTATCAAACCTCTTATGTGTTATTTGTTTATTCCTACTATGTCAAGTTTCAAAAGAAGTGTCCTCTTTTTCACTCTGGTGTCCTTGATATCTACAATGATTTTGGTCTATAATTTATAAGCAGTTAATTACCTCTGCATGAGACACACAGTTTCTCTGCATTCTCCTATAAATTGCATTTTGTCATAATATGATAATTTCAAAGTACCCAAATTACCCCAAGAAATAATTGCTATGGCAATTTTAGATTTGGAACTCATGAAGACTTCTGTTTCCCTGGCAGCTTCTGTAATCAATAATCTATGTGAACCTGGAAAGATGGCACAGTAGATAAGGCCTATTGCTGCTCTTTCAGAGGACCCAAAGTTACAGTCCTTCAACTCATATGACATCTTCAAATTTCTCTCACCTATGTGTTGAAGAAGCTGCGAGAGGTCCTTCTGCTCCTCCAGCCAATAGTCGCTGAGATACCAGCCCATTGGGGCGTGGTCTCACTCCCTTTAAAAAAGCAGCCACTTTCCTCTCTCTCTCTTACTTCCTGCTCCACTTCCTGCAACTAGACTCCCTTCCTGACTGCGCAGAGGACTGTTGTCTGGGACGGTGATCTGGAAGTTTTTTCCCCTTTAAATAAATAACCATTCTATTAATCATAATTCCAAACTGGTGTGGGATTGTTTGTGATTTACGCCTTCGCCTTCACCTATGCTTAATTTGTATCCAATGACTTTTTTCTGAACCTACAACCATTGCTTGCATGTCCTGAATATATGTACATACGGGCAAAGTACATATTCACTTTCAACAAAATTTTAAACATTAACTTTATCCAGTTGAAGTCAATTCAGCAAATAAACAAAAAATATTTTTTAAGACCAAAAGCCCTTAACAATTAAAGATAATGATTATCATAGGGCTGTTCAGCAAAGAAAGATCAAACTGGCACCCAGCGCAGGTGGCATATGAGTGTGTCAGATGGCACAGCACCCAGCATTCAGTAAATATTTGCAGACTGGATGAGAAGTGAACAACAGACTTTCGGAAGGCCATTACACCATGCAGACAACACTGATACATTTTTTTTTTATCTTTCTTTATAAAGATATTCTTTCTCACCTCCCATAAATAAATATGAGACCAAGGCCAGACCAATGATAATTAGCTACTTCAAATGTGTACTTCATTCCCAATGGCATGCTCCACATAATCCAGTCAGAATTTACAGAAGAAATGTTTAATTTTGTGCTTGAAAGGGAAAACTATATAATCTATTTTGATTTCTTTGTTGTTGTCATTTTTACACAAATGTTGAAACTTTGACTTCTCCTTTACAAGCTGATCCTCTGAGAAAAAGCATGGAGCTAACAAACTAAAGGTCTAACGCTGAGTGACCCCTTTCCACAACTCGTTCTTTTTCATCTTGTAAAATAACCATAACACGTGTACCTGAGGAGCCCTTGTCCTCCTACACTGGCAGATAGAATTCATTCAGTGATACATGACTTTTCTTTTAAACTCTGCTACTTTAGGGGGTTAGAGAAATGTAATAGCTTGAGGTATTGAAATACTTCTGTGATAGCAGCTCTATTTCACCCTTGAAGTTGTACTTCCTAGCAAATTTTAATTGTACAAACTGATAAGATTTACTGTAACATGTCCATTAATGCATATGTCTTGTAATGCCTAAATCCATAAATCCTTTGCTTATCTCCTTCCTCTGTTTTCCACTATCCCTGGCCATTCCATCTGAACCTGGTATCTGGTTATCTCACACTGTCCTTTTGCTGGCTCATTTTTTTCCTTGCATACAAGAAAATGAAAGTGGATATACATGTTTCCTTTGCTCCTGCTTTAGTTTGCTTAACAGTTCCATCTATTTTCATATGACAGGAGCTCAATAATTTCAATAGCCTAATAAGACTCCATTTTATATATGCCATATTTTAAAATCCATTTTTGTTGAGTTATACTTTAATGGTTATTTTAAAAATGTCAGCTTGCCACAAATTATAATCCCCTCAGTAGGAGCCTCACCTGAGGAACTGTGATGGTTATCTGCCTTTCTTTCTTTCTTTCTTTCTTTCTTTCTTTCTTTCTTTCTTTCTTTTTTTTAATGAAAACAAACTCTTTTCTCATACATTATATTCCAATTGTTCCCCCACATTCCTCACCGCTCTTCCCTATCCTCCCTTACAGATCCTTTCCCGCTGGTCCCTCATTAGCAAAGAAGAGGCTGCCAAGAGATAACCATAAAACATGACAAAATAAATAGAAAAAAAAATCTATCATATGGAAGTTGCACATAACAACCAAATATGAGGAAAAGTGTCCCAAGATTAGGCACAAAAGTCAGAGACCCACTCTTCCTCAACGTCAGGAGACCCATAAAAAATGGAGACCCATAAAAGCTTTAATGCATACATAGAGGATCTAGGGCAGAACCATGTAGACCTTGTGTTTGCTGGTTTAGTCTTTGTGAGCTCATTTACACTTACCTAGTGGATCCAAAGGACCTTGTTCTACTGCTGTCCTCTGACTGTTACACTATTTCCACCTCCTCTTCCATGGGATATCCTGTATTCTAAGGGGAAGGATTTGATTTAGACTCCCTCTCAACAAAACATCTGGCTGTGGATCTCTGCATCTCTTCATATTTACTTCCAGAAAAAGATTCTCTGATGATAACTGAATAAGTCAAGTCACTGATCAGAAGAATATCAATAGGAGTAATTTTATTGATACTGTTTTAAAATTTATTAATTTTTATACCAATAGTTTTTGGTTTACCCTAGGTCTCCAGGCTATCTAATCTCTGGTTCTTGGTTATCTTAGTAGTGGCAGGTATGTGTTCCTTTTCATCAAGTGTGCCTTAAGTCAAATATTAGTTTACTATTCCCACAAATTCTGTGCCACCGTTGCCCTACCTTATTTTGTAGGCAAGACAAATAGAAGATCAAAGGTTTTGTTCTCCGTTGGTGTTTTTGTTTCTCTTTTGATAGCCTGAAGAGTACATTCCCACAAAGAAGAGAAGAGAATATGGGGAAAAAGGCTCCGTGTAAGCACCAACTTGATTTCTCCATATTCATTGAGTTATATGGGTGTTTTCCTTGTCACTGGGGCCTTGCTGTCAGTTTATGGAGAGTAACCCATTGTTTTGGCTAGAGTCTGGGGTGTTTGAGGATTTCCATCCGAATCTCCTTGGTCAACAATTTGATTGAATGTAACCCAGTCCTGCTCTTGGAAGCTTTGTTTGATGACAAGAGATGCCCAGGTTAGATTCCATAACCCATATTATTATGGGATCATATTAGGATCATTACATATTTTAGAAAGTCTCTACCACACTAGGTTTCTCTTAAATGCCCCTCAGTTACAGCTCCCGCCCCTCTTTACCATAACCTCTCTTCATTCTCCCAACCTGATCCTCTAGCTTCCATTTTCCACATGCCCCCAGTTAACTAGTAACATCTATCGTATTCCCCTCTCCCAGAGAGATCAATGTATGCTCTTTCCTCTCTACCTAAATTCTCTAGGTCTACAGATTGTAACTTGGTTAACAAGTATGTAATTGCTAATATTCACTTGAAAGTGAGTGTATAGCCTATTTCTTTATCTGTTTTTGGATTACCTCGCTCAGAATTAGCTTTTCTAGTTCAATCCATTTGCCTCTAAATTTCATGATGTGATTATTCTCTTAATTGATGTGGAAAACCCATGATCATTAAGAGTGGCACTTCCTGATAACAGTCTTGATTAAAAATGACTGTATTAATTACTTTTCTAAGCCTGTAATGAAATACCATGAAAAAGACAACTTATAGAAGGAAGTGTTTATGTTGACTGATGGTTCCAGAGGGATCAGAGGCAGTCATTGTGACAAAGGATTACAGTAAGTGGCAGACATACAGTTAGAGCAGAATATGAGGCCTCACATCTTCTAAAGAAAGTGTGAAACAAAGAAAGAAAAATAGAAATGTTGTGACACTTTAAACTCTCAAAGTCATCCTTCAATAGCATACTTCCTCTAACAAGACCATACCCTCTTAGTCCTTCAAACATTGTCAAGGGTCAATGAACAACTAACCTACTATTCAAATGTCAGAAGCTATACATAACTTCTGCCATTCAAATCACTATGGTAAGTATGGTAAAATGAGAATTACTCACTAACCTATTGCTGACAGAGGATACTTGCTTTGATGGGGGCTGAGCGGTGGAGAGCGGGTGGGTGGATAGGAACTGAGGGTGAATCAGGATGGATACCAGCACTCCTCACTGAAAAAAGATTATGCCTTTTATTTTAAATAAGATTAAATGGCAGGGGCCGGGCGGTGGTGGCGCACGCCTTTAATCCCAGCACTCGGGAGGCAGAGGCAGGCAGATCTCTGTGAGTTCGAGACCAGCCTGGTCTACAGAGCTAGTTCCAGGACAGGCTCCAAAGCCACAGAGAAACCCTATCTCGAAAAAAAAAAAAAAAAGATTAAATGGCAGGAAAGGGTCATCTGAGCTGGGGTGTGGTTTGAAATCAGGGACTGAGGAAGTTTGCTTGAAGTTGACGATAGACACCAGTCATATATTAATGAAAGGGCCACAAATTCCTTTGGCTATACATAAGAAGATGACTGTTTCATCAAGCAGAAACATTCCTCAAGTCCCCAAAGAAATGGAGACCCTTATCCAAATGCCTGACTTTGGGAAAAGGACTTCTAGGGAGCAGACACTACACTACAGTTTCTTAGTTTACTGTATGGGTCTTTCTACCTCATAACACTCCCCAAAGGGAAGATCTTGATCTCTTACTCTTCCCAATGTACAATACCATTCTTATTTCTATTTACATTAACTGAACTCTTGCCCTTAATGGTCTCTGGCTCTAGATCTGAATTGTAGATATTTCACCCTTCGGATAAGGTGTATCTCAGAAATCTCTAAGTTTTCTGTTCTTGTGTAATTATGAGGGTACATTGGGGTGCCTGATTTAGTAGTGGCAGGAATATTTTTTTTCCCAAAGAATTACTTTGAAGCCATGCAGTGGTGGTACACGCCTTTAACACTGGCGCTCGGGAGGCAGAGGCTAGCAGATCTCAGTGAGTTGGTGACCAGCCTGATCAACCAGACCTAGGTCAAGGACAAGTTCCAAAGCTACAGAGAAACCCTGTCTTGTAAAACCAAGGGAAAAAATAGAATTACTTTGTTTAGTGAAGTTACCATTGTACCATTTTGATCCTTTACCAAAGCCCATGCAAGTAATAGTGAGAATCATTAAAAATAAGTCAAAAGGTGCTTAACAAGTGTGGCCTGCAATGTTGAAATGCTGGAACTTTGTCAAGCAGCCGTATTGCCTTCTTTGCTTTCCCTCTCCCTACACAGTTAATATACTTTGATGATGTGTTTCTGCTGCTGATTCCTTCAGTGATATCAGAAAGTCCTTCCAGCTTTCTATCATGAACTAAGAATAGAAGTTATCCAGAGACCTTCCAGTACTAATTCGTTGCCTGATTGTCAGTCACCCCAAAGAGGGACAGCTACTGTGGGAAATGGCAATTCCCAGTTCTCAGTCTTTCAGGTGTGAATCAGTTTTGTTGGGATTTAAATATAACCTGACGGGATAAATCCATAAATGTTTGTGTGTGTGTGTGTGTGTGTGTGTGTGTGTGTGTGTGTGTGTTTATCCCACCCAATCTTATCTATTATGTTCCTCTAGAGAACACTAATACAGGTGCCTAGGCTACTTCTATTTCTATGCTACTATTAAGAATGGTAATAAGTCAGAGAGTGTAGGTCAAACCAGCAATCTGACTTTATTTTAACCTTTAGTTAAAAACACATGAGTGGGTAGTCTGAATCCTATGGTAACATATTTTAGTTTAGGACCTATTTATTTATTTATTTATTTTGCTAAATGCTCTCTACGTTCTGCCCATAGTGGCCACTATGAATGGTACTATATAGCCCTAATGAATATTCCCATCCAGAGGGCTCTTTATAGTTATGATTTATGGCATGAGTAATGTTGGCAGAAAAGAGAGAGAGGGAGAGAGAGAGAGAGAGAGAGAGAGAAAGAGAGAGAGAGAGAAATAGGAGAAGAGAGGCAGAAGTTGCTTCTTCAGAAGAACCATGGTGAGTGAGAGAAAGGGGGCCAAGGAGATATATGATCAGAGAGAGATTTGGAGTGGGCACAGTTGTCTCTTAAATGGACAGGGATCTGACAAGGAAGTCCAGCATAGCCATAACATTCCTGTCTTTTTATTATAAAAGGTGGGAAATTAAAGGGAATGAGGGTGTCAAATTTTCAAGACTGTTTTCCTGCTGATTTGTGGGCATCAAAATCTTGGGGGACTGAAGAAAGCAAGGATGATGGCCACATCCTTCATATATGGTCGCTTAACTGCTATCCAGGCACTGTGGAACTGTCTGGTGTCTTTACCTGGCAAGGTGTTGGCAGAGCAGAGAACAAGGTTAAGTTTAGAAAGAAAAAAATTTTCTTTAGGCCATGGTGATTAAATGAGAGGGTGTTAGAACCAGGGAGAGGTGGGGAGATTTGGGCTCTTAGGGTTTGGTAATAGAGGCAGGAGGTGCATCTGAACTTTTTAAGGTGAATCCTCCAATTTGTTTACCTGGAACTCACAAGAATTCTTTGTGGTTGTTAAATCATGAGATTTAGAAATGTACATTGTATTAATGGTAACATATTTACACCAGAAATGTCTGTAATAGATGTTTTTCACAGACAGTGTATAAATAACACCATATTTATGCCAGAAATGACTGACAGATTTTTTTTCAAAATGAAAAGTAACTTTTAGATCTATTATTAGAAAATGACCAAAGAGAATTTAAAATCTTTGTCTTGTAATTGTGGCAGTGGTAGTACTCTGCCAGAATTTTATTGATCACTGTTAAAACTATAAAGGGCAGCATAATGATAGAGAAATCTGATAACTTGCATTTGTACATCGCAAAACATTTTCTCATACTCTGAAAAGATTTTATCCTAAGACCTTTATAACTTGCATTTACATACCTTATGTCCCTTGCATTTGCACATCTTTAAATACAACCTTGGACCCTGAAACATTGCTAGATCCTCACATCTTGAGCTTTGCATCTTCTTTTTGTATATAAAATTACTTCTTTTTATTTTCACTAGAAGAATGACATCAGGTCCTGGCTAATGATTGCATATTAAGTACATAGATGACAACATGGTTTAGTCAGTGTCTTCAGTCTTACATATATGTACACTTTTTGGTAATGCTACATGCTAAAATCCATATCTTAAAAATCTTGTAAGATTAAGGGGTATATGTTATATAACAAAAGAGTATTTCCATATTAAAAGTTTTTGGATATGGAAATAAGGTCTGATCCTTCAAATAAATTTTTGTAGCATAAAGGCCGGCTTGTTGGGGTTTCTGTCCTGCCCAGTTCCCATAGCCCTTTAGCCCCCCCCCCCAAAAAAATAACACAGAGGTCTCCAGAAGATTATAAACTGAATGGCCCATTAGCTCAGGCTTCTTATTAGCTCTTGTAGCTTATATCAACCCATTTTTCTTATATATGTTATCCACATGGCTGAGTACTTTTGTCAGCAGGGCAGATCATACCCTGCTTCTTCAGTGGTATGGGTAGGACTCGGAGGAATGGGCTTCCTTCTTCCCAGAATACTCCTGTTCTCATTTCCCTGCCTTTACTTCCTGTCTGGTTGACCTGCCTATACTTACAGCCTGGCCAATCAGCATTTATTTAAAATATGATTAACAGAATATGGACAATTCTCCCACACCACTTCCCCCTCTTTTTTTTAAACAAAGGAAAATATTCATAGTCCATTTTATGGAAATGTGGGTGTAGTTTTCCAGGCTACTTCCTGCTGGTTGGGGTCACTGATACTCTTATGGGGACCTAAAGAAAATTTAGAGTTATGATCAAGTCCTTACTGGAGTATTCTGTGAGGCTTGATTATCTTAGGCAGCAGGCTTGAATCTGTTCTGAATGTAAAATTCAGACATGTGGGCCATCTGTTCCTACCAGAGATTTCTCAAGTGGTCTTCATTGATCAAACCTGATTTTTCTTTTTTTTTTAAATTTATTTATTTATTAATGATTTCTGTCTCTTCCCCGCCACCGCCTCCCATTTCCCTCCCCCTCCCCCAATCAAGTCCCCCTCCCTCGTCAGCCCAAAGAGCAATCAGGGTTCCCTGCCCTGTGGGAAGTCCAAGGGTCACCCACCTCCATCCAGGTCTAGTAAGGTAAGCATCCAAACTGCCTAGGCTCCCACCTACAGCCTCTCATTTCCTGTGGAAACAAAAGCAAAATTTCTTTTCCAAAGCAACATACCTTTTGACTTCAGTTTTCTCAAGGTATTTTCAAAATATCTGTCTTATTCAGCAGCACTTATAATCAAATATGTTTTAGCAGCTGTTCCTTCATCAGCATTCAAACAATTTAAAGAGAGCATAATAACATACAGTATCCAGATTATCTGTGTGTTTTCCATCTTTATGCAGCTTTACTTTTTATTTCTTTTTCTCTTATTTTTTATTTTTGCCTCTTTGACACAGGGTTTCTGTGTATCTTTGTCCTGGAACTCACTCTGTAGCCAGGATGTCCTTGAATTCACAGAGATCTCTTTGCCTCTGCTTCCCAAGCATTGGGATTAAAGGTGTTAACCATCACACCTTGAATTCACAAAGGTCAATGTCCCTCTGCCCCTTGAAGTCACAGATACCAATCTACCTCTGCCTCCCAAATGTTGGGATTGATGGTGTGTACCACCACACCCAACTACTCTCTTTCTTTCCTTTTTATTTTAAAGACTTTAACCTTTTTTTCAAGACTACATATATTTGTAACACACTGTAAACCATTTATAGGTTTTCTTCTTTACTGTATATCTCTCTTTTTATGACCACATGAGTCTTTAATTTGCTAAGCAGTATGGAGAGGATTAAAGCAGTGGCTTTGACCACTGGATCCAGCCCATTTCTTAGCTTTCTGATATTTCAGCCTCATGGCAGAAGTACCTGCTCTAGCCACATTTATTGCCACAAATCTATGGCATTTCAAGGTCCCTGCCAGCAAGCAAGCTGTAGCAGTGTATCTACAAGCAACATTTAAATGCTCTCTCTGTAGCCAGACCTCCTGCCTCAAAGAGTAAAAGTTTGCTCTGGCAGCATGGCCCAGAAACCTGGCATTTTAAAACAGCATAGCTTTTTTCCTACTATCACTGAAAATCAAGAAGCATGCGGTCAACTTTTATCAACACCATTTAAATGTTTCATGGCAGGACCTCTTAAAGAGCTGCAGGGTTTTGCAGCTAAAGCTGAGTGAGGAAGCCTCTCTTAAATGAGAGTGCTTGCCTCTAGCAAGCAGAGCAGACCCAAGAAATTGCTGCTACCAAGAAAACATGCTTTATTTCTATTCTTTCCCAAGCTTTCTTTGGCTTTCTGTCAATGCAGTTATCCACGTGGGTGCCATTCTATAGCATGAGGGCCTGATTTGGTGGGGTTTCTGTCCTGCCCTGTGCCCATAGCCTTTTAGTCCCCCTCAAAATCACACAGAGGTCTCCAGAAGATTATAAACTGATTGGCCCATTAGCTCAGGCTTCTTATTAGCTCTTGCAGTTTATATCAACCCAATATCCTTATATATGTTAGCCACATGGCTGGGTACCTTTTTCAGCAGGGCAAATCATACCCTGCTTCTTTAGTGGCCTGGGCAGGACTCAGAGGAATGGGCTTCCTTCTTTCCAGAATATTCCTGTTCTCATTTCCCTGCCTCTACTTTCTGTCTGGTTGATCCTCATATACTTCCTGCCTGGACCATCAGCATTTATTTAAAATATGATTGACAGAATACAGACAATTCTCCCAGACCAAATTGTTATTGATTGTAATTTGAACAAAGTAATTTTTTTATTTAAATTTATTTATTTATTAAGGATTTCTGCCTCGTCCCCACAACCGCTTCCCATTTCCCTCCCCCTCCCCCGATCAAGTCCCCCTCCCTCATCTGCTCGAAGAGCAATCAGGGTTCCCTGAACAAAGTAATTTTAAAGATTCTCTGTGTCATTATGTCATGAATGCAGGTAGAAATGCCCAAATATATTTCAGATCCAATGACTTTTCCAGTGGTGTGTGCATATACTGTTTCTTTTCTGGTGCTTCAAGGTTGTTTGCTGGGCTCTGTTCCAATATAACAGAAATTCCTTACTGGGCAGGTCCCTAAAGAGCCATAAAAAAGGTATCTACTGTAGAAGGTATCTTTGTTCTTCCCCTTGCCTTACTCGGTCCAATCACTCTTTAACTGTGCAATGACAAGCTTTGAGGCTCTGTAGTCCTCTATCAGTAGAACTGCTTTTACAAATTCATAGTTCTCTCTTTTGTTTTTAATGTATGTAACTGCCAATCCATTTCAGGATGTGTTAGTCTTAAAAAATCCTAATAACTCCCTTTCACACCTGGTATCTCATTAGAAAGACAATACCTTTAAACCCTGTGTGGCAACCCCTAATGTACCACCATGATGCCCACAGAAGACAAGGCAACATGGAAGTCCTTCTACTTCCTTAAAATCATATAACTTCTGATGATTAGCCTAAATACTTTATCGCAGGAACAGACAAGGTAGCATCTAAGTTGATGCAGCAGATCCACATATCCCTGTGAGGGAAGGCTGTGGTACTGATGGGCAAGTATAACCCATCTGGAAAACATCCCAGCTTGGGATAAACTGTTGCATCATATTCAGAGAAATGTGGGCTTTGTGTTCACCAAGAGGTCGTCTCTGAGATTAGAGACATGCTGCTGGCCAATAAGGTATTAGTTGCAGCCCATGCTGTTGCCATCACCCTGGGTTAAGCCATTGTGCCAGCCAAAAACATAGAATAGACATATTTCTTTTGGGTTTTATATGTCATCATTAAAATATCTAGAGGTGCCATTAAAATTCAGTGATGTGCAGCTGATAAAAACAGGAGACAGAGTAAGAGCTAGTGAAGCCACACTGTTGGACATGATGAGCATTTCCCCTTCTCCATTGGGTTGATCATGTAGCATGTGTTTGGCAATGGCAGCATTTACAACCCAGAGGAGCTTGACATTGCAGAGTAGATTCAGCATTCTCACTTCCTAGAGGATATCCTAAATGTTACCAGTGTTTGTCTGCAAATTGGTTTCCTGACTGTTGCCTTGATGGCCCACTCTTTTATCAATGGGTCCAAGAGGGTCCTGGCTTTGCCTGTGGAGACTGAGTACATATTCCCACTTTCTGAAAAGGTCAAGGTCTTCTTGGCTAACCCATCTGCATTCGTAACTGCTGCCCCTGTGGCTGTTATCACCACCATTGCTTCTGTTGCTACTACAGCCCCAGACAAAGTCTCTGACTTATCCACTCAGAGCAACCAGCTCAGTCAGCTTGGTGCTCCTCTGTTGAGAGAAAACCTTACTGGTGCCCAACACCTTTTATTTAAACATGGTAAGAAGTTCTGCTAAAATTTGTTTTGTGAGGTTGTCCCTTTTAAACTGGCAAAACCTACCAGCTGTCAAACTGCATCAGAGTTCTTGAGAAGGATAAAATTTCACCTGAGTTAGTGATTTAAAAAAAAGAATGACAGAGAACTTACTTGATTGGCTACCTAGAGAGCCATTACCCAGGGTCCTCTATCATTGTTAAGAGCAGGAACTTCAAGGCAGCATTTGCCTTCTGCTGTAGTGCGGAGCCTTCGGGCTTTAGAAAGTTTTGTAGTTTAGGAATCTGTAAGAATACCAGCTTATCTTGTCCTGGGAAATGAGGTGGTCTTCCCCAGTGTCCTGTTGTCCACTTTTTGGAGATTTTCAGTAGTTTAGATGAAAGGCAGTTTTCCCCAATGTTTAGCGCTTTCACATGAAGCAAATTATGGATGGACATTGTTCTTTGCCCATCTGTCTTCTGTCTTCTTTGGAAGAAATGGGGTTGTTACCAGGAGCCAACCTGTCTCTCTGTTATGAAAAGTCTTTAATAATTAAACATTTAAGTGCCATATTCCCCAGATCACTGAGCATTTGAAGGCTATCTACTGAATACATATAAGTTATGACTATAGTATAAGATCTGCCTGGAGAGCTGCAGTCAAGTTCAGAGGTTGTAGGAGAATGTTTTATCCAGAGTCCTCCAGCTTGACTGTACTGGTTTTAAATTAACAGGGCAGAGTTTTACTGGTGAGGGACAAAGAAGAAAAAATTGTTTGTTTAGTTAATTTCAAATAGATCTTTATAACCTTATATTTTTTATCATTATATAGAATATATTTTAGAGTAGAGTTGAATCATAAATATATATAGTATGTTGAAACTGATTTAACTATATATTTATCATCATTTAAAGTAATTACCAATTTAAAATATTTGAGACTGGAAGGAGATACAATGACCATAGCTAATTAGGACTGATTAAAACATTTTTTTAATAGTAAGTACATGTACAAATATATGCAGTCATACAAATACATTTAAGTTACATATAAAGTTAAATGAAAACTAAGCAAGAGAAATCTGGCATTTTATCTCTGACTGACATTTTATAATAAGCAGGCAGGGCATTTAAAGGAAGGGAGAGAAAAAGAAAGTGGAGACTTAAAGTCCCATAATTTTGGTAAGTGGAAGAGAACAGATCAGGAGCTGGTGGAACAGGGAGGTGGGTGGGGTCCCAGCAAGCAGAGAGAGCTGGCAAGCAACTGTGGTGGTCGACCATAGCAAACATGGCAGTTAGGTCATCTGATTATCCTTAGCTAAGATGGCACCTGAAATTCACGTGGTTGTGCTTTAAAAAGATGGTGAGTGTGCATGCGTTGTAACCATTTCCATTTAACCATCCACTGGCAGAAGTTAGAAATGCATGTGGTTTTGTCAGCCTGCTTCCCACAGGTGAGGCAGAAATATAGATGACTGGCAAAATTTATTCTCCAGCTTGTCAACCAAGAGAGTAAGGGCCAAGGCTGTAAGACCAAAGGGACTCAAGAGTCCAAAAAGGCAGGCAGCCAAGAGGGGAACAGTATCCCAAAAAGGACCCATAGATCCAAGAAAGGAAGGCATTACTCAGGCTGTGCTAGGGCCCTGAGCCCTAAAAATCCAATGCACCACTCAGTGAGTGAAGTGCAACGGCTACATCCAAAACCCTTGGTCGTGGGAAGTGCTGGATGTGATTGTCAGTGAAAGCTGACCACGAGGAGGGCATCTTACCAATCCTAGCCGGTTCTGGTGTTGTGTGGAGTATTGCAGCAGATGGCTAATTGGAAAGTATTGTCAGTTTGGGTCCAGGATCTCTTCATGCCTCAGGCTGTTTGCCAGGGCGCAGGAGGGAGCATGGAGATAGTCTGGCCATTTTCAGGCACTAATGTTACAATTTACATTGCAAATGACCATACTAGGTCCCACTGTGGAGGGGAAGGTGGGGTATGGGGACAGAAAATGCCATGCAGAGAGAACTTGGGAGGTATGAACTTTTATTTAGGGAGAAGTATTAGCAAGGTAGTAGCAGAGGAAGGGAGGTATACAGAGGCAGAGAAAGAGGTAGAGAGGAGAGAAGACTAGAGGGAAAAGGAGGAGAGGCTGTCTGTTCAGAACTGCAGAGGGTGGAGGGAGATCAGGGAATTTGCCTCAGTGGGCAGAGAGACACTGGGAGTGGGTAGGCTTTGTCTATTGAACGGACAGGGTACTGACAGGGAAGGCTACCATAATCATAGCAGTAGTCATAGTTATCACCAGGGTTTATTTTTTGATTATGGACAATCTATTTGATCTGTGTTATAAACTTGTTATAATCTTGATTTTCATAGGCCTGCCAGCCGACGAGTCCAAGACTTTTTATATGTTCATTATCAATTTTATTTAATATTTTGAAAAATATTCTTTTAGATAATTTATTTTTATATGAACCATTTGTTTTGCTTTGTTTTCTTTATTGAGTTTTGGACATATTATGGGCATTTGTCTTGTTACATCAATAGCTAGGAAGATTTTTCTCCAATTATGTATGTGGTTTCTTCACTTTTCTGAATACTTTGGTAAAAATAGTTTTTAAATTATTTATCATCATTTTGTTCACAAGTAAAGTATATATGTCTGCAGATGTTCATATGTATGTGTATTGGGTGCAGAAGTATATATGCCTTTCTGTACCAATGAGTTTGGAAGAATGAAGTCAATGTCATGTTTTTTTTTTTTTCCAGTCTCTCCTCAATTTGTCTTTTAAGTCAGTGTTTTTCACTGATGCTAGTTTTTATTAATTGACCAGACTGACTGGCTACCATGTCCAGGAGTTCCCATGTTTCCTATTTCCCAGCACTGGAATTATAGTCAGTCCCCAACATTTTACATGGTAGTTGGCAATGCGAACATAGGTGTATGTGTTTGTATGCCAACCTTTTTTCTATTTAGTCCTCTCCTCAGCAAATAATTCAATATACTCCACTTGTGTCCTTTGTTTTTTTTTTTCTTGTGCATTTTAAATCTTTTCCACAAAATCATTGCCCTGGTCTTTATCTTGAAATATTTCACCTACATTTTCCTTCAGTAGATGAATACTTTCAAGGCTTTAATCCATTTTGAGTTCAATGTTTTGCAAAGTGAAAAAAAAAAAAACACTCTTTACCGTTCATTTTCTTTGGACAAGTGGTAGACGATGTGTCCTATTTTCAGGGTATATTTTTTTCTCAGTTGGGAATAAAATGTCTGTAACTGCAAGATCTTAGTTTCTGATCCTGTACTCTAATCCATTAAATCACATCTCTGTTTTAATGTGAATATTAAAAACTGTTTTTATTCTCTTATCTTCATGGTTTATTGTCGGAAACAAACTTCAACAAAGATATCACTTGCCAGGGTAAGGACATGGGGATTAGAAAATTAAGTAAAGAAAATTAAGACGTGAACAGAAAACATAGGATAGTATCAGGAGGGAGTTCCAATTAACACTGAACATTGCCCAGGTTACATTTCCATTTGCTTAAATACCCTGACTCCAAAAGGTAGGAATAAGATAAAAACTGCATTAGCACAATGCAAGGAAATAACAGATCAGTTGAGGGATTATGAGTTACATGCTTAGTTAAACATTTTGTTGCCCAAACAAGACAAGTAACATACAGATCCTAAACCAATTTAGAGACTATCTCACCTTCTTTTATTTATGTATCTGACCTAATATTCATTGACTATCAGCACATTTCAAATGCATTAGCTTAAAAGACTGTTAGCTTTTGCCAACCCAAAAGGCAAGAAGGTCATAAAACAACATCTCAAACATATAACAGAGATGCATAAGGTTCACTGTAACCTTTTGTGCTCACAAACTATTGGCAGATGCATTTATTTTTGACCATCATTTATTCTGGGACTATGAAAATTTGTATAACCAGTTCTACGCTGGAATACATCATTGAACACAAACAAGATGCATGTTTTTGTGCAATGATCAGACCTATTTGGCTCAGAAATTGTTTCATTCCCATTGAGACATATATTATATAAAACCACCTTTAATAAAGCAGGAAGAATATTTTACTTTTTGTTAATTCTTATGGTTTGACTTCATTTGTTTGTGCCCGTTAGGTTACTAACTCTATCTTTTAACAAGGCAATTACATCTATTTTAGCACTTTCTAACTTCTCTCATCATGAATGCATCAAGATTAACATTTTAATGGCAGCTTCTTCAGAGGTAGGTTTTCTGAAGTGCTAGATGTTATGGTTATTGATTGTTTTTGTACTAACCCCTGTGAAGACTTTATATTCTGTATCTCTACTTCTTTTTTTGAGAAATGTTTACTCTCTGTACTTCAAGAACCTGCTATGGTAGTAGATATACATTTATTTTTTAGTGTTATTGTGAAATAAAAAATGCATTTCCAGTTGGTAGTCTTTAAAAACTTTTCCTTTTGATTGACATTTTTTCCTTTAAAGATTTTGAAAGGGTCAGGATTTACTGCTCTGAAACTTTATGCCTTGTGCTCCAAGATTTGTATTAACACAATGCAAATTTTAACATTTTTTTGGTGTGTGTTTATGTAACTGTGGTTGTTTAGTGCCCCAGAATTCTGGAATAGTCTACCAGGAAGACCAAGTTCAACTATTGCTGTCTGCAAGACCAACCTCTAGCAGTAAAGGGTATAAATTTCATTCTGAGGTGGTTTAGGGTAGAAGACACTTTCTTGATGGTTTCCTTATTTATTCTCTGTTCTCTCTTGTCCTTTCTCTACTGTACACTTTTATTGTTTACAACTTATGTACACCAACAAAGTTTTTCAGGCAATATAGGAATTACAATGTGGTTACTTTCTGTTTTTCAAGTGAATGATTACAATGAATACAAAACAAAGAGTAAAAAAACTAGCCTATTTTCCATATCTCTTACATGATTAAACATTTTACATATTACAGATGCAAAACAAATAATACCCAAAATTCATATAGATTAATACCAAAGCAGCTTGTTAAAGATTAACTGTTTGGGCAAGCAAAGTGTTCTTGTCAGATTTTTATTGGCAGGTTACATTTTGCTGTTACAAAGAAAGGGACAATTACTTTTTTACTTATTCTGTAAGGTAATCTTATAAGGGATCTTAAAGAAATTACAACCCTAAATTTTTATATATGAAAAAGGATCAGTCAGATCTAATATATATATATATATATATATATATATATATATATATATATATCAAGAGATTTAGAGTAAAAATTGGTATGGGGAATTAATAATCATCTTTGGTTATTAACCATACCAATCAAGGAAAGCTAGCAATAGTCAGGTAATTTTGTATTTTTGATTCTAGACTTATGAGTCAGACAGTTCAGCTATGTGTCCTTTTGAACTTTAGATTGTTCTCTGGGGATATTTATTTTAAAATTATTCACAAGCCATCTGGTCTACCTGAAGCTATTTTGAAGGATTGTATTAGCATTGTATTAGCTTGTATTGTACATGAATGCCTCTTTTCAACATTAAGAGAATTAGAGATAGCCTAGCTCCTGGACTCAGATGCTTTTCTTTTAATCATTCACCTGTGAAACATACCCATGTATTTATTTTTATTCATCAAAATTCTTTACAAACTATCATTTTTATTATCAAATTAGAATTAGACAGTACATCTTTGGGAGGAGTCCTCTTCTTGACAATCCAGTTAAAAATGCCCAATAGAACAGGATGCTTGAAGAGGTAAATACACAATATTGGAGACAGTGGAAAACTCCCCACATCCACTCACACCACGCTATATAACAGAGAAAGAGCTGCAGCAAACATGTAAAGACACAGAAGAAGCAAAAGAGATTCTGGGGTATGCAGTTCTGTGTCCTTGCCAAAACAAGATTGGCCCATTAGAGTTTCCTTATCGTGGGCTGAAACCTGAAACTTCAATTGCTACTCGCTGGTGCTCTGGCATAGCCAATGGCATTCTAGCAAACAAAATTTACTGAAAAAGACTGATACATCCTGGAGGTGGGTGGTGCCAGGATTGAGCCTCATCCCAATGACAGACAGCAAGCATTTTAAAGGAAAAAATCAGCCAGGGAGCAATGCTACAACTTCAACCAATCAAAACAGAACATGGGGAGACATGATTAGGGATTGTCCAGGGTGGTGAATTAGGGAGCCTTTGTGGTTTCTGGTTCTGTCCTTGCTAAGTGTCAATCAACCAGGGGAGAGTAGAATTTTGTGGTTAAATATTGCAGTTTAAGATTAGACCATTTCCTAGACATCTGAGGTAAAATAATTTTTGAGTGGGAATAGTTCTCTCCCTCTAATGAAATCATGGCATAATTGAAAATGGAGTGCCTGTCGCTAAAATGAACTCAACAGGTTGAGTAGTTAGAGGTTGATTGTGGGCTTCTTCTGCAATCACTTCCACCTTAATTTTAAAGACAGGGTCTATTACTGAACCTGAAATTTACTCTTTGGCTAAACTGCCTAGACAATGAACCTTACATATCCTCCTATGTCGACTCTTCAGCTCCGAGTTTCAGATGCCACAACAATATCTAGACCTTAATTTGAATGCTAGATGTCATATTTCAAAGCCTTGTACAGCCATGGCAAACACTTTTCCAACTGATGCATTGTCCCAGTTCCTAATATGATCATTTTTAAATTGGCACTGTAACAAGCCAAAATTCTTCCCTACTCTGTATAATTTTCAAAAGTGAATGAATGTTAAAAGATGTCTTCTGCACTCAGGTAGCTGGTAATAGTTAGCATGCAGCAGAATTGCATGAATATTTATCCAGTGTTATTGTTTGTGCCAAATAGCCCGATGTCCTCTTGAGGGGAGGATTATCCAAACTCATTTTCTGATCCTAAAAATATATAAACTTTAAATTATCAGTGACATTTTTAGACTATGTAGTTTATAAGTTTTAGGTAAATAGTTTTATATTATTTGTCTTAAAAAGAGGAGAACAACGATCTATGATTTATTACACTGTGTTCTTGTTTCTCAATAGGACACACATATATTGGAGTAAGAACTATTGCTTTTGCCAATCTATAGCTAAAGAAGCAGAGGACTAACCAGGCAAAGTAAATAGGGCAAATCACTAAAACACTCTTGTACACTTTGAGCAAAACACGGCAAAAGTAGATTTGGCATGTTCTGCAGTCTGTTACAGAAACTGCACATTTGACTATGGACAGTAGGTTCTTATAAGTTTTGTGATGCTCAGAAGTATTCTGGGATCATCTGGCCAAAATGTTCTCTTTCTATAGGATCATGTTCAACAGAATATCAAGATTAAATGCAAGTGATAAAAGTTTCTGTTTTCAAGTGACTGTGGAGGCTGCATGGACAAGCTGTACATTTTCTTGACCTAACCAATATTGACTACTTTGCACTAGACTTGCACCTGTAGATCATGGTAATGGTCTTTTACTGGGGTCTCTGAGGAAAAAAAGAAAAATAAACAAGTATATTTGATCTGCTTTTATACAAATATACTGGCAAGTCTTCCTCTCTCTGTCTCCCTCTGTGTGTGTGTATGTGTGTGTGTGTACGTGTGTGTACGTGTGTGTGTGTGTACATGCGTGTGTGTAATACCGTTTGGCATGTTCATAGTACAGGTACCATTTTGTAGGTGTATTTACATGTGGAGAACAGAAAAAATTCTGGGAATCATATCTCTGATGCCATCTACTTGTTTTGTCTGTTTGTTTGTTTAATTAATTTTATTTTTTGATTTGATAGTTTTCCTCTTTGGTCGGAACTCACCTGTATTCAAGAGGCTAGACTGGCTGGGCAGTAAGTCCTGGGTAACTATGTGTTTGTGCCTCTTCAGTGTTTATGTTCCAGAAGAGGGCCACCACATTGAACATTTTCTAATGTGGACTGTTGGAGTAAAATTCAGGTTTTAGCTCTTCCAAGCCAATAAATTTGTTTACTGATTGATCCATCACCTCAGCCCTATGATAGAATTTTATGAAAGAAGATAGTTGTTTTATTATAGGCTTGTAATGGTGGCCCCCAATGGCCATGGTAAGAGATTTGAGTACAACACTTTACAGTTTGCTGTGCTTAAAAGTCACAGTCAGAAAAAAAAAGGGGAAGGGGTAATTATACTTAGTGGTATCAGTAGCTAATATTTTGTAAGACAAAATGAATTCATTAACAGTTAAGAAATTGAAATTAGGAATGTTTAAAGAAGAGCTGCATGTAGATTCATCTGAATGGACATAGTAGGAAACAATTTTGGAGTCATAGGACTGCTCAATGGAGAGGAAATAAAGATGAGTAAACTGTTAATATTCATGGGGATAGGATGAAATGTGCTGTGACTATCAACTTATCTGTTCCTTGTTATATTAAGTCATGAGCAAAGTAGCATGACACTGGCCTTGGAAGTTTTGCATGAATTAGTCAACATCACTAAGCTCTTCTCAAACTGCCAATGGCCCCCAAGATAGCATCATTTCGCTGGAAATTTGCAGAAAGGCATCCAAGGGAGGAGTAATGGAATAGATTCTCCGAATACAGATTTGCCTTTCCTATTAGTCATGCTTTTGCACAAATCACCATCTGTGATACTTACTCATTATCATGTTACTTCACATCACATTGAATTTTAGTGAGTGATTTGTGTTAGAACAAATCAAGTGTGGAAATAGACTTACGGTGATGGATCTGAGTGATCTTACCATTTCCCGTTCTAGCCTAAAAGAACAATGGCATGGCTTTTAAAGGGTTTGATTTTACTACCAGCTCAGTGGCAGTACCTTGACAGGCTGTGATAATGTCTTCCTGGCTCAAGGAAAAATCATGAGTTATAACTCAAGGTCATGTGTGACATAATTCCACTCAATAAGACTCAGGTAATGAGGTGTCACTACCTCCAGTGGTTAATCCTGGTCAGTATTTGATCGCTTTCATCCATTTGAACTTTTCTTCTTCCTAGTTACATACCTTGGTTTTATTGACTTAGGAGTTTTAGTTTTTAAAGAAGAATGTTTCAGTAAGAAACCAACCTTGAGACATGAAAAAAATTTAAAGAAAAAAATTAAGAAAAAGAAAAAAAATGTCTTTCAGAGGAAATGGAAAATAACTACAGAAATAATAAGAAATAAAGAAGAGAGGGACACAGAAGAGGAGGAAAGGAGCTTACAGAGGCTGGACCAATGGCCCGTGAACCTGTATAGGACATGGCATAGGCACTCTACATGTGTGTGACAGTGTGTTCTTTGGTCTATTTGTGGTACCCCTTGCTTTGTGGGCTACCCTTCTGCACACTGTGAATATGTATTCCTCCCATTGGTTAATAAAGAACCCGCTAAGGCCTATGGCAAGACAGAATAGAGTTAGACAGGAAAGACAAACGGAATACAGTTGGAAAGAAAGGTGGGGTCAGGAGAGATGCCAGCAAGTTGCTTATAGAAGAGGATGCCAGACCACTTAAGTTAATGTGACGACCATGTGATGATATACAGACTATTAGAAATGTGTTAATTTACAAGTGAGAGCTAGCCAGTAACAACCTAAGCCATTGACCAAACAATTATATTTAATATTTCCCTCTGAGTGATTATTTCATAAGCAGCTGTGGGGAGTGATGGGCAGGAAAGAAACCAGTCCAGTGGGACCAGGCAAGACAATAGAAAAGCCAACTGCATCTAGCCATGAGAGTGAGTCCGTCCCTAACATTTTAGCAGGGTTTTGGGAACCTATTCCACATACTGGGTTACCTTGTCCAGCCCTAATACAAAAGGAGGAGATAAGTCCTACAGGAACTTGATATGCCATGCTTTGTAGATACCTATGGATGGCCTGTCCCTTTCTGAGCCAAACAGAAGGGGAGTGGATAGGGAGTGGGAAGATGTGGGGGGGGGGGGATGGAAGGAGAAGAGGAATGGGAACTGCTACTAGAATGTTTAATAAAAGAATAAAATTATTTAATAATAAAAACACCTATATAAACAGAGTTTAGGAATAAATAAAAAAAAAACTCTGAGGCAACAAACATTGGGCAAAAGACACAAAAGCCTGAGGATTAACTTTTCTTTCCAATTCTCATATGGACTAGTCACAATCAGGCCAAGCACCCTTAAATTCTAAATATTTTGTTTCATAACTTCTACTAGGTAGAGGGTAATTAGAATAATTTGAAATAAAAATTGCATCTGTAATGAACACATATACACATTTCATATGTTATTAGTTGTATAAATAATATAGCAGAACAACTTTTTAAATATTTGATTTTCATTTTTTTGAAAATAAATTCTTCTTTCATATAATACATCCCAACCACATTTTCCACTCCCTCCATGCTTTCTAGCTCCCTGCAATTTCCACTCTTCCCTAGATAAATTCTCCTTCATTTTTCCTTCAGAAAAGAGCATGCCTCTCAAAAACAACAAACATATGCACATAAACAAAAAAATACACAAACACATACACAAAAAAAAAACCCAACATATAATAAGACAAGGCAAAAGTTCTCATATTGAGGCCCAGCAAGGTAATCCACTAGAAGGAAGAGTCTCAAAAGCAAACAAACGAGTTAGAGATACACACACTCTCACTGTTAAAAGTTCCACAAAAATCTCCAAACTCAGAGCCATAACATATATTCAGAGGACCTGGTAGAGACCCTTGAGAGCCCTGGGCTTAATTTTTTAGCCTCCATAAATCCACGTGAGCCCTCCTTTGTTGATTAAGTGGGCCATGTTCTGGTGTTCTCTATTCCCTCTCACTCCTACCATCTTTCCTCCCCTTCTTCTGTAGGGTTCCATATAGTTACAAGAGGAGAGACTTGATGACCACTTCTAATTTAGCCTCCTCACATAATGTCTGGCTGTTGTATGATCCTCCATTGCCCCAGTACATTCTTGCAGGCAGGACAGATTGTAGGTCTATGGTTTTGTGAATGAATTGATGTCTAGGATTCTCTTCATAGCCTTCAGAGTACCTTCCTACACACACACACACACACACACACACACACACAAACACAAACAAAACAAAACAAAAAACCAACTAGTTTATAAGGATGAAGTCTCCATGAAAACACAAGATCAACCTTTCTACAATCAATGACCTGTTTGAATTTTTTAGTAAGCAAAGGAACCCAGACTTTATTTATTTATTTTTTTTAGTTTTTTGAGACAGGGTTTCTCTGTAGCTTTGGAGCCTGTCCTGGCACTAACTCTTGTAGACCAGGCTGGCCTCGAACTCACAGAGATCCGCCTGCCTCTGCCTCCCGAGTGCTGGGATTAAAGGCGTGCGCCGCCACCGCCAGGCAGGAACCCAGACTTTAGAAAGCAAACTTTTGTCCTAGCATTAACAGGAGTTGTTTTGGGATTACATAGAAAGCTCCCTGGCCAGCAATTCAAACTAATGAAACTCCCTGTCATCACTGGAAGCCCTGCTTGGCTACAGAAGATGGATGCTTCAGACTTTGTATCCCTGTTATATGAAGTCATTAACAGGGTCACCCTCATAGATTCCAGGAAGTTTCCACTACTCTCATTTTCCACACCAGCCCAAGGGTCATCAAATTCCAGCTGTTTCTCCCCACAATTTCTCCTGATCCCTGGTCCCTCCTGCTTCTGTGTTCTCCTTCCCCCAGTCTCCCTGAAAAATCTGTTCTATTTCCTTTCCCAGGCAGATCCATGTGTGTACCCTAAATCCATCTGCTTTTCTTAATCTCTCTGGGTCTTTATATATTTAAGAGATAATATACATTCACAAAAGAATACAATGGCATATTTGTCATTCTGTGTATGGGTGATCTCACTTAGAAATATTTTCTTTCTATTTCCCACCAATTGACTGCAATTTTCATTATGTCATTTTTTTTAACTGCTGAGTAAATACTACATTGTGTAAATGTACATTTTTTTTATCCATGTTTGGTTGAGTTGTATCTAGGTTGCTTCCAGCTTATGGCTATTATGAATAAAACCATGGGAACATAGTTGAGGAAGTGTCCTTGTGGTAGGATAGAGAATGTTTTGAGTAAATGCCCAAGAGTGGTATAACTATTTCTTGAGGTAGATCAATTCCCACTTTTATAAGTACTTTACATATTGATTTCTCCAGTGAATATATAAGTTTTCCTTCCCACCTAGCATGGAGGAGTATTCCCCTCGCTCCACATAACAAACTTCAGAAAAAGAACACAGTAATTTGGTCAAAGCAGTAGTTGATAGAAAAGGAAAAAAATCAACTGACATCAAAATATAAAAAAAAAACTCAAGAAACTAGATACAATAAAACCAAATAATCTAATTAACAATGGAGTATAGATCCAAAGAGAGAATTCTCAATCGCAGAATCTCGACTGGCCGAGAAACACTTTGAGATTCTGTTTCAGTTCCCTGAGACTTAGGTGCAAGAGTTGTATTCTTGATGTATCCAGTGGGGCTGTAATCTCCACCATTCTTTTGCATTTTGAGCAGATGTGGTTTTCTGTGATGGTCTCTATATGCTTCAGAGAGAAGTTTCTTATAGCATGGATGAGAGCTACACTTTTCTATGGGTATAACAATATGTTTTAGAATTTAGTAAGACATTTTGCTGGTCTAGGTTTTCCTCTAAGATCCATGATCTCATGAGCCCTAAGTAATGTGCTAGATGTGCAGTACCAGGACTCATTTCCTTCCTGTTGAGTGTAATTAAGTCTTAATTAGAGAGCTATTTGTTATTGCGAAGACATAAGTGGCATCTTTAGGGATATCTTTCAGGGTTTTTCATTGTGGTTCATAGGCATCACAGTTAGATAGGATTGCTCATTGCTTCCATGTTTTGGAACTTTCACAGCACCTTCTGCTACTAGAAGAGCTAATTCTCAGGAAGAGGTCTTTCATGTTAGAGCAGATCCAGTTGCCAATTTCCAAGTCCTATATATAGTAAATAGTGTCTTCAGGGAACAGATAATGATGATTTTGCCATCCAATAAATATTTGTATGCTTATAATAATTTTCTGAGTGTAAAATTTATATAGCCACTACACAAATCAGTTTTATCATCATACTTTGAAGAGTATCACCTGTATAATGTTACATTTGTAATTTTTCCTTTTCAACATGTCAGTTTCTTGACAACTACTTCTCATAAAGAATATTTTAAATTCACTCAGTGACAATTTTATACATTTATGCAATTTATCCTCATCATATCCATTCTCTAATTCCCTTTCCCAGCCCAGGTGCACCAACACATCCCTGTCTCACCTTCACAGCCTTTTTAGTTTTATAGCTTACTAAATTCAATTACTGTTGCCACCAAGAACATAGCTATAGGACATTCTGCTGGGAAATGACTTAACAACTGGCAGTCATGCTTTTAAAGAAAAACCACTCCCTCTCTGACAACAAATATCAACTGACACTAGCTCCCAATATATGGATGAGATTTCATAAACTCATCTCCATTAGTGTGAGGATTTTGTCTGACTTGAATATTTGGAGTTCTCATGTAGATAAGCATACCTGCAAGATTATTGCTGCAATAACTGTGGAATATCTAGAAGACAGCATTACTCAGCACTTCTTTTCATTCTTTCTATACCATCTTCTGAAATGTTCCCTGAGCCACGAGGACTGGATATAAATGTATGGTTAATGATTTAAGACTGTGTACTCAACAGTTACCTATTCTTAGCATACTGAACAGTTATGAATTTCTCCATTGTCACCCACTGAAAAAAAAAGATGTTCATGAGACAAAAGTGGATAACAGCACTAATTTAAAGGCATTTTCATAAATTAAACTAATTTAAGGATATTTACATATTGGATAGTAGCAGCTTGAAATATGCTTATATAGCAAAACAACATTAGTAGTTTCTTCAGCAATGGACATTTGACTAAGGTTACAATACCAGGCATAGGTTCTTTCCCATACATCAGACCTTGAATTCAATCAGGATGTGACTACACCATAAAAGCATACCTGCATTTCATTAGGAGTAACATGTTACCTAGAAGGTCATGATTGTTGCATACAGAGTCCATCACTAGTAAAAATTATGAAGGACTTTTCTCCTTCATGAGATTTGCACAGTATATTTCAACACTTATGGAATCTAGTCTTACGGGGAAAAGTGTCAAGGCCAGTTCTACTTTGAGATCTCTATGTCCTGTAAACTTTGTGTGGTGTGAAGACTTTTGATGGCTGAGTAAAAGATTGAGTCTGACATGTAGTGCTAATCATGTTGCCCAAATTTATAACCCACAATATAAGTTTTATAAAAAAGGAAAGAAAGATAGCCACATAGTCTATGAGTCTTTGCATTACATAGATTTAGTATTTTTCTACTCATTCAGGATGTAATAAACTCAAGAATAGTTAATTTCTTTGTTTCTTCAAATTTTCTCTGGCTTTTCCCTCAGCTCAAGGATTATTACTGTTGAAAGAAATTCTTGTTCCAATTTTATTGATTCATAGCCATAAAATATAAGTCCAAGAGTCTCATCCATCTTTGATTCTGTGTTTCTGTATTTCCAAAAATATCTCATCCAGAGTTAATAGAAATCACTCAGGAGAACTGCTGGAATATAGATTTCTAGAACTTACCATGCTATGATTGGCTGTCTTGTATTCTTTGCCTCCAGTAAAATAGAAAGCTTGTCTAGATGAAGAACAGCTCTTCTGCGTTTTCTGACCTAAGACACAAAACATTCAGACCCAGGGTTTATTTTGGTAGATACAGAGACTTATAGTCTCATGCCTTGATAAACAGAAGTTTAAAGCTTTAAACTTTAGAATCTAGAAACTTTCAGCTATAGCTGCTCTTGGTTGAGTCTTATTACCTTTGTCTAATTTGGACTCAGTAACAACTAACAGTATTTATAATAAGTGATCAGAGGAAGCTACAGTTACAACTCTCTAGTTTTGGGTGTTAGAACATGACTTCTAAGAGTGGTCAGTGTTATATCTTTGGGGACTCAAGTAATATCAACCCTAAATTTTACAGCAAATAATGTCTGTGTTCTTGGGTGCTATTGACTTTGTCATGGCTCTTAGGGCTTGGCAGCTTTCTAGAGCTCTTTAAATGACTGAAGTCACGAATATGTCATCTTTTGGCTCTTAAAAGCCTACTTGTTTATCTCCTTCCCCACTGTTATCTGCTGCACTTCTAGATTCCATCTTCTCAATCCTATTCACAGGCTGAAAATCTTCAGTTGCCTTCTGTGAGGGTACATGATGCCATTGACACCATCATGTGTCAATGCTGTCTTCCTCCTGTGAGTAGCAAGTCCCAGTCTCCTAATGCTATCCTAAGAATTCAAAAGAGATCATTCAGAAAAAAAAAAAAAAAAAAAAAAAAAAAAAACCTTTGATTGGGCCTAATTGCATGAGGCAGCACAAAATATCTCCTGAATGACTCCCACAGTAAGGCACAGAAGCCTATTATTATACCGACAAGGACATGACATGGGTATGAAATGTGAATGTAATATTGGAATTGACACTAATTTACTTTTACTTTTCAGATAAACCAGTTACAATCCTTAAATAACTAAATCAAACACTCCATATCACTCCACTCAGACATTTTGCTAAACCTCTGGAAGAAATGTGACTGTATCCATCTGCCAATTCCAAATATGATTTGCTCGGCCTAGCAGATTTCAAAGTTCTTCTTGGAAGTAGGCACAGGTTGTCTGTAGAAGTGGTAACAAGAACAGAACATTTTAGGGCAAAAAACATAGTTTCAGTTGTCATGAGCCTCATAGTGGGACTTAAGAGTGCCTTAGAGGGGTAGTGAAAAATTTAGAGCTGGCAAGATGCTTTGGTGGCAATCTGGCCATCTGACTAGGAGTGACACAGCAGGTAACTCCCAAGTGAGGCAACAAAGCATGAAAAGTGATCTGCAAACTTCCATTCAGGAGATTATATGATCTTTTTCCAAGACTGAAACTTACTCAGAAGAAACAAATAAGTATTTATATCAAGACACTAAAGACAGGATCGCACCATAATTTGACAAAGTATTGTTTTTCACAATAAGAACTATGCCTTTTCATCCTGCCAAATGTCACTAAAGAAGGTTTGGTCCCTCTATCCTTTCAGTCTCAGAACCTAGGGTTCTTAGGAATCTGAAGTTCTTGATGCTAAGTAAATTTGATAATGGCACTTTTCTGCTGTTGTGCAGATACACTTTGAACAAAAACAACTTGGGTAAAGAATAGTTTAATTCAGCTTTTAAATTTTCAGGTTACAGTTTATTATTGAGTGAATTCAAAACAGGAACTCAAGGTGGGAACTTCAAAATTGCCCTGCTTGTTATTCTTTGGTACTTCATTTGAACAATGTGAACTTGCTTTACAGCCAGAGAAATAGAGCTGAAATGATAGGTAGTTTTATACTCACCTACCTGTCTTATATAGTTTGGGAAAGCCTGCTTTGAGAATGGTACAATAAAAAGTGGGATAAGAACTCCTACATCAATTGACAATCAAGACAATCTAACACAATCATGTCCTCAGATGAGTTGGATTGAAGTAATTCCTCAAATGAGATTTTTTCCCCAGTTGATTTCTAGGTTGTGTCAACTTGAGAGTTAAATTTAACCAGAAAAACTATAAAAATAAAATTGTACAATTGTATCCCCAAAATTTCCACTGACATAAAAATGAGAGAAATGAAAACAAAAACAACGAAATACTTTTGCTTATTGACTAGGCATAGAAAAACTAGGATGTCTGTACATCAATTATTTATAAAGTTGAAGGAGTTCTTTAAGACTGCTAGCTGTTAAGATTTTTATGACCGGTATTTATCATTTATCTTTTCTGTTGAGTACAGACTGATATATTACTGAGGCTTTGCCAAGAATTTTTGATATCTTTGCATTGATTTTTGAATATTTGATTTCACAATTTAAGTCATATTAAGTTACACAATGGGCAGAGCTACTAAAGTTCAATCAACACATTTCAATATAACAGTATGCTTTCCAGCAATGATTGAAATGTCGACACTAACCAGGATTGTGACAAGCTAGTGAGGGCTCCACACATCATTTCTCATAGAACTCTTAAATCTTTTATCACGTTTTTGAAAGTTGAGTTCTATACCAAGTTTAGAGAGTTACTTCCTATTAAAATAGTCATTCAACTTCTATAAGTGAGATAATTTAAGCATCTAGAAGATATTTGTAAGTTATGATTTTATAAATGCTTATATTTATATATTAAGAATTTAAAGGGTGGATTTTAGTCTGCTCTGCTCTTTATATTTTTCATGATGACATTGGTATCTTTATAATACTGTTACTTTTCATTTTCCTTAAGAATTTACCTAGGTTAAGTGATGTATGAGATAACATATTGAGAATTCCATAATACTAAATTCTCTCAACCTTCAAAACAATTGTGTTGAGGTTGTGCATTAAAGTAATTGCATGTTACTAACTGAGTCATGGAGATTTATGGTAAACTGCTCAAAGTACTGCTGGTACAATTAGAGACTAAATTCACAACTGTATTTTGGCTCTGGAGTCTGAAAGTATAACTTTTATGCAGTATGTCATAGGAATAAGGAATCCTAGCACGGATGAAACTGATATCAATAAGAGCAATAGCAGACAGGGAAGTCTAAACCAGGTATTCTCACTCCCACATCTGTAGTTTTATTATGGATGGAGATCAGGGTATACTTCTATATTAAATTCAGCTTATCATTAGAAATAAGGATATTCCAGTCACTGTACTTATTATTGGATGATTTCATATAATATTTTATTACTTTAATATTTTTTAAATTATAAAGTTAGTATGCTAAACATTACTGTTTTAGAGATAAGGAAATGATTTTAAAATGAGGTTTGCAATTTGCAGAGGGTAATGAAATGCTATTCAGAAACATATTAACAGAGATGCTGATTTACTATAGAGTCAAATATATTAAATTGTTCAGTTCTTGGTTTAGGGGTCTAAAAAAGTATAATATCACAAATTGAAATGCAAAATTCCTCTTTTGAACTCACAACTCTTTCTACATGATACATGAATAGATCACAAGCAAATTTGCTGTAATTTAAGATGTATGTGTTCAGTGGATCTTATTCCTTTCCAGATTTTTTCTACTGATCCAACAATCACGTTCGTAGTCCTTGCCATTCACTTTCTCATTTATTCATCAATATACAATTACCGAGGGCCTAGAATACCCAAGGAATTTTTAAGCACACGATGGGTCTGAGATGAACAAAAGAAAAAAGGATTCTGAAGCCATGGCACTTGCTCTGCCGTCAATGGTTTCAGGGTGAAGGCTGGTAAATAAATAACACCCGAAAGAGCAAGGTAATTTCAGAAAATGATAGTTACCGCAAACTCAATCAAACGGGATCATGAAATGAAAGCTGCTGCAGCAATTTGTAAGGAAATCTTTTAAGGAAACCATTTGACAGAGAACACAGACACAAGAAAAGGAGCCAAGCACGTTCAGATCATTCCAGGGTACAGTAATTTGCCCTGTCAAACACAGGAAATATCTTCTCATTATTATCCTTTGATCTTTCTTATCCTGGGCTTCTTCGTCAACTTTTACTATAGTTTCCTAACTGATATTTCTAGCTTTATTCTCTCTGGCTCCTAGTTTAAAACAGTTCTCCTGAAAGCGTTATGATTTTGAAGCACACCTTCGGCCATTTCGCTCATCCACTGTAATGACCTCTTTGCATCCTCTCATTCTGCACTAGCTCGCAAAAATTCTAAATTTTGCCATTATATTTTTTTCTGTTTTCATGATAATTCTCCAGCTAAAGTTTCCAGTATTTGCTTTCCTATAAGCAAACCTCATCCTCAATGATTTATTGAGTAACTCTCTTACTTAAAATCTTTTATTCTTCTCTCATACATTACATCCTGACCTCAGTTCTCTTCTTTCCACTACCCCCAGTCCTTCCCACCAATCCCCGTTTTTCCCCAGATCAGCTCCTCTCCCTTTTTGAGAGAGAGAGAGAGAGAGAGAGAGAGAGAGAGAGAGAGAGAGAAAGAGATGGAGAAGGAGGAGGAGAGAGCAGGACTCCTAGGGATATCCATCAAACATGGTTTAATAAGATACATTAAGACTATCTCAAGGTCCAAATCAGGAGCAGAAGGAGACAGAGCACGAGCAAGGAACTCAGGACCACGAGGGGTGCACCCACACACTAAGACAATGGGGATGTTCTATTGGGATCTCACCAAGGCCAGCTGGCCTAGGTCTGAAGAAGCATGGGATAAATCCGGACTAGCTGAACATAGCGGACAATGAGGAATACTGAGAATTCAAGAACAATTGCAGTGGGTTTTTGATCCTACTGCACGTACTGGCTTTGTGGGAGCCTAGGCAGTTTGAATGCTCACCTTACGAGACCTGGATAGAGGTGGGCAGTCCTTGGGCTTCCCACCGGTCAGGGAACCCTGATTGTTCTTCGAGCAGATGAGGGGGGGGGGACTTGAACGGGGGAGGGGGAGGGAAATGGGAAGCGGTTGTGGGGACGAGGCAGAAATCCTTAATAAATAAATAAATTAAAAAAAAACGAAAAAAAAAAGACTAGACACAAATCTTCATATCAAGGCTGGAAAAGTCAACCCAGTGTGGGGGAAAGGGACCCAAACATAAGCCAGAGAGTCAGAGCCAACCTCCAATCCAGTTGTTGGGAGTCCCACAAAAATACCAAGCAACACAAACATAAGGATTGTACAGAGGACCTAGCTAAGACCCATACAGAGTCTGTGTTTGTTGCTTGGTCTTTTTTTTTTTTCAATGTTACCTGGTGTTTAGCCAAAACTTTATTTTTTTTTTCCTTTTCTTTCTTTCTTTCTTTTCTTTTTTTTTTTTTTTTTTTAGTTGTTTGGTCTTTTTGACACTTTATGATCTCTGCTTAGTTGATGATCTTCAGTCATTCTTAACATTATTATGTATCTGAGATTTTGTTTCAGTTGATTTGTAATACTAAAATATCTGGAACCTTGAATCCACAAACACCTGAAGGTTCCCATGTTTCTGATTCTACCTTTTTCTGGAGATTCAAAGTTATAAGTCTATTCATGCCAAGAGTTATTAAAAACTACCAGATTATTTGAAATCCTCATTTTATGGTTTCCATATCTGAAAATTAATTAAAACTAGAAAAGTAGTATATCCAGAGGTATTTGTCAAGTTTTCCTGCAGTGTTGCACCCTCTTCCTAACAATGGGAATATTCTTCTACTTATGAATAATGCATGATCTAGGTTAGAGTCTTCAGAATTACTCTCCTGAGTCTGTCTTTGAAGCTAAAATTAAGACATAGTACCATTATTTCCACCATTCAACAGAAACATGTGATTTTAAATAAACATTAGTTTCTAGAAAACTTGTTCTCTTATTATGAATTTGAATCCCTTGAAGAACTGTTAAGAGTTCTTTCAAGTTTAAGGAAATACAAATTATTTCATAACTTTGCTTATTTATGTCACAGATAAAACTTAGAAAAAACAATTTTTTATCACAATTCAATCATCCTGTCTTTACGTGTACACATTCATATTATAAATGCATGAATTTTACTTTCATACCTTGTTACTCTTTTCATTAGAATTGACTGCAAATAAAGAATGATTTTACCCTATGTGAAATGCCTTGAGCTCCCTTCACTTACAGGGATTCAGTAGCTTTGATACCAGGCGACCATATTCAGATTTTTACTTTGTCTTTGCATTGGAAAAGAGTCAGAGATACCGTAGAATAAGTCTTGGAGCACAAATATTTACTACACTTATTCTCAAAGGATATTGTACTTTTAGTCCTGTGTTCACGATGATTCTGTAATCATTTATAAACAATTTTTAATCTATATGTTATAACTTAGAGTTTTCTGTATTATCAACTTCAGGACTCATTTAAATTCATTTTGACTTCTCAGTGGAGCAGAATTCAAGTTGTTTCTTCATTTAACAACACAAAAACATCAACTTCCTTGTTCTTAAAAGTGAAAACAATAAAATAACTAATTCTGGAAAAGATACACCATTTTACAGTTACTATTTGTTTGACTAAAGATATACAATTATCAAAATAGTCTTTAAGTTTTATGAAATGTAAAAATAATTTCTATTCTAGTAATTTCATTCTAGTGTGAGCAAAAAGGGTGAAATATAAAGTTATCAATAAATTTTAAGCAAATGGTATCCATATTTATAGAACCATACTCATACTCATTTTGTTTGATTGTACTTTCAAAACCAAACAACAAAAATTATTGATATAGTATTGAAAAAGTTGGGAAGTGAATGGGGTGATGTTAAAGTTAAGCATTACTAGTTACACCATGTATTAACATTTACAATGTAGCTACTTCTAAGATCTAACACAGAGCTGTAGAGTTTAATGCACCTAAGGAGATGTTCCTATCCACAGTTCAGCTAAAGAAATTCAATAAAAGCATGCTATTTACATAATTGGTTGCAGGGATTATTTATCTAACTGTCAAATGGTTAACATTGAATGGGTAGAAATAATAGAGATAAGGTTGGACTGGGAAGACAAGTTAAGAATGATAGATTATTTAAACTTACAATTATGTGTAAGAAGAATGTTGATAATAAAGGACAGACTTCTGTATGAGAATGAATCACTGAAGTAGTAGGAGGATATGACTGTTAGCTGAATGTGGACCAAGGAGCTCAATAACAAAATTACTAACTATAGTACTTGCATGATTTTTACATAATTAAGAACAGAGAAAACATTAATACTATATTAAGAGAAACAAAGCCAGGTGATAAATTTTATGTGTATGATGCCTACATTGTGGTGACACAATTGAAAGAACTTTGAAAGAAGTCTCCCAAGAACATGCTGTTAGACACACACACACACACACGATTTATTTGTTTCTGCATGTGAGACAGAAGGTTTTATGGTGAATATATACTCTGTTGTCAAAATTTACAATTGGGATGATTTAACTATCAGGAATAAGGATTATTACAAAACCCACTGTGAATACCAAAAATTTTACAACTCAAATTCAGAATCTTTCATGAGCAGGCACTTGGAACACAGTAACTGCCACAGTAGGGACTATAAGGAAAATGGTATTCTCCAGTTGAAATATTACTTTTCAATTAAACAAATAAACTGATAAGGGAAATGTCCTAAGAAGAGATTTAAATGATAAAGTGGGTGTATATAAGCAAATATGCCTCTCTGGAGATACCTATAACCAATTCAAAAGTTGACTAACAGATAAAGTCTAAAGAGAACAGATCCTTTGTGTTGACTATCTCTAAGATAATGAACATTGTGGTACTCAATGTATACCAGCTAGGATCAGAATATGGTGGAAACAGAGAAAAATTGGTACTAATGCTGCCAAAGTAGATTGAGAGATATATAAACATATATTTGTTATATACACATATATATCATAGATAGACATACCTACGTATTCATGAAACATATGGAAGTGATCAAAGAATATTGCCAACCAAACTTACACACTGTATAATTAAGATGATGTATTACATTAACAAATATGCAAATGGAAACATTTCCTTTTTCCAGGTTTTAATGAAAGTTCTTCCAATGGACCTCTTGCAAATAGACCTATTAGACCTAAATTTCACATAGCTACTGCATGTGAAAAATTTCTTTATCCATGGAAGATCTCCAGTAAAAGCATCATACTTCTGCATTGACATACTGCACACCAAAATTGAAGTGTACATATAACTTTATTAAATTTCAGTTTTAAATGACAGTCTAACAGAAATAATAAGACATTGAAAAAAAGCAGAAAATTCAACACAATACACACTCACATTGACAAAGTTACCTAATGAGTTCTGCCCACGCGCTAATCTCATTTTATTGAACAAACCCTGAATCAGTGTTCTTCAAATTCATATGTTTGAAAGAAAAAGAACCATTCCATAAAAGGATAATGCACTCCTTAATTAAATTATAAATTTCAGTGTAAGCTCATTGTATGACTCATTGGCCTTTATCTCTCTGCTTCTCTAATTTAAATTGAATTCACAGAAGCATTCCTAAGAACTCATAGTGTTGATTTGTTTGTGAAAATGTTCTTTACAAAAGGATTTTGTGAATGTTTTCATATCACTTGAAACAAGAGGAAGTCCAAGTATTTCAAAAAAATATATTAACTGCCAGTTTCTATAACTACTTTTCTTCATGACTCGAGTAAAATCTTATTTTTATTTTAGGAAAGTAAGAATGTTACAGAGTTGGCACTTTGTAAAAACTTTTAAAGGCTATTGAATTGTCAGTGTTAAAATTCTAAATAGAGGAAGATGGGCCAGAAGGATCACAGAGCACTTAAGTGTGTGTTCAAAAACTTCAGAGCATGATGGCCTTGAAACTTAACTGTGCTTTTATTTTTGGCCACATTTTTTCTCGAAAAAAAAATATTAATTCTACAGGGTAAAAAATTATATTTATTATTTTGTTGAATTGTTTTTATGTCTTCAGGTACACTAGTTAATAATTTATATGCCTAAGGATTAGAGGAAACACCAGAGAGAACAAGACCTTTCTAATGGGTAATTCGAGATCTGACTTTGGAAGAAAGGAGTAGCAAAGGCTTTGTGTTCTGGAGTAGCTACATCAAAAAGAGCAAGGTTCAGGAGACACTGGTAGATATGCATGTGGGAATTTGAGGGATGACAGGCAAAGGTCCTCTTTCTGAGTGAACCATTATACATTTCACCAGTTTGATCGAAAAAGGCAGCAAGCCCAAGGGATGAGAAAAATTCTCAGCTAACGATCATTTCTTAGTTGTTAATGGACAATTCCAACTCAATGTGTCTTTCTGAGTTCATATTGTACATATGTTTGGGTAGAATTTTCTTGCTTTTTGTTATTAGTAACAATTATCAGCAATCTTTATTTTATCTCCAAATTAGGATCCTCGTAGATTCTTTGGGTCTTTTAGTTATCACATGTCAAAGCTTTGAATTCTCTCTTCCTTCCACAGGAAGAGGTTCCTCTCATGGTGTTGAAACAGATTGGAAAGCAGGTTCTGAACAGTGTCCTGGTGCTAGGCTAGAATAACTGAGTTTAATGGAGTTGGAAACCAAGTAAGGCAAACAAAATTCATTCAATTCTGTTATTTGCATCCTTACTGCCTGTTCAGTTGGAACTACTAAATGACAGATGCTGTGCATGAAAAAAGTCAAATGCATTATTAAATCACCAGCATACATAAAGCAAAACACTTATATTAACTTAGCTTGTTAAAATCCTTTGTTAACTAATAAAGAAGTGTTTACAGATATAGACACTCAGAGACTCAAGGACGGGAAAGTTGGGAAGTTATTTAGGGCTGCAGAAAAAGGAGAGCTTGAATATTTAGCCAAAATATGATTCTAAATGAAATTTATATGGAAAAATAAAGTTTACAACTCAGAAATACTGAGAACTCAATGAACACAGACTTTTGCCTCTTTTACACTTTCCTGTAGATGTAACAGGGTTGGCAGATTCCTCTGTGTATGCAAAAGGCTTTTCAGAGAAGTGTAAATTTTAGTCCGTCTCCTTATTGCTCCTGGACTGTCTTGCAGGAAAGGCCGTTAAATATTGCCTATGTCTATGTTTTGTATTAATTATCCTCAGAAAATGCCTCACGCCATTCTAATCACAATTAAAAAGAGGACCAGGCAAGATATGCAACTCTGTACACATCCTTTTCACTACAGAATAAAGGTGACAGTATAGAGTAACAGAACCTCATAGCGGGGAATATTATAACTTTCATTCATTTTATTATTCATGATGGCTTAGAGCCAAGCAGTACATGTATCAATAAGCCAAATAACAGAAAATTGCTAAGATTTGTGACTCAAAACTCAAGAATAACAGTTTAAATCCAGTCAATTTCTGTTGCAATGACCTTTACAGAATTTGTTTTCTCAGTCACGTGGGACAGGGACTGGAAAGAGGTGATTGTAGTTGCTAAGTGCTCAAAAAATGTGTGCTGTGTTTAGATATCTTGTGATCCAATGAATGGAATAATTGAAATAAGAAGGAAAAAGCATAATATCCTACATGAGTAAGGGAAAAAAATCACTATTTCCAGTTAGGAAGAGACCACCCAATAATATAAATAAACATAAGAGCAAGTGGATGTTCTTCCTCCCCAGAGAATCAGTCATAGAAGATTGTACTGAAGGGAAAATCCTGGCACAGCAGATATAAAGGCGCATTTGTATTCTTAGGGAGAGTGTCTAAGGCTAAGAAATTTCTGAAGAAAGTTGAAGATCCAATCACACAAATTCTTGTGAGTCAAACAAGACAAAATAGCAGAAAAAATAAATAAATAATCAAGACCAATAATCATGATGAAGAGAAAGATGCTTTGTAAGTAAATAACCATAAAATAAGAGGACACGAATGAGAAGCAGAGTGAGCAGGGATATATTAGAGAGTTTAAAGGGAGGAAAGGGAAGGGAGAAATTTTGAGAATACTAAACTGTATGTATGTACACAAACAGGAATTAGAACACCGTAAAACTGAGTTTGTGCAAAGTAATTTATAAGTAATAAAATTAAAGACCAGTGAAGGGGTAAACAGAGTAAGCAATTTAGGATAAAGAGAAAAATTATAGGCTAAAATACTAAATATAAGAGTGAAGGAAGTGGTACAAATGGAGGGGCAGGTTTGTAATCAGTCATTTGCATGTTATCCATAAGGGCTGACTATGTTTGACTACCACAAAAGATATTTTCCATGTAGTCTCACCTTGTTTACCTTGCCCCACCAATGTTCTGTCTATACAAATTCAGCAATGTAGCAAATGTGAGAGTGATACTCATAAACTGCCTCTGCCACAGGACAGTTGGACTACTCTAATAGATGATTTTTGCTTCAAAGACCATCAGAAAGTTTGTGCACAGGCATGGGCTATATCCAAGATGCTGCAATATTTCTTATCAAATATCTATTAGACTCTGACACTATGGAAAGCAGTATCTAGACTGGGGTATGGTAACAAAAAGAGAGATGCTGAGTGTTCTTGGCAGCATGAACTGTCATCCTAGACACTAGCTGGTATTCATATTTCTCACATTGTTCATACAAAATTTACCTTCTAGTGGCAACCACATATCTGTTCTCAAATCGACACAGCTCCACTCCCCTTGCCAGTGCAAACTACAACTCCTGCAATATAGACATTTTGATATAGTCTCTAGGACTATATCAAAGTCACAAATGGAAGATCAAAGTAGTATTTTGAGTCTGGAGGTGTAAAACTTCACTTATTGCCTGAAAACTTCATAAAGCTTATCTTTAAAAAAATTATTATTCTGAGAATATCATACATGAATGTTCTGTTGGCATCATCTCTTTTTCTTCCTCTGTTCTCTTCAACTCATATATCCTCACTCCTTCTGAAATATATGACCTCTTTTTTTTGATTATGATTGTTTTATACAGACACATGTGCACACCTACCTATGTATAAATAAATCTTTCCAAGTTTGATTGGGTTTATGGGTGTCATTTTTCTGTTGTTCACAGGAGCTGGTTTTTGGATCTTACAGTCTTCCCAGCCCCTCTTCCATGTTATTTTCTGAGTCTTAGATGAAGGGGTTGTACTGCAGATGCATCAACTAGAGTTTTATACCCATAGTGACTTTTACAGAAATATAAAAAAGAAAAGTTAAAGAATTATTTGCTCTTTGAAATACTGTTTATTTGGTGCAAATAATTATAAGGAACAATAACTATTTCTAAGAAGTATTTGGAAATAAGTTTTTATTGAAGTATACAATGGTGAAAAATCTTTATATTTAGATTATTGAATATAGTACAAACAAAAATCACTTATATATATCTTATTTTCCCAAATACACAATATTGTTTTAATAGAAATATATTTGCATGTTTATTTATTAACTAAAAAATTTATACTCTTAGAAATTATTTTAATATTACTATGAAATTCAAAAAATAGACTACTATATGATCTACTACTATTTTACAGATATACAGCAAAAATTAATTTAAAATTAATAGTGAACATTATATAGTACTAGTAATGTTAATTTAATTTCAACAATAATGTCTTGTTGACATGTAATTGCAATAACCAGCTGTGTTAGGCTTCTTAATTCCTCATGCCCATCGATTTGTGTCTTATGATAACTAAATGGTCTTTTCCAATTTTCTATTCAAATATTGGTATAAGATTTACATATATGTATTAACAGAAAACATAATTACACTAAATACTGATAAACTTAAGACTAATCAGATAAATGTCAATAAAATATAATACAGCTATAAAGCAAAAGTGAATCTGTTATTTATAAAACAAATCAAAAAGCATATGTAGCATTTGACGAGGCAAATTTTCTGCAATAGGAAACTAAGCTATCCTCAAAAGAACCTAACTTAGAGGAGTAGCTGCACTTTTATACATACTGAGTTTTGTTGCTAACACCAAAGTTGAACTCCTCACCACTGCTTTAGCTCTAGTCCCTGGGGGTTGGATACACTCTTCTGGTCTCTGTAGGTACATAAACACATATAGCATACCCATGCACAGGTACACAAATAAGCCTAAAACAAAAGTAAATCTAGAAAACCAAGATAAAGACTAGCTAGGTTGTTCGGAGGGCAAACATGTTTGTTACCCAACTTGATGAGATGAGTTTGATTCCCAGGGTCTAAATGTTAGTAGGAAAGAACTGACATCTGAAGTTGTCTTCTGAACACACTATGCAACAATGATATTGGCACATTGCACACGCTCACACACACACATATGCACACATACATGCCTAAATGTGCACACATATCTACATAAAAACAAAAACTCAGAAAAATATTCAATTTAGAAAAAAAATAAAAAAAACTGTGTTCACTCCCCAAGTGGGATGCTGTATATAAAAACTACCTAAGATTTTGGAAATGACTTAAGAATCAAAGAGGACATATGTACATAGATCCTAGGGAATTTTCAGTATAATTTCTCCAGAAGTAATAGAAAATTATGGGGTAGCTGGAACAGACTGCAGGTAGAAAAGAGAATTTTTGAACCATACTGGTGAGAACTCTGCTCCAAATGAGGAACCGCTGCCAAAATCATAAGCTGTCTTCCAGGAAGGTTAATCATCAAGGAACTACATTATAAAATTTAAACTTTCAGAAACAAGTTATTAGAAACTGAGGTAAGGAATGCCAGTCATCTATAGTGGCAAATGGTTTCTCTGCTCACACTATTTGAGTACCTGGGATCTAACTCGTCATCAGGCTCTTCAGAAAGCACCTTTACCTTCTGAGTCATCTTGCTGACTTAGTAAGAGAATCTTAGTAAAACTGTGCTCTCTAACTGTGTACAAGGCCAATCTTGAAAGTAATGAGTCTAGATATTTATGTAAAGAAGTTTGTGAGAAGGATTTCTTCACCTAGTTTTTACAGGAAAATAAAAACTACATGTTATCATGACCTCCTATCTATGCTCATCCCTGGAAAAAGACATAGTTGATGAGACTAGGGATGGATAAGTACTTGACAAAAATCAACAATGAAGGATTATTATTCTCCTGGAACATTTTTGAGTTTGTTGAATTATATCACATAATATAAAATATATCCTTTTTGTACTATTAGTAATGAAGTAGAGAATTTCAAGTAAACACACACACACACACACACACATATATATCACGAGTTACCTGAAAGTTCTGAAGTGAAAAGTTTAATCTCTAGAACACATTTAAAATTTAAAGCATAGTTGAAAATGGTAGAAGAGTTTCTGAAATTGTATATAGATGAATATTAATTTTATTTTGATGAATATGAAGAAAAAGGGATGGTACTTAAACCAAAATAATATTTCAGCCATTACACGGTAAGCTCTAATACAGATGCAATAGAATTCTCATAAAGGTGAGATAAATAAAAAGAGAAGAGAACAGCTGTAAAAATATGTGAATTTAGAATCTGTAGATTGGATAGAACACTATGAGAAATACTCTAATAGATGTAAGAAGCCTCACACCCCTCAGGTATGGCAATAAAAGCACAGGCAATGCAGAAAACAAAAGCAAAACACCAATAGTGAACTTCACCAACAAAGCAGTTTAGTATTACCAGAGCAAAACTAGAGGGATTAAACAGATTATATTTATATGTTAACTTCTTTATGAGCATATACACACATACATGTACATATGTGCACACCTCTGGGTATAACAATAACAATTAAGAAACGGAGGCCATGGATTTGAGGAGACAGAAGGACAAAGAAAGAATTGAAGAAAAGAAAGGAAGATGGGATAAGGATATAAAAACAATACACACATTTAAATTGTTGGCAGAGGTTTCTTTCCCACATGGTTCTTCAGCCATCTAGTCCCAAAGAAACACACAGAGGCCTACTTTACTTTTAAACCAGTTTGCCTATAGCTCAGGCTTCTTATTAACTAACTCTTACATTTTATATTAACCCATAATTTTTGCCTGTGTTAGCCACATGGCTTGGTTCTTTTTATCATTGAGGCATTCTCATCTTTCTTCCTCTGTGTCTGAGTGACAACTACATACTGAGCCTTTTGTCCTCCCAGAATTCTCCTGTTCTGCTTTCTCCACCTATACTTCCTGCTTAGCTACTGGACAATCAGCATTTTATTAGGCCAACACAAGTGGCAAATCTTGACAGAATACAAGAATATTGTCCCACAGTAATAAATCTATGAAAATATAAATAATATAAGAAAATACATACACATATATAACAAAGCAGCTAAGAAAATATATATGTTTGAAATTATAGACTTAATTTGATGCTTACTATGTGTGTGTGTAAAATCATCACACTATATCCCAAACATTTATAAAATTATTTTGTATCAAATAAACAATATATTTGATATATTGATATATATTGTGACGGTTTGAATAAGACTGGTCTGAAAACCTACTGCATTTGAATGCTCACAGGGCGGCACTATTTTTGGAGTTGGTTTGTCTTGTTGGAAGATGTTTCCAAAGCCCAAATCAAAACCAGTGGTAGCCACTCTTCTTGCTGCCTGTGAATCAGGATGTAGAATGCTCAGTTATCTCTAATGCCATAGTTGTCTCTGTGCCACCATGTTTCTGCCATAATGATAATAGAATAAACCTCTAAAATTTTAGAGAAAAAAAACAATTAAATGCCTTTCTACAAAAAAGTGTTGTCATGGTCATTGTTTTTTTTTTATTTACAATAGAACACTGACTAAGACAACATTTTAAAACAAAATGGATGTTTCAGTAATTCATCATGAAAATGAATTTTGATTATCCTCCTGTGGGGATATATTTTCTACTTTTTTGGTGTTTCTTTTGTTAGTTGGTGAGCTTAAATCTGTATGCTTTGCTGTTCTGATAGATTTTTAAATATTCACGTCACTAATTAATGCCTTCTAATCTTGTCATTTTAAACCTCTGTTTATACTGATAACTGCAATGTCATTGTCAACTAGTATTGACTTATTGTTGATCACATGTGAAGTTTAGCAGTGCAAATTAGTAAAACTCCTGATGATTTATCTGGATCTGCTGTTGGAAGAGTATAAAAACAATGCATTTTACACCTGATTTCTGATTTCCTCAAGGCATCCTTCCCTCTTTGTCTGTGTGCTGTTTTACAGTTTAGACATGCAAACATAGCTATCATTATCTACCTGTCTTATGCAGGATTAGTCAATAGTAAATTATTCTAAGACCCTGATGAAAATATTTGAATAGGTTTAAATGGGAAAATAAAGACAATGAATATTAAACCATGCAAATTGGATAGCTAGTAAAATAAATTCTTAAATTTATTTTAAAGGCAAATATTAGTACATATATGTAGTCCATATCTATGTAAATATTGCAATGCATTTTTATATTTTTATACATTTTATGTACATATTATGAGTTGTTTTAAAATATGTATCAACATAAGCAAGTAAATATATTATAGTCTGTAAAATTGTGGCATTTAATATAGGCATAAATTTCATCTCAGATAAACTTTAGAATTATCATAATCTTTAGTTTTGTGCTCTTCAAGAAATAAGCCTGCATGTTTCATAATGAAAAATAGGTCTACCATTTTATAATGATTGTAGAACAAATAAAGTTATTTGAGAAAATTATGAAAATAAACAATATTAAGCAATTCCTGTACAGTGCAAAGATCTAAAACAAATAAATGATCTAATAAAACAAACATTAGTAAAATATTTATTATTTTCAAAGCATATGCTAAAGAAGAAAGCAATTAAAAGGCCAAGCCTAATGGAGTATTTAGTGCAGTCTACTGAAAAGGCAATTACTCAGCCAGTGCATATAATGCAAAGAAAGGAAGTAGTTTGAAGTACAGATAATAAGTGTAAGCCAGCCTTATGAAGAACCATTTTATCTAGTGATTAATACTGTGCTGACAATTACAAATATCAACTATAAAATTGTTACAAGTTTTGATTATTAACCTACTAACAGTCAGTTCTAAGAATACTATTTTATAAATTATCAGCAGTTATGAGCTTAAAATGCCAAGTTCTCAATGATATTAAAGATTTTGGACACTTTCATGTAATATTACAAAGTCTTTACATCATGCCAATATATAAAGAATGCTAAAGTAACTTTGAAAGGGATTTGTTTTGTTTTTTATTTTGTTGATGTTGTTTGTTTGTTTTTCAAGACAGATTTTCTGTGTAGCCTTGGAGCCTGTCCTCGAACTATCTTTTGTAGATCAGGTTGTCCTTGAACTCATAGAGACCTGCCTGCCTCTGCCTCTTGAGTGCTGGGATTAAAGGTGTGTGCCACCACCACCCTGCTAGGGGTTTGGTTTTTAATAAATATGATAGCTATATTTTATACAATAATAGTGATGAAGTATAAAGTTACATGGATTGAACAAACTGATAAGTGAAATACTTGGCCAGAGTGAGCAAATCTTATTACATTATATCTCAGACATATTTTAATCCTCACATACATTGTCGCATCTCAATGTGATACTTTATGTGAATATTTTGAAAATACTTTTTTTATTTATTTGGATAATTATGAAATGTAAATATATTCAGCTATATTAAACATGAGTCAGAAAATAGAACTGTAGGTTTTTCTCTTAGAGTCTCCTTATTGGTATAAGAGTAACAAGGAAAAAAAAAAAAGAGTAACAAGGATCCTTGCACCCTTCATTGACTCATAATATTCACTATGAAGATAAACCACTTTTCATTCAGAAAATGATAGGACATTGTGTTTTGTCTTAGTCAGTGATGTTGGGCCTCAGGAGGCTTGGGCACTTACTTGAGTTTGGTGAGGCTTAGTATAATTTTCTGAGCCTGGCTTGAGTTTGGAGACCTGTCTTTTGCTACCTGACCTAGACTTCCCTCTGCCCTGCCACCAGTAGCATGGCTATTACTGGCCCATGTTCCTTGTTCTCTGTTGGCTTATCCCAGGCTTCTTCACCCCTATCACAACCTTGTATAAGTATTTACTTGATACCATTAAATGAGTGTCTGCTTCCTACCATTAAATGAGTTTCTGCTTCCATAGACTCCAGACTCAGTGAGAGTGTTCTCCCCAGTGACCAGTGCAGGAAGGCTAAATCTTGACAGTCATCATCCCATTCAGCCCCAGGGAGAGTCCCACAGGTCTAGATCTGTCCCTGCTCTTTGTGAAAGAACTGGGCCAGTGAGAGTCTCTTGAAAAGTAGAGACTGTTGGGTTCATCAATAAACATAAAATATAAATTCTAGCATTTCTTATAAAATCTAAAAAAAAAGAATGACATAATCTACTTCTATTGTTTCAACAAATGTATTAAGATTCTCTAAATACTATAAATGACATTTTTAATGGTAGATTTTTTTTTTTTTACCATTAGTAGATAACCTGAAACGCCTCACAATTTGGAGAATTTGTGTGTGGCAGTGTATGTATGTCTTTAAAGACTGTTTCTTTAAGTATTTTATGTGCATGTACCTTCATATGTACTGAGTAGATTCAACGCTATTGAATACATTCTCTTATTTCTTGTCACTTTTATACACTTGTCAAAACAACTGCAAAAACATTTATAGGTTCACCTCTGCTTTATCATTTTCTTTGTAGTTGACATTTACTAACTGGCTATTAGTCATTTATTTTTATCTCTAGAAAGGCCTCCAAATCCAAAGCCATTTGCCCTGATCATTTTTCCTAGTGATAAATTATTTTGCACTTCTGAAGCCCTTTTATGTGAGTTTAGAGAGATAAAATACATCAGACATAACTGTTTAATAAAACTTCAGTAAAGTGATAAATCAGAGGTCTGTGGCAAACAATGTGCTGGTGACACCAAATGATGCAAGAGACAGATCTTGTGTGAGGAAGCCCGTTGAAAATTAAACAGATCTCATTCGATTTAATTCATAAAAGCAAACAAACTAACAAAAGTCCTTGATCTATTAAAATCTATTGCTTGAAGCACAACAGTTTGTTTTCATTAAGTTGTGTTTTGTTCCATGTGATTATCAACAATTATTGGGTTTTCAAAACATATTGCATTATCAATCTGAAAATACACTCTATTTATTTTGAATTTATAGAGTTTTTGTTTAACGTTTAGTATGCACAAATGAAGCTCCTCAGTGCTTCCCATATTGTTCATAATTGACATCACATACGTCACACACTTACTATCTCTAGCTTCATCAATTCTTGTATGGCAGAGGCTGGTCAGGTAAAGCTATAGACACTCAGCTTTCTCAAGAGAGCTCGGTTATAGTCATTCTTCCGTTAGGACTTGTCCAGGCAAAGGAGCAGGACAATAAATTGGTTCTGTAAGACTTTAAGACAATTCTGAAGCCATTTGTGACAATTCTGAATCCTCTCAGCCTCCGTGCCATAGTGCTTCCCCTCCTCCCCTGGGAACCAAGGATCTAACAGCTACACATGCACCGTACTCAGTTCCTGAACAATTACCCATATACGTATGTTTTGATTCAGTCCCCCGGGGAAACGGGGGCAAAATGACCTCTTGCCTCATCTGATCTGGCAACAGCTCTCCAGCCAATTATTGATAATAGCCCTTTTGAATAAGCATATCACAACCCCCCTTGCTTCTGTGGCCTTCTCCTTTAAAAGTAGCCTGTGCCATCTATTCAGGGTCTCTGGGCTTCCCAAATGCTGAGGGACCCTGTCATGACAGAATTAATAAAATCCTCATGCTCTTGCATCAGCTGTGGTGTGTGAGGTGGTCTCTGGGGGCGACTTCCCCTCGGTGTTTGGACACTAGCGTCCAACAGTTCAGGAAACAATAACTGGAGTAGTGGAGTCACACAATTCTCCCTTCCAAGGAATGGAACTCAGCTGATGCCTCAGCTGTCCTGACTCTCTGTCCTCCTACTTTCTGAAATGTGTACTTCTAACTGGCTACCATTACTGTGCAAAGTCATTAAGTCAACAGAATCCCATAGCTCTGATATGAAAATCTAATCCCTTTTACTTATTCATTATGGGATTTTACAGCAAAACATGGGAAATACCAGATGGGCACCTTTAATCCCAGTACTCAGGAGGCAGAGGCAGGCAGAACTCTGTGAGTTCAAGGCCATCCTGGTGTAAAAGAGTTAGTTTCAGGACACACTCCAAAGCTACAGAGAAACCCAGTCTCAGAAAAAGAACAAACAGATAAACAAAAACCCCAGAAAAAAACAACAATATCAAAAATAACATGGGAAATACCAATTTCAGCAAACTTTGTCTATCCTTTTAGATTTCTTCAAACATTTATAAACACGCATCTTTTAAGTAACTTTAATTCTTAAATCTAAGGAAGAATACTAAACTTTCATTTACTCTGCAACTCATAAAGACTTTCTCTAGACTATAAGCTTCCACTATGTCATGAAAAATAGTGAGTATAAGAGAGAGAGTAGAAATAGTCAAAATATATTTTATACATGTATTCTTGAATAATATTTTCTATGATTCTAAAAAATAATTATTTTATTTATACCTAGAGATGGTCTCAAGTATAATTTTTTTATAGTTTAAAGATAATATTTCAATAGTAAAGAGTTATAAAAGAAAAAGAAAGAGAAAAGAGGAGAGAAATGAAATCCCTCAGTTATTATATTTAAATTCTGTAAATTTAAATATCTGCAATAAATCATAAATTATTCAATTTTCAATACTTTGGCAATATTGAGAGTCTATTACATAACACAATGAGTATAAATTCTGGCCTCTGTGACTTCAGCCACAGTTTCAAAAAGGAATAAGGATTTTTAAATTAAATATTATTTGGGAATTTTATACATAGATATTATGTGTACATTATTTAGAATCCTCATACTTTTCACTCCAGCTCCTCTTCTCTTCATTTTCAAATTGATAACCTCATCTCTTTAATTATTGGTGTCTGTTTAAACATTATTGCTTCATTGCAACTAAAAGAAATTATTATAATGGCAAACAGGCTGAGCCAATATGAGATTTGGGATGAGGAAAAATGAGTTTTTTTTCTTGGATTGTTTATCATGCAAGGACTTGTAAATCCCTGGGATGACAAGCTTCCAGATCATTTTATTAAATATTAGCATTAACTATAATCTAACATTATGATTTCTAAAAATAATATTAAACTTGTTTGAACTACAAAATAATCTCATCTTTATAATTATTGCCATTCTTTATTATGTTCACATTTACTGTTCCTTGTGCCTAATCTAAAATTTCTATTCATAGAAACTCCAAAGTCTCCTCTTCGATAGATGTGAATTATATCAGAATATAGTAAATATACAGGTAGATTTTCTACACCTATCGGTAAGAGGTTTGTCAAACTTTCATGCTTTAGTGAGACTTTTTTGCTTGTTTTCCCTCCCTCCCTCCCTCCCTCCCTCCATTTCTTCCTTTCTTTCTTCTCTTTCTCCCTCCCCATCCCTTCTTTTTCTTTTGTTTGAAAGGAAGGCAACATGCAATATTGGGCAATCTTAAGATATTTAAATTTACTTCAAAATGATGGAAATCATGAACATAACAACTACCTCTTACATTGATTATTTTGAAAAAATATGCTTAAGACAGAAAAATACTGTACAAAAATAACTACATAACAAAACTATTTGTAATTATGATAACATTCTTAATATCACCATATTCTCTCCTACCATAAGTTTAGTACTAGCTTTCTTTCTTACCAACAAATAGAAATTTTCAAGTAACCAGGAATAGTGAGTTTGTAAAAAGGAAACTATATCAAATTACAATTTAAAAATTAAACTCTTAGCTACAGTAAATTTAAGCATTCATGAATTTCATTTTAAAAGTTACCTGCTTATATTTAAGTAAAATAAGAATTTTCTTCCAGTGATACAGTCTTTCAGATTTTTAAAAATGGAAATGTCTTAACTGCCACATCAGTGTAGACCACAGCCCCAGGAACCAAAATGTCTTGCTCTTCATCTTTTAAAATGTATTTTATTTTAATTTTCATACAAATTTTTAGTAGTAAATATATTCTGAAGTTTTAAAACAAGTATAGTTTATTAGATTTCCATTCCACTGAACCCTCATAACCAGCTTGAGCTACAATTAATGCTTTGCTGAGGATATTTATTCATTGTATTTTTCACATAAGTGTTTTGCCTGTATACATGTGTATATATATACCACATGTGTACCTAATACCTGGAAATGGAGTTAGAGATGATTGTCAATGCTGTGAACTGAACCCTGGTTTTCTGCATTTTTAATGCTTAGCCATGCCTCTGAAGGATGTTTTCTTAAGAGTGCCTTAAATGATGGATTAGGATAAATATTTTAAGATATAAAAATATGAATTTTAAATAACTGATAAAATATCTCACCTATTCAAGTCAATATATATCCAACAACACACACATAGAATATATATATATATATATATATATATATATATATATATCCATCCATCCATCCCATGGTCAGGTTTTCACCTATTTTTCAAATGTTATTCTGTTTTTGTCATAGATGGCATACACATATATCAGAATTTTATGAAGGTGTTTCATAATTTTTCAGCATATAGGTGTTTCTCTCAAGGTTTATCATAAACTATAAATGATTTTTCCTCTATTAGTTACTCTGAATGCCATAAAATAAATATTAGACTCTGAATCTTATAAAACATACCCTGTTAATCAATTCTAGACTTTCTTATAACTGATACTCATAACACAATAAATATGTGAGAGGGGTATTTTCAGGTGCAGAGTATGCTACCTTTAGGGCCTGGTGGGAATTGCAAGGGGCTGAACCTTCTGGATCATGATGATAGGTGCAGAATAAACTCTATCCTTTTATTAGAACGAGGAAGCAAAAGTGTCTGGCACTCTGTAGAAAACTGTATCTCAAAAACATCTGTGGAAGTGACATGCCTCTGAAATTTATTTTGTTTTGGTTCTGTAACCCAGAACATGTAATCCTTACATGTCCTCCAAGATACTGAATTCTGCTCAGCATCTGGTTATTACAGCATCACTCCACTAATTTTCTTGTATTAAAATCACATACAGTGTTTAGGTAAAATAAATTTCTTAAGGCCCTACTTCTATAGTTACTAGCATAATTAACATAGACTTGGGTAAGGAAAAATAGATTTTGCGTTATCATATAGAGATTGTTTCTGTTTCTAATATGATTAGGATTGGGAAACATGGAAAAATAGCTTGCTCAATGATACAGATTACTTAACCAAATGTGTTATAATAATCGTCAACTGACTCATCTTTGGTGTCACAACATAACTAGACTACTAATTTCTTGTTTATAAGATAACCTTTCGTGATGCTGATACCTGAAAGTTTTGAAGGTACAGAATGAATAAATAAATTAGGATATAGTGGTTATGACCCATATTGAGTCCTTTAGGTTTGTAAGAGCAGCAGCATTTTCTGCCACTCCATCAAGAACAGTTTCCTACCTGCTAATTTATTCTAAGCTGTATGATTTTGTGAGGAGGTCAGAAGTCTTAATAAAATAAATATCATCATTCTGGGATTTCTCTATACAATTAATATTATTATTCTAGGAACCGAGTTTCCAGTGTTTCTACCAACTACCAAACATATCCATTCAAATTATGTCTTTGGAGAGTAGAAAATATGCTGGACATCCATGTGCACCTTGTGAGCCCTGTCTGAGATAGGATTACATTTATTGCTTTGCCCCCTATGCTTCCAATACCAAAAGATTTTTAGGATAGCATTATTTTCCATGTATAAATGGCAGCTCAAATACTTTATTCAATTCTTAAACATGTTTAGGTATTTAACTTTCCAAAATAATACGTGATATAGTAAGTTATAATGGGTTGCTTATATAAGAAAGCATGTAATTCGGTTTTTATCTGGGGTGGGAAGATAACTCATCAATTAAGAGCACGTGTTGCTTTTACAAAACTGAGAATTGGTCTTTGGCAGTTACATGGTGACACAAAAATATTTGAAATTCTACCTCCAGGAGACCTAAGGCCATCTTCTGACTTCTTTAGAAACATACTTCCAGGCAATCTCTCTCTCTCTCTCTCTCTCTCTCTCTCTCTCTCTCTGTCTCTCTCTCTCACACACACACACACACAAACACACACACAAATAATCTAAAAATTTTAAAAATATATTTCCTCACATTTATTGTGTGTGAATGTGTGTGTGTGTGTGTGTGCGTAAGTGAAAACATGCATGATGTGTAGGAGTCAATTCTCATCTTTTACATCAAGTCTGGGGGTTGAAATCAAGTTGTATTTCTTGTTGCCAAATGTTTTCACCTGCTTAGCCATCTTGTCAGGCCACAAAATGTAAAATTCTTACTATATAAGCTCATCTCTACTTCACAATGATACTTACTTCCAAAGGATGCAAATTTAAGAATTGCTTTGGTTTTAACCAAAGTGCAAGGAATCATTATATATTACTTTGAAGCTACATGAAATGCCTTCTCATATACCCTTATATTATTCTACTGTGTATACTGTAAAATAGACCTGATGTTTGCTATTCTGCCTTGCTTCTGAAAACCTCTTTCTTCCTCAGTGATTAGCTAGAAATTCCGTGGGTACATTGTTGTAGACTTAGACTGTTTTTCATTTCCAAAATTCCAGACCTGAATAATCACTCATAAATGATATTAATTACAACACTGTTGGCCAATGACTCAGGCATATTCCTAGGTAGCTTTTATATATTAAATTAACCCATTTCAATTAATCTGTGCATTGCCACGAGGCTGTGGCCTACCGCTAAAGTTCTGCATCCTTCGGTAGCTGCACTGCATCTGCTTGACACTCTCTCTCTCTCTCTCTCTTTCTCTCTCTCTCTCTCTCTCTCTCTCTATCTTCTGTCTCTTTCAACCTGACTGTATTCTTCTCTACACGTAGAGAGATAGGTTGAAACAAATTCTTTATTAACAAGTGGTAACAAAACATATTCACAGTATACAGAGTGGAATTCCACATCACATTGTTACCAGCAATTGGCATGGTGACAAGTGATCCTGGGCATGCATATCCCACGTAGAAAAGGTGCTGCATTATACTTAAAAAAGAACGACTGTTAGCCTTTAACAGGAGAGAGTGGGCTTCTTTTTCAGACCTATGGGCCTAAAGGTATTTTAGAACTTCAAACTTTTCAAGGAATTGATTTAGGTACTCACATAGACAAAGAAGAATGGACATGAAAGATTATGTCTTAGCTCATTAAGTCTTTACTAAAACTGATGAATCATGAAAACAGTAACGATTATTATGTTGGTAAAGTGCTTATAGCTCATTCACAAACATGTCTGTACCTTTCCTGTTTAGATATTGATGTGGTCAAGATGCAACCTTTGATTTCTTACTACTTTGGTAATTAACCCTTAGATCGTGAAATGATACCACATCTAGAATGCAGAAGCCTATTTTATGCCCAAAACCAATTAATCATTTATATTTTTTATAAAATTGACATAGTATCAACAGCATACCTTCCTGCACAAAGTAGTATTTTATTCCTTCCTAAAACAAACAAACAAAAATATCCTTTAGGCATTCTCATGATTTTCCTTTACAATATTTGTTTTGAAGACTTTTTTAATTTTTATTAAAACAATTCAATTACAACCAGTGGATACTTGCCCATTGCCTTTTCATTTTTTTTAAGTTCCTCTTTTGTTTGTGTGTTTAAACAATTTTCCTACCGAATTACCTGATGATTAACATACTCACGCAAACTAAATTGTTTTTAGAGGTGTTTGAACCTCATTCATGCTTCCTTTTGTACTGGAAAACAAGAAAAGATTAGAAAACTCAATCCAAATTAATGGAACGTTTCTATTCTCTATCTGAATGTCACTCACTGTGTAAACACAGACATTGTCAGCTGAAGCAGCAAACGAGGAGCGTCCATAAAGTGCTCTTCCCTGCTGAGCACATTCTGAGAAACACTGAAAGTCTTGAAAGAAAAATGAAGGGAGTCTACTTTGAAATAAGCATGATGCTTCATGCTGAGGCAAATCTCACTCACAGTGTAAGTGAACATTGGAAAATAGAATAGCAATCCAGAAACAAGAAGCTATCTTTTGCTAGTTAGAAATTCTGGCTACAAAGGAATAAAAACAGAGCTTTAGTGTTTGGCTGAACCTAAAGGAGGAAATTAAGCAAACACAACAACAAAATTGTCCTAGATGTTATATACACGACTTCCTTAAAAGACATCAGATAAGCTTCTGCTTTGACTGTGTTAACAAGTGCACACCATAAAATGTTAGTGCCAAAGTGTTACAGTTGCAAACTTGATTTGATGAGACAGATGTGAATATGGTGAAAGTCATTTTAGTGAAAACTGGATGGAGTAAACTGGCTTTTAACACCTCTAACTTCTCTCTGAAGTGTGCCAAAATTCAATGTGTTTGCTATAAAAATAATTCCCATTCCTTATAACATTTTTGTTCATGTTTTTGCTTTCTGTTTTATATATTTAATTGATAACAGCTTCATAGAATATAGTCTTCCCAGAATTTTATGAAACATGAAGTACGCGGGCACACGTGGGCACACACACACACTCTCTCACACACATATTGTGCCTATCTATGTATTCCATATGACAGATGAAAGGTAAATGTTTCTTAACTTGAAAGATGATCAATATATAATTCCAAATTTTGATCAAAATTGAAAATAATGACATTTGTCTTCATAAAGCTTATTTGTACTGAAGATGATATCAGTACTGTAGTATACTAAATGGACTAGAAGTTAATAAAATCTGAACATGTGTTCAATATGTTTTTTGTGACAATAAATCTGTAGAGAATTCATTTTAATATTGTAATATAAATGACAAATTATGATAATCTTTTCCGGAATGATTTATTGAAAATATTCATCCTACTGGAAACAAAAGTCAAAATAAAACTGTGAAATGCAAACATAAAATTATGTCTTGTATTCAAGTTGAGTACTTTATTCTTCAATCAAAAGGACAGTCAAAGCTACAAAGAAAAAATCCTGGATTGTTAAAATAAAGAGAAAGAGAAATAAAACATGAAGGTTAGTAGGAAAAACTCTGGAATTATAATTTATGCTCTCGAACCTGATTTTATATATACCAGTGCCTGACATTGATAGTTCATTATCATTTATAATCTTCAAGATTTGCCTTCCCTATGTTTGATATAAGAGTAATGACAATTTGTAATTCATGAAAATGTTATAATGCTTAAACAAGGTTATATTGTAAAGTACTTATTCCATTGTTTTGTGTTTAGTAAGATGTATGCTATCATAATTATCCAACATTCTATAACAAGTGATTAAATACATTGTGTTTCGGGAGGCAAAACTTCACTTATTGGTTGTAGGATGCTGTCTGCAAGTTCTACTTATTCCATATTATAACAACAGTTGAAGAGTTATAAAGTTTAACTTCAAAATTTAACCAAACCCTTACACGTCTTTTAAAAGTTATCTCTGAACAATTGAACAAATTTGTTTCTTAATCTGGGCCCTTGCTACCACAGTTTCCTAGTTTTGTGGAATCCCTAAATTTTGGCTATATCAAGATCAAAACAGCTGCAAAATCAGCAGCAGCTTAATAAGTACCAGTAAGTGTGAATGTGTTTGACATAGTCTCAACTAGTATCTCCTCACCTTTCCTTTCCAACAAACCCTGTCTTCTTCCATACATTCATGCCTATATTCTGCATAGGTGTGTTTTCACGTATGTGTGCACGTGTTTGTTTGTGCATCTAAAGGTGACAGTCTGCTAACACATGAGGGCTATTTACTTGGGCAAAGGCAACTTTGCATTGTCTGCATTACTGATGAATATTACACCCAAAGAGAAACCATTAACCATCAATAAAGAAGAAGTGGGATCTTATGATATCCTGTATGACAGAACACACACACAAACATATACGCATATACACACATACAGACATAAATACACTCATGCACGCGCACACACACACACACACACACACACACACACACACACACATTCACCTATTCAGTCTGGAAAAAGTACCAGTAACTAACCCAACTAATGATTGCACCAAATCCCAAATGATGAATCAATGCCATTTTATTGGGGTTTCTAATGGAATTTAGGTAAGCAGTTTCTTACAAGAGCAAGGATAAATCAAAAAATGCAGCTTTGTCTCTGAAAATCACACCCCAACACAGGTGATACGTCACAAAAACTCAAACTCCAGATCTCTGGTTAACTTACAGATAACATGATAGATCTTAGGACACTTCTGCCTTCAGTTGGGTTGCTCAGCGTCTCCTCTATAAGCTATTGTTCACTGAAAGTATAAAGCAAGGAGAGCTTAGGATGCTTTTGTTTCCTGCTTGCAGAGGGATGTCTTAAAATTAGTCAGAATGAAGAACATTCTCTGTTTTTCATTTTCAAGAATACAGATCTGAAAATATGTTCAATTTCTAAAATATGTCTAAACTTTTCTTGAAAACTGAATTTCTAGATATTCCTTTCAAAATATTAACTATATTTTCAAAATATTGAATTGTTATTGTCCCATTAAATAAATTGTGATTTCTAAAAATTTGATTAATCATTTTCAACTGTCACTTTAACAGCTGGAATTTTCTTGTTTAATCAGCTCTAAGGTTGGTCAAAACAACAGCCTTTTCACCATAGTAATGTTCCAGAATTGAGACAAATTAAATACTTCTATATGGGAGCTTAAGGATGCATGTTTCCAGGAGTCAAGAAATAGACACAACTGAAGACTTAATAAATAGAGAAATGGAAATCAAAGCACAATAAGATGGCCAATTGTCAGTTAACAAACTGTTATTTATAGTATGAGCTTCAAGCACATGAAGGGAAAGTAAACATACCGAATATAACATGATATAACAAACACATGAATCTATTTGCATGAAACTTTCAGAAAAGGAAATTGTACAGAAAATGGTTGTTAAATTTCTGGGTTAATAAATAGGAGGGACTCTATGGGGGTCATAACGGGTGAGCCACTCAAGCAAAGACGACAAACTTACCTAATCCTTTAATTAAAAATAGACAATTTTTACAGACCACATTTTATTGCTACCAATATTGTTAATATTGTTAATGAGAACGATATAGATTATCTCTGAGTCACAGGGAGTTAAGTCCAAAGCACTCTTTTGAGACAAACTGGCACATGAACGGTAGATTAAAGTTGGCTGCCTCACTAATTTGCTTACTGAACACAAATGTTCAAACTGACACTATTCAGCTGAACTTGAGGTCATGGAATGAGGCAGGTGCAAACAGCAAGGTAATTCCAAGAGGACTCTAGGTCCAAGGCCTACATCTCTGCTGATGTCCAGGTGTGAAGGAAGCTTTTCAGGAAGAGCCACAGGCTTGGCGGTGGCCCTGGCACTGCCCAAAGTCAAAATGATGATATAAAAACAAAAGGACAGATAAGCGTTTTTAATTACTAATATTCTTCATGTGTGGGAAGTTACACTGCCAGGTCCTCTTTATGAATGGATCATAGATTGCTTTAACCAGTAGTTACCTTCTGTTTCTAAAGAAGAACTTGAAGTGATTCTTTTACTCTTGTGGTGGTTTTTGCATAACAACCAAAACTTCCCAGAAATTTCCCATTATCTAGTAACCACTGTCCTTCCATTTCCCTATGAAGGTATTGGCAACTTTCTACAACATTTCTTATTAATCTTATTTTATTCAATAAAATGTTGGACCACATTCATTCATTTTTCACCAGATTATAGGTGAAAATATTATTATGACTGAATATAATTTCACTTTATAAATTTATTCTATATTCTTTCATCATTCACCATTTTAGAGAATTCAAATTCATTATTTATTTTATATATTATGTAGAATATTACAATAACATGAAAAGGCAGGTATTTTGTAATATAAGCATCACCATTGGGTCGATATCTACTAGGTATATTACTGGATCACTTGTTATCTTTTTTCCTGTCTTTCTTTCATCCTCTCTGCATTTTTGTTGTATTGTTGTTGTTTGGTAGTTGGAGCTGCATTATGTAGCCTCCAACTTGCAAAGAGCCCACAAAGACTGAGCTGCCTGCCTTCCCAGTCATATGTCATAGGCATATACTTTATCTTGCTTTAGGATTTTTGTTTGTTTGTTTGTTTTATTAATCTCTACTAATTTTCAGTTTTCTGTAGCAATAATAACTTAAGAATGCAAGGATTTATTATTGGTTCACAGTTTGAGAAGGTTACTGCCTGTCATAGCTAGGAAATCATGGCAGCTGTCAGTTGGTCTACTTACATCCACAGTCAGGAAGCAGAGTGACAAGTGCAGAGTTTCCAAACATGGATGGTGCAGCCAATATTTAGATGAATTTTCCAGTGGAATTAACCAAATCTAGAAGCATAATTTCAGGTATGACCAGCATCTTCTGTCCCGGTTAATTAGAGGTGTTGTCAAGCTAACATATATTAATTCAACATTACCATCTCTATATTACTTGTATTCTAACCAACAATGAATTTTCTCATCTCTATATCCTTTGTAGAATGGGTTACTGAATCATGAATTACTACTATTGCTGTTGAAAGTCATTTTGACTGTATTGTGAAAATGTCACATTGAGGTTGTACCTTGACTTACGTTTCTTTGAATAATTGTGAAGGTTATAAATTTTCATATATATTCATTAGCCATGTATGCCTTTTTAAAGAAGTGTCTATTCAGTTATTTAAACCATTTGTTTTTTTTTTATTTTCTATAATGATTATATTTTCCTTTTTTCTTCCAACTCCTCCTATGAACCCTCTCCTTTGTTTGCATTACAAATTTAATCACCTTTTTAAAAATTGGTGAACATATATTATATCTTATTTGTATTTTCATATATATACAACTTGTTCAGTCCACATAATGCAATTTTTATGTATGTTCTTTAGTACTGATCATGTGGTACAGAAAATCAATTGGTGTGCTCTTCCCTGGGAAGACAATTTCTCCCACTCTCAACATTTCTCAGTTGCTTGTAATTCTATGTTTAGGGTTGAGGCCTCAAAGGCAATCTCTCTTCTATATTAGCGTGTCATTGATGTCATATTTGTTCATTCTAAATGTAGGTGCCCTTAATTGTGAGGCCTGATGGCTGTAGCTTCTCTGACATTCTTTAATTTAATTTCTTCTTTTATGCTCATTTTTCATTATCTAGTCCATATGTCAATCCCTTGTAGAGAAGCAAATTGTTACTATTTCATCCCATTCTTTACATACTCTCTTACTTCTGTTGAGTATCTCCTTGGCTGTGAACATGCATTTGGATTGACCTCCTCCCTTCTATTTTGTTTTTTATTAAATGACTATGCCTTTGGAATAATAACTAAAATCCTATTGCATACAAATCATTTTCCCCAGCATATTGCTTGGTTTTGTCAGAGATACAGTTTTAATTGTTTGGCGCTGGATGTGATTTATGTTGAATTTTACATTCATTGAAAGGGGAGTCATCTTCATAAATGGTTTGCTAGCAATTTTTATTAGAAAGACTATGTATTATCCATGATGCATTCTTGAAACTCTTCTAAAACTAGCTGACTTCATGACTATGGATTAGATTCTGAGTTCTTCAGATATTTCATTGTCTCATTGGTGTGTGTGTGTGTGTGTGTGTGTGTGTGTGTGTATTCATTTTCTCACTTTTATTCACATTTTTAAAAAAGTTGAAGCACTAAAATAAAAGAATACAATATCTTCAAAGGAAATGGTAAAGTAGAAGAATATTTTAACATTCTAAAGCAGCTATACTCTCATGGTTAGATTGCAAAATACATACTCCATATTGTCATACTTAAATCAGAAATTGTTCAAGCTTACTACCAGAAACCATTTTATAAAATTCATTTTCTAAATGGTTATTTGGCTTCAAACTTACACCCATCCCCATCCTTTTTTTCTAAGACTATGGCTGGTTAGACTGGATCAAGTGATCAACTGATACAAAAATAAAATACCTGATTGAAAAATTCCTAAGCTATTATTTTCAATACAAAATTTATACCATCATTTATAGATATTAAATTTGAATTTGTTAGTGTTCATAAGAGCTTACTTCTTAAAATAATGAGGCTAATATCTTTTGCCTCTGTGTGTGTGTGTGTGTGTGTGTATTGTGAGTGTGTGTGTATGTGTGTCCACAAGGGGATCAAACTAGGAGATTCACAGGCAGTTGAAAATTTGCAGTTAATCTTCTTGTTTTTTTTTCCTGCAATACAAAAATAATTCATTACTTTCATGTGTGTCTACTATGTATAGTGCTAATTTTTCTTTTTTTTAATTTATTTATTTATTAAGGATTTCTGCCTCCTCCCCGCAACCGCTTCCCATTTCCCTCCCCCTCCACCGATCAAGTCCCCCTCCCTCATCTGCTCGAAGAGCAATCAGTGTTCCCTGACCTGTGGGAAACCCAAGGACTGCCCACCTCTATCCAGGTCTTGTAAGGTGAGCATCCAAACTGCCTAGGCTCCCCGAAAGCCAGTACGTGCAGTAGGATCAAAAACCCACTGCGATAGGTTTTCTTATCCTAGACTTTCCCTATGTTTTATGCTGACAATTCTTTAACAGATACAGCATGGGGAAGCCTTACCCTTTCTGTGGGGTGGATAGGAGTAGAGGGGTGGTGGAAAGGGTGGAGTAGAAGGATGGGAGGGGGTGAAAAAGGGAAAATCAATATAAAATGAGAAAATATTGTATTAAAATGTAATAAAAAACTTAAAAAGTAAAATTCAAATGTAACATTTTCATATATCTGTTAATTTTTTTCAAAAATATAATTTTGAGACAAATCCCAGTGCCATTATTTGGCTTCTCAGTCTGCCCCATTTGTCAGCCACATTCAGAGGGTCCAGTTTGATCCCATGCTCGTTCAGTCCCAGACCAGATGGAATAGTGAACTCTCATTAGTTCGGGCACACTGTCTCAGTGGGTGGACGCACCCGGTCCTGACTTCCTTGCTCATATTCTCCCTCTTCTGCTCTTCAACTGGACCTTGGGAGCTCAGTCCAGTGCTCCAGTGTGGGTCTATGTCTCTATCTCCACCCATCGCCAGACAAAGGTTCTATGGTGATATTCAAGATAGTCCTCAGTCTGACTATGGGACAAGGACAGTTCAGGCATGTTCTCTGGCTTTTTGGGATCCTATTCTATTTGGATGCATACCTTCCTAAGCTTGGATGGAGGGGGAGGGTCTTGGACTTCCAACATGGCAGGGTACACTGCCCTGTCTTAGGACTGGAGGGGGAGGGGGAGGGGGGAAGCAGAAGGAAGAAGTGAAAATTTTAAATTAAAATATTTATAAAGTAATAAAAAATTATTAGAAGAAAAATATAATTTTGACATATACTTTTTTCTCCTGGTTTTGCAGTATGGGTTAAAACAGCCCAGGGCCAGGAGCTGTACAACTTTTACAACTTAAAAGTACAGATAATTTGATTGTTTTCCCAGAGAAATGGGCAGGCAGCCAAGCCTCACCACTAAAATTAGTCTCCAATTTAGTGTTTGATGTCATTTCACAAGGACTAGAATGAAAAATGAGACATTGGACATGTTAACTCTGAGGAAAATTATCACTTCACCTTGTATAGGGCGTCTTTATGGAATGAAATCAGAGGAGATAAATCATCTTGCCCTGTGACAGATATGCCTGTCATTTGGGGAAAGATGTCCTCCCATGAGAGGGCAGGCATTGTCTGAGTTTCCCTCTGATTATGACTGGATATATTTTATGTCTGAAAATAATGATAGAAAATTTAAAATAGAAATGTACATGTAGGACACAATTCTCAAGTCAATTTCTTTTCAAGTGACATTTTAAAAGTGTATATGTAAATAGAAGGAATATGTTCGTGAACTGCATCTGTACTAGAGATAGTCACTAAGGGGAGAAAAGGATCATGCTGGCCATGAGCAGTTGCTGTGTAGTCGGGATGAGCAGTACAACTAAATTCAAACATGCAATTATGTAAAGACCAGTTTGTTCCTCGGTTTCCATTCATAAAATAAACAATCATTATTTAAAAATTAATTCTTTTTTAAAAAATATTTCTATGAGTTCTACATTTATACCATAGAACCACAAACACAGTCAGCAGAATTTATCACATACTTAACTTGAAGTTCTCATTTTTGTGGGGAAAAGGCAAATGGCCCAAAATAGAACCGCTTTATACCAAATTTTGGAAAACTGTAAGGGTGATTGTTTAGAACCAGTAATCACATATGTATTATTACTACAATATTATGCCCTTACATTTGAGTCTTTAAGTTTTAAATGCAATTTTAGTAATGTTTCAAGTAATAGAGATTTTTTAAATGTACATGTTCACATATAATGAAAATTAATCAGAAAAAACTTTCTATAAATAAATTTTTGTGACTTAGAGTAAGATGTTTGATAATAGCATAATATGTAATAGAGAAAGATTACATTTCAATGTGTTTAAAAAACAGTCAATGTCTAAAACCTGAAGGCCAACTCTAAAGCATATCTGATAATGTTTGTAAAGGTAAAATTTGTTAGATATTAACATTTTTCGACACAAAGTTAAAAGTTCCATTTTTTTTATTGAGAAAAGGAAAAAAAAAGTTTCCCCCTCCTCCCAGCCTCCCATTCCCCTCCCCCTCCCTTCTCCCCCTCCCCCCAACCTTCTCCCCCTCTCCCCACTCCTCTCCCCCTACCCCCACTCCTCTCCCCCTCCCTCTCCAGTCCAAAGCGCTGTCAGGGTTCCCTGCCCTGTGGAAAGTCCAAGGTCCTCCCCACTCCATCCATGTCTAGGAAGGTGAATATCCAAACTGGCTAGGCTCCCACAAAGCCAGAACATGAAGTAGGATCAAAACCCAGTGCCATTGTCCTTGGCTTCTCATCAGCCCTCATTGTTTGCCGTGTTCAGAGAGTCCGGTTTTATCCCATGTTTTTCAGTCATAGTCCAGCTGGCCTTGGTGAGCTCCAATAGATCAGCCCCACTGTCTCAGTGGGTGGGTGCACCCCTCGTGGTCCTGACTTCCTTGCTCATCTTCTCCCTCCTTCTGCTCCTCATTGGGACCTTGGGAGCTCAGTCCAGTGCTCCAGTGTGGGTCTCTGTCTCTATCTCCATCCATTACCAGAAGAAGGTTCTTCTTATTTAGCTTCTTTAGGTTCACCAATTGTAGACTCCGTGACCCTTATTTATGGCTAGAAACCAATTATGAGTGAGTACATCCTCTGTTCATCTTTTTGGGTCTAGGTTACCTCACTCAGGATAGTGTTATCTATTTCCATCCATTTGCATGCAAAATTCGAGAAGTCATTGTTTTTTACCACAGCGTAGTACTCTAATGTGTAGATATTCCACACTTTTTTCATCCATTCTTCCATTGAAGGGCATCTAGGTTGTTTCCAGGATCTGGGTATTACAAATAATACTGCTATGAACATAGTTGAACAAATGCTTTTGTCATATGATCAGGCATCTCTTGGGTATATTCCCAAGAGTGGTATGGCTGGGTCCAGGGGTAGGTTGATCCCGAATTTCATGAGAAACTGAAAAACTGATTTCCAAAGTGGTTGCACAAGATTGCATTCCCACCAGCAATGGATAAGTGTACCCCTTCCTCCACAGTCTCTCCAGCAAAGGCGATCATTGGTGTTTTTGATTTTAGCCATTCTGACAGGTGTAAGATGATATCTTAATAAGAAGATGACTTCAAATGTTATTGAAAATTAGATCAATTAAAAGTATGAAAATTGCTGGAAACTGAAAGTTTGGTCTCATATCATGAAGTTAATATTATCTTGTAAAATTTAAACTATTCACTTTTTCTAAAACATTGATAGTTTGATTTAAAAAGTTCAGAGTCTTGTAAAATAAATCATCTTCTATATTATATATATAAAAACTACCTAAAATGTAATTCAAAAATTAATTCTTGTAAGCAAAACTTTATTTAATTAATTATAGTAATAATATCTCTACTGCTGGTTAGTTTGTTTATCACTCAGTGGTTTCAAATATTCAAAATTAATATTTTATTTACCTTTCCAAGGATACCTTGAGCATTTTATAAACTTTTCAATAAGTTTCATTAATTTTTTTCTTTCATAATATAGCAGATCAAACTGTTCATTATTTATTCATTTACTAATTTTTCATTATGCACTTATTTACATATTCTGTTGCCAGTTCTCATGTCAGACACCTCAGATCATATAAAAAGTAAAGCATATATACCATGCCAGAGCCTGAGGCCTTGTGGTCATGGATTCAGTTTAAAACTGTTTATTTGGGTCATTGGGACAATAATATGATATTTTGATATGATATACAGAAATAAATGATAGAGTTTGGTGCCAGTTACATTTACAAGAATGAAACAAGTGATGAGACATTTTCCAAAGCTTAAGCTAGACAGGATATGGACACAAGAAGGACATTGTGACATAAAATATACAGAACTTAGTGACTTCGTTTTAGTGTGTAGAAGAATTTGATTTATTGTTGAGAATAGAATTTACGAACTGAGATATAAAACAGCTTGGAGAAAATATCTTTATCGGTTTTATTGTCTGAGAGTGAGAATATTAGGAAGGAAGTTGAGGCATATTTTAATAAATGGCATACTTATTATCTTCATTTATTCCATGAAATTTAAAATGCATGTGCAGAGGCTGTATCTATACACATAAAGCTGACAAATTCAGGCACTTAGATACTACTTTTACTTTTTAATAGTAAATAAATGAGTGAACTACTGGGAGAATGGGTATAGTCATAATAAATAATGGAGGTGAACTAATGAGCACATGAGAAAACATCAACAGAGGCACTCTGTGAGTCTGGATCACCTAGACCACCTACTTTCATTGGTGACTGTTCCCCTGGCTCTGAAAACATATAAACTTTCCAAAAGTAACATACATATCTGCACTGACACAAGTATGGAGTGTGAGTTTTACATAAGGAAGCCAAAGATGATTTTTGTTGTATATTTAAGCAGATAAAGTAAACATCAACTGTTCTTGTAGTTTTTCTAAGTTTATTTCTTTATGTCTGTTGCCAGGATTTTCAGGGGGTTTCTCTGTATCAAATCAAATCTCTACCAACCTTGAATAAATCCATATCTTTTTATTTTCTATAGAAGGAAAAGAATAACCTCTTTCCCAATATAGCATATTTTTTTTTAATTCTGGAAACCTTGTTTGACTCCATGTTTTAAAATTTGTCTAACTTTCTCAGGCCTTATGTGGAAATTCATGACTGTACACTAGGTGACATTTATAGATGAATTTTTGGAGGGCCACCAGCTCAAGAAAATGACAGAGGCTTTTATTAACTATGAAAATACAACCTATTCTTAGGCTTATTTCTAACTGGCTCTTATACTTCAAGTAACACATAATTATTTTATTAAGCAGGAACCCTAAAGGACTGTTCCACATTGTTTTGGCAATTTCAGTAGTCATTTTCATGTGGGTCCTGCATGTCTAGTTTACATAACATACAGTCAAACAGTCCAGACAAAAGCAGTTTCTTGCTCAAATGACTACCCTTGCCACACTGGCTATCTTCATAAGGAGTTTCTGTGATGACCATCATCCTCTTGAAGTAACTGGTGCTTCTAGAAACAGGTGTGTCTCAATGTTGAGAAATGTCTAAGCTCTCTTTTTTATTATTAGTATTATTAAAAATTTACACCACCTCACATTCTCCCATTTCCCTCCCCCCTCCCCCCATTTCCTCTCCCCCTCCCTCTCCAATCCAAAGAGCAGTCAGGGTTCCCTGCCCTGTGGGAAGTCCAAGGTCCTCCCCCCTCCATCCAGGTCTAGGAAGGTGAGCATCCAAACAGACTAGGCTCCCATAAAGCCAGTACATGCTGTAGGATCAAAACCTATTGTCCTTGGCTCACTCCAGTGCTCCAATGTGGGTCTCTGTCTCCATCTCCATAGAAAAACATATAGTTATCCTCCTGTATATTGGAAGTAGACAAGATGGCCAGGCAAAAGTTGGAAACTTGGGGGTGGGGATGGGGTAGGTTTAAGGGGAGATGGGGAGAGAAAAGTGAGAAGGGGAGGATGGGGAGAGCTTTGGGGAATGGGAGCGTTGGGATGGAGAAAGGGTAGTTATGGGAGTAGGGAAGTATGTATGTTAATTAAGGGAGCCATTTTAGGCTTGGCAAGAGTTTTGACTCTAGAGGGATTCCCAGGTGTCCAAGGAGATGTCCCTAGCTAGTTCCTTGGGCAGCTGACAAGAGGGAGCCTGAAATGGCCCTATCCTATAGACATACTGATGAATATCTTGCATATCACCGTAGAACCTTCATCAGCCAATGGATGTATAAGCTCTTAAAACATTTAAAATGTCATATTCTGTAGGTCTTTGAAGTGTTTGCAGGTGGACTAGTCACAGGGCCATATGGGGTGAAGACAAATGGGCACTAAGTGAGAAGCCAAAAATGTCTATTTAATGTTTAGTAAGGGTTGAAATAAAATTATCAAACTCATGAATACAGAAGCAGGTAGATGCCACTGATCTAGCTGCTCCTGTCCCATCGTTCTCCCAAGGGCAATAAGGACCAACCACAGGCTTGCTCTGGTTCTGACTACCAAAGGGTGCATATACAACACTTTTTTCCATTTTATGAAGTCATATTATGAAAATGGCCATCCTGTCAAAAATGACTCACAAACTCAATGTACAATCAAATCAGAATCCAGGTCTCTGATAAGGATAATATTAATGAATGACTAAGCAGAATATGCCAAAGTCTCACATGAAATTCACTTATTACCCTAATCCATGATTTCCCACTGATATTTTAATAAGGAATTGCCATAATTGAATGATTTAATTGAAACCATTCCCATTTTTGTTAGCAGTTTCAATTATGCCATAGGCTTTTGAGATTTTTTTTAAGAAAATAAAAACAAATTGAATGTATGGGGCACTGAATGATGAATACATAAAAACTATCTTTTCATACGTGTATACATATCACACATACATAAAAAACATAAGTACATATATGGCTACAACTAAAATATAGTTGAATATTTTAATATAGAATGAGGTGAATTCAGAGTCATTTCTGATAGGATTACTGTGGGACTGAATAATGAGTATTAACATTTGTGCCTGCAAAGGTCATCATTACTTGACAGGTTTTGACAGGACGATAACAGAGCAGAGCAGCTGCCAGGTCTCACAGATGGGAGTCCATTCTACATTAACTGAACGTCAGAGAGTTTGAGCTTAATCTTGCATTTCAAAGTTGTTGACAATAGGCGTGGCTACAAATTAGAGATTCTGACCTAAGGTATGGTTAGTTAGTACTTTGAATATAGAGATGGATATGTTCTCCCTTGACCAAACTTTGAACAATTCAAGTCTATTCATTCTTCTTCAAGGAGATTGGCAAGAGGGTCCAGGGAGTGGCTGCCTGCAGGATTCTTGCTCTATTCCTTATATCATGTTAAGGACGTCTGTTGCCTCCCACCTCCCTTTTTTGGAGCACGGTATTTAAGAATGTGGAAAATAAATGCAGGTAATTTTAGTATTCATTGAATTTCCCTTCCAGAGCTATTCAGTGTTTCTGCCATTTATTTTTCTCATATCTCTGATCCTTTTTTTTTAATAATTCTAATACTCATGTTCCAGCCCTGGAATGTGCAAACACTATCACACCAGTGTAATAAAGTGCTCAATACCTTCTAGCCATCTGATAGAAGCTAAGTTAAATTGAATACAAAGCTAGGAAATATTAAAATGTCTTCATTAACGTAGCACTTAGAAATTAAGAATATGAATATTTTTAATATAGGAAACACCAGGAACCATATTATAAAAGTTGTTTAAATATAACAATCAACATAAAAGAAAATGATTACTAAGAAGACATGCAGAGCATGCTAATAAACCATAAAATATAACCATAGCATAATGATTAGGGGTATAAAATCATTCTTTAACATTATAAAAATAGCATAATCTGACATTTTGTCTGTAGATATCTTTCACTTTTTAAAAATAACCCCACATTATGTTGAGCTATAGCTCCTTAACAAAAATGCATATAGAAAAATATATTCACTTAATTTAGAGAGAATAAGGTTATGATATTAACCAATCTAATACATCTCTTGCAAAAGAAAACTGAAATGTATGAGAATGCGTTAATTTGTTAAATGATATGTATAAGCCTTGGATCAAATGTATTATGGTGAGATTTTTGAAGAATAACCGTGTTTGCTTAAAAAAATGCAATTAATAAGAAAGTATATTTTGTATGAGTCTACTGCTTGATATTTTATCTGAAATTATTGTGTTTCACTTTCATTAAAGAGCCCACTTTTTCTGATTTCTTGACTTTTTCAATTTGTTTTTTTTAATATTCTCAAAAGTACTGTACTAGGTTATTACAATTTCCGTTGGCAGGTGGTAATCACACGTTCGATCACTGAGGTCGTTTTGCTGCTGTCAGTTCTTATTAGCTCTTAAAAATTGTTTCTTCACACATCTCTCAGTTTGTATTCCTTCACAGAAAGCCGCAATTCAAAGCTGTAACCTAATGGCTCTCCGGTGACATAGGCCAGCTTCCCAGACATAAAATCACTCTGGAAAGTAGATATATATTTGTTAAAAATTATTAATCCAGAAAATATCTCCTCATTACTTAAATGCCAGTCAGAAACTTGGCTTCCCTAGCACAAAAGTCTGAAAATAAATGTCATTCTACTTGTCTGGTTACTCAAAACATAAAGAGTTTCATCAGCAAAAATCCTTGCCAATTAAGTTTAGGCATAAAATTATTTAAATTGTAGGTGGTGAATAAAAATCACCCATAGAGAACTTCCCTTTCCTACCAGGCAGGAAGGAGAGCCCACAGAAAAGTAAAAAAGTGTTTGTTCATACAGGCCAAATGTTTGTATGTGCCTAATGTCATGACAACGCTAAATTTTTCAGCTTCTCTTCAAGCTTTCTCTGATTTTTACACCTTTAGAAAGTGAATCAAAGACTTGAATACTTCTTTGTGTTTCTGCTTCAGCACTGACCTTTCCATAGTAAATTCCACTCTCTATATGAAGCAGAGTATAGCTAGAGTGGTTTTACATTCTATATAATGAATGCTACCTTGAACTAGCTTGGGATAAACAGAGTTTTCTATTTTAAAGAAAAAAAAGAGGCATGTCTTATAACAGAATCTTGAAGGTGCTTGTTAAAAACAAACAAGAAAACAAAGAACATAGAACACGCTAAAGAACACAGGAGGTGAGTCATTTCTTTACTATTTTGATTTCCATGTTGGCTCCTAACAAAATACTTTTGTTAATATTATAAAAGCAGACTAAAATAACAATCTACAAAATTATAATCACAGGAGACATTTTTATGCTTGTTTTTTCCCTTGTTTTATTGATTCTGTTTTTCTTTTCTTTGTTGAAAACATTAAATGTCCAGGATCTGGTGCCAGATTAGTCTCAGATCAACGATTTTCCCAGTATTTCCATTTGAATGTAGGCCCATGGTCTGTGAACTAAGCACACCTTATTCTAGTTTTGAACTTGTGCCCAGAGAAATGATCCATCCCTTGAACATAGAAAATCCAGAGAAATGAGACCAATTTTTAATGAAGTTCATCTTGCTAAAAAAAAAAAAAATTAGGAATCTGAAAATTTGCTTAAAAAATACGAACATAAAGGATAGAGAATCAGAGAGGGAAATCAGAGAAACTTCACCTTTCATGATAGCCACAAATAGCATAAAGTATCTTGGGGTTACACTAACCAAGAAAGTGAAAGATCTATTTGGCAAGAACTTTAAGGCTTTGGAGAAAGAAATTTAGCTGACACCAGAAAATGGAAGGATCTCCCATGCTCTTGGATGGGTAGGATCAACATAGTTAAAATGGCAATTCTACCAAAGGCAATCTACAAATTCAACGCAATCCCTATCAAAATCCCATCAAAATTCTTCACAGACCTTGAGAGGACAATAATCAACTTTATATGGAAAAACAAATACCCAGGATAGCCAAAACAATCCTATACAATAAAGGAACTTCTGGAGGCATTACCATCCCTGACTTCAGACTCTATTACAGAGCTACAGTAATGAAAACAGCTTAGTATTGGCATAAAAACAGAGACGTTGACCAATGGAATTGAATCGAAGACCTGGAAATTAACCCACAAATCTATGAACACCTGATTTTCAACAAGAAAGCTAAAAGTACATAATGGAAGAAAGAAAGCATCTTCAACAAATGCTGCTGGCATAACTGGATATCAACCTATAGAAGAATAAAAATAGATCCATATCTATCACCATGCACAAAACTCAAGTCCAAATGGATTAAAGACCTCAATATAAATCTGATTATATTTATATATCTGTTTATAAATTTATTTATATAGCTGTTAGTACTAGGGGCACAGAACACAGCTTTCTTGGAGGACATGACCATGACCAGGATTATGCATTTATTTTTGCCCTCCTTCAACTTTGAGGTCCAACAGATTGGCGCCAACTTAAAAACCTAAGAGAGCTTAATTCTAGACACAAAAATACAGTGTTTAACACAGCTTTTTGCTGTTTGCTGGCAGCATGCTACAGCTCCTTTAAGAGAGGTTTTCCTGATTCAGCCTTAGCAGGAAAAAAGCCATGTTGTTTTAAAATGCCAGCTGTCTGGGCAGACCTGCCAGTGCAAACTCTGACTCTTTCAAAGGCAGGAAGTCTGGCTACAAAGGATTTGAAGAGGGTGGTGTGTGTGAGCAGCCCAGCCATGCTGTACTAGGTGGGCAAGCAGAAAGTACCATATTTACCATAGTAATGGTGCAGCTTAAGTTTTAAGTAGTGTTTAACATTTTTAACATTTTAAAATATGCTTATAGACAGTAAAGAATTACAGATAAGCAATAAAGACAAATCCAGTTGTGTCATAGTTTTAGATAAATATACATAGGCTTTGGAGAGAGAAAAACGTGTGTACAGTGTTATAAAAAGAAGTAAATGGGTTTTTAAAAAGGTACAGTCATAGATTAAAAAGAGTAAAGAAAAATAAGTTTCTGTATGGTTATTTTGGTTGTAAGCTAGCTGGGTGGCTAGGAAGAACAAGCGGCCTCCTTCCAACAGAGTTACTTGTAGTTTTATTTATTTTCTAAAGTTTAAGCAATCTGAATATTTCTATCCTCTTAACTTTGTCACTTTCAGAGTCCACTCGCTCTCCCTATCCCGTCTTCTCTCTCCCTCATGCTTTTCTCCTTTCTTACAATGGTATACACCTGAGTTTGTACCATGATTTTTACTGGCTTAGAAAAAAAAAAAAACTGAAACCAAGAATAATATTTCCAGTTCAAAATTTAGTTTTGGATCTAATTATCCAGTATGATTCTTATTAATATACCCAACTAAACACTTTCTGGATTTTCTAGTTTTAATGTGGACCTAGAATTTAATACAGTAAAGTCTGTCAGATAATTATTCTTGAAATTGCTTGTACTAGGTGACACGTAGTAAGAACTTAGTAAATATGTCAACATTACAACATTTGAATTAATATTTCTTATAATTCTGGTCATAGATTTGATATTAAGCCTGTACTCCTGTCTTATTCTCATTTACAGTTTCATACTTCTCCCTCTTGGTGCCCACATCCAGACGACTTTCTGATACCCTCCTTGAACAGAGATTATTCAGGATCCATGGCTCTCGGTGCTCTATAAAGCTACATTATTTGTAACATTTGCTTGCCCAACATAATTAACTCTAATATGCATAAATTTTAATTAGCCATTTTTCTGCCTTCATCTATGCTGTTCAAAAACATATATTACAATCTTCGGTAAATCTTCAAAATTCTAGAATTCTGTCTTACATTTGTTTATTATCATAGACTCTAATGCAACCTCTCTGGTATGAAGTGTCATTTTCTCTCCCCTGGACTGCCATAATTGAATCAGACAGATCAGGAATAGTTTTCTTAATTTTATTTTTTATTTTCTTATGCATTTAACAATCATAAAGTAATTATATCAGTCAGCATTTAAATCTGTACATTACATAAAACCCACATTAAGTAAGCTCTCTAAAATTGTGCCTCAGACTATAATCAGACAGCATACTACTACTGTTAACTAACATACTAGTTAGCTTCTTTCTAACTTCCCAGTTCCACAAGGCTGATCTGCTTGTTACTGCCAGGTTTAATATTTGTACAGTCCCTTTATTTCTGCCAAGCATATGCCTCACTCTGGTTACAAGTGTGTGGTATGTAATAAATATTTACTTCAAGATAACTCAATAAACGTATTTTGCTAGTTTCATAGATGAAAATATTCATATTTTATTGAAAATGTATAATCCTCGAACATAATAAATTTTATATTAAAAAGCAGCCCAAAGAGAATCTGTGAGTATCAAAATACATCATTTTCAAATAAATTCCACACTAATACATAGTATGCATAATACTGTAAAGTATAAAATATTGTTTTAATTAGAAATAAATTTGATGTAGTAGAAAATTATATACTCATACATACAATGTTAAAAATAAAATGGACATGAGTGTGACACAACACTTGAAAGAAAGATCTGAGAGAGAAATAACATGCTTTTGATAACTATACAAGAATTTGTGTTGTTCTGAAGAACAAATTATTCTTTATTACAATTAACAAACATCACATCATATGGTGTATAAGTAAATTAAACCCAAAAAGTAGAAGCCATTCAGGTCATTCTCTGCAAGACAATAAAAGTAGATAAAATTATAAAAATTTAAAAAACACATCTAATAATTTAAGTATTTCCAATCAAGCTAGATTTCTTCCATAATATAAAATAAAGCCTTCTGATGAAATCAGTGTGCTCCAACACTGATACATAAGAAAAATCCTATGAAGATTTGAACACATCAAAAGTCATTAGTTATTTTCCTCTCATGCTTTCTTTTTTTTGCCGGGCGGTGGTGGCGCACGCCTTTAATCCCAGCACTCGGGAGGCAGAGGCAGGCGGATCTCTGTGAGTTCGAGACCAGCCTGGTCTACAAGAGCTAGTTCCAGGACAGGCTCCAAAACCACAGAGAAACCCTGTCTCGAAAAACCAAAAAAAAAAAATAAAAATAAAAAATAAATAAATAAATAAATAAACATCTCCTAGAACTAAAATTTATCTTCTCAGTTTAGCTGAAATTCCCTTGGAGTAATAGAATGGACCGCACATTGACTCCTAAGCAGAACAAACCTATTGTCCTCTTTTGGTGGCTAGACTAAGACGAACATGTCCATTCCTTCACTGTTAAAAATTAGACAGTGAGGCCGGGCGATGGTGGTGCACGCCTTTAATCCCAGCACTCGGGAGGCAGAGGCAGGCGGGAGGCAGATCTCTGTGAGTTCGAGACCAGCCTGGTCTACAGAGCGAGTTCCAGGACAGGCTTCAAAGCCACAGAGAAACCAAAAAAAAAAAAAAAAAAAAAAAAAAAATTAGACAGTGAGAACCACTCTTAAAACTTGTTCTTTCTTAATGTTGGTTGTTTGTGGAGTGACAAAATGCTACTTCACTAACACACACACACACACACACACACACCTATAAAATGTTTATTATCCCGATAGCACTACATTTCAGCCTGGGCAAATTTCACTCTCATGAGTAAATTCTTTAATGCCTTCCACTTTGTTATTCTTTGGTATTTATTTATTTAAGGATCATTTTTCTGCTGCTAAAGACAGAAGTATGTCTAACATAGAAATTCACACATGTCAGACATATCCCTATGTGACAAGTCCCAGAGAACTTCCACTGAAAGAATCTATGTTAGTAGAATCTACATTCTCTCAATTCATGCTGTATATGTCTGCCATATTTGACACCAATGCTGCTCTCTGTTTACTCCTCTTTCACTCTTATACAGAGTCTCATTGGAAAACCTGTGGTAGGAGTTGCTTTGTAGTGATGACTGTAGAGGAATGCCGACAACTGCAAGGAGTTACTTATAATTTTAGCATTTGTATAACTGAACCCAGTAACTCTTACCATTACAGCATTCTTACAACTACAGGCTTTACTACACTCTTGGAACCTAAGTATTATTTCCTAGTCAGTTTGTTATTAAAACTTAATAGCTTACTTGTGGCTCAATACTTCTATAACCTAAGAGAAGGGAACAAAATCTCTGATAAAGATGTATAGCCCCTCCAAAGCTATTTTATTCTCAATTCCCTGAAGAAGCATTTATTCTAATCACTGTCAAATCTCTCTTTCTATCTTGAGAATGAGGCAGTCATCACGTTTGCTATTGTGTCTGTGCTCCCATCAGAGACAGACCTAATTTGCCGCCGTATCATGTACAACAATGTGCTGTTACCTCAGCCCACTGCCAACCAACAGTTCCCAGTTTTATAGACTCTTCATTAATATGTTCATTTCCTATGACTGTAAAAGTCCCAGGATTATGAAATATTGTTACATATTTCAAAGAATTACAAATAAGAATCATAAGAGCTATGAGATAAGACTATCAATGAAACCTGACTCATTAATTCATGATATTAGGAAAGTCCTTTTCACTTTATTTAATTTAGATCATTTTGTTGAGTCAAGAAAAATGATAAAGCCTACAGCATTTGAGATCCTGAGATAGTAGAAAATCCAAGGCTAATCTGGGCTACAAAAAGAGTTCCATCCCCAATAACCTTAACATTTATGAAATGTCTCAATGAAACCCATCTATTTTAATTTTTGTTCTTTCTTTGTTTCTTTCTTTTTTGAGGTTCTAATCCTTTAATTAGATACTTTTGTGTTTGAAGCTCTATTCTATTAAATGTATGAGTCCAACATCTTGGTTGTAACTTCTCATGTTATTTAATTGAACACAAGTATATCTTTTTTTTTTTTTTTTGGTTTTTTCGAGACAGGGTTTCTCTGTGGTTTTGGAGCCTGTCCTGGAACTAGCTCTTGTAGACCAGGCTGGTCTCGAACTCACAGAGATCCGCCTGCCTCTGCCTCCCGAGTGCTGGGATTAAAGGCATGCGCCACCACCGCCTTTTTGTATTAAAAATCTCCGCCTCCTCCCTGTCTCCCTTTTCCCTCTCCCTCCCCCCACTCTCCACTCCCCTCCCCCTCCCTCTCCAGTATGGACAGAGCTCCCAAGGTCCAAATGAGGAGCAGAAGGAGGGAGAACATGAGCAAGGAAGTCAGGACCGCGAGCCCACTGAGACGGTGGGACTGAGCTCACCAAGGCCAGCTGGACTGGGACTGAAAAAAGCATGGGATAAAAACGAACTCTCTGAACATGGCAGACAATGAGGGCTGCTGAGAAGTCAAGGACAATGGCACTGGGTTTTGATCCTACTGCATGTACCAGCTTTGTGGGAGCCTAGCCTGTTTGGATGTTCACCTTTCTAGACCTGGATGGAGGGCAGGGAACCCTGAACATAAGTGTATCTTAAGGTGCTCCTTGATTTATTTCCCACAAGTACCTAGAGCTACTAATTTTTAAAAAAGTCTTATTTTATTTTTTATTTTTATTTTTACTGAGCTATCTCTTTTTCTCTGTTCCCCTCCCTTACTCTCGCCCTTTTACCTCCTCCCATGCTTCCAATTTACAAAGGGGATCTTGTCGTTTTTTACTTTCCATGTTGAATAGATCCATGTATGTCTTTATTAGGGTCCTCTTTGTTGTCTTGGTTCTATAGGATTGTGAATGATACGCTTGTTTTCTTTGTTTTATGTCTAAAAACCACTTATAAATGAGTACATATGATATTTATCTGTCTGGGTCTGGGTTACCTCACTCACTATGATGCTTTCTAGATAAATTAATTTGCCTGCAGATTTCAAGATGGCTCATCCATTAAAGGCTAGGCTCACAACCAAAAATATAATGTGTAATTTCTAAGTATATGTAATTATTAATTATACCAAGTAATAATCACAATGAAAGGTGATTTTGTGTCATCTGTCCTCATCGTCCTGTTGATACTACTGTAATTGTACATGGATACCACAAAAGTGTATTACAATTTAAATGAGTTTGCGTTATTGATAAGCAATTGATGATGCACTTGTTGTATCACTTATAAAAAGTCAAGATAGGTGCCTGGTTCTGAAGTTAGTAATTAGAGCACATACCATGATAAACATGAATTCAGTATATTTTTGTTAACTATACACATGTTATTAATGCTGGGAAAATAATATTATAATAAAATGTATGCAGAACACCTCTACTTTTATTTGTTAACTTTATAAAATATGCTGTGTGTTTATTCTTAGAACAGCAAGTGAAAACAGGTATGAGCATAGTAATAGAGAGTGAAGAGAAAAGGTGTCAATATTTACTCAAAAAAACAAGAAGCTGCTGAACTACAGAAGAGCATTGATTCTGCACCAGTTTCTTTTTATTGTTGTCTAACCAAATATATTTGTGTGTGTGTGTGTGTGTGTGTGTGTGTGTGTGTGTGTGTGTGTGTGTACAGGTAGGTACCATGGCATATGTGTGTAGTTGTTGTTTTTAATCTTTGCTTTTTGACTCTTTGTTCTTTGCTCTTTAAGGGGATGGGCAACACCCAGCTTCCAAATAAATCACGCAAGGACTCATATTCTGGCTTATGGCTGCCCAGCCTTTGTTTGGCTTGTTTCTAGCCAGTTTTTCTTAAATTATGATATATATCTTTTGCCTTTGGGTTTTTACCTTTCTCTATTTTTCTATTGTTGGGTTTTGACTAACTCAAGAGAATGTATTCACAAACTGAAAATAAAAAATTGATCCTTAATAAAAAAAAATTGTTCCTTAACATTGCTGTCTTTAAAAGAATTACTAAATCAATCCAGAATTTAACTGTTACTGAAGAGAATACTTGTTCTTCCCTATCCCCTTCTCTCTATGCGAGCACGTGGATCCCCAGTCTTTATTAAGTATCAATACTTTCACATTTTCCATAGTGCTTAGTATCTACTAAAATAATTTGAAAATTAACCCACAGTTTCTTGTTTTTTTAATTATTTCCTTTATATTTTTAAAATCATAATTATATAATTCTCCCACCATTTATTTCCTTTCTCCCAAGCCTCTCATTCCTTCATGCTTTTTTCAAATATGTGGCCTCTCTCTTTTATAAATTATTGTTACATATATTTGTATGTATGTATATGTATATATATATATATGCACATGGATATGCATTCCTAAATATAACTTTCTCAGTCTGTATAATGTTGCTGATGTGTATATGTTTTCAGGGCTGGTTATTTGGTATTGGATAAACAATTGGTGGGTTGCTCCATGGGGAAGACAATTTCTTCTGCCCTCAGCATTATTTAGTTGCCTATAGTTCTATGTGTAGAAAAGAGCTTGTGGTCTTTCTGCTGTTCCGTGTGGCAGGTCTATTGTTGTCATTGTTCTGCTCCTGTTTTGACAGTCATGTGGGCAAGAGATTTTGTGTAGAGCTCCTAACATTGCTAGGAGCTGATTCCTACAGCAAACTTCCTGAAAAACTCATGTTTCTATTAGTGCTTGCTAAATCAACTTTTGGAAAAATCATTTTCTATACTTACCCCATTCTACACTCATCAAAATGTTAGCAAGTCAAGTGATGAAATAGATTAAAAGAGAGCTACCAATTTAAATTTTCCAAACTTGGTCTTAAACAGCCACCAAGATAAAAATTAGCATTTGGAATTGCTTTTCCTATTAGGGTTGAGAAAACATAGCATGTGAGACTAATTGGTCAGTTTGAAACAAAAGACACAATTTTCTCAATCGGCCTGCCAGAGGCACATGAGACTAGGGTACAATAGAAATAATAGAATAATTTAAAAGTCAAATTTGTGAAAAAAAATTGTTGAGTAATTTTTTGCTGTTGTTTGTTTGTTTGTTGTTTTTACAAAATTCAGAATAATAAAATGTTTCTTATGAAAAGGGTAGTTACAACAGTATGGAAGAATATCAATCAATTCACAGTATCCATAGAAACATTCACAGGATGTAGAAGTGTTGAAGACATCGGGATAGGATTTCAGTTGCCCCATTTTTTGGACTGAGGTGTGTGGAAAGTGAAAGGGGAACAAAAAAAAAAAACAAAAAACAAAAAAAAAAAAAAAAAAAAAAAAAAACAAAACCTCAGGAGGATATTTAGCGCATGCAACTTCAGAAGTCTCGGGGAAATTTTGGGGAACCTTCCAAAAACGTTGTCACTGTAACAATTAGCAATAAATATACTTATGGAGAGTAGAAGAGGGGATTATCAAAAATAGGCAAGTTTTCTAAATAAATATATTTTTTTCCTCAAGTATTAACACATTTTTTTCTACCCACTTATCTTGAAAGGCATGTATTCTGGTTCTTCATTGTTGTGACTAGTGCAGCCATCAGACTAGTGTGCAGTATCTCTGTAACTATGCTGATTAGCAGCTCTCAATAAAAGCCCAAGAATGGGTGGTGGATTGGATCTTGTTTGGGTGCATTTTGAGGACCCTGTACTGATTTCCAAGGTAATAGAGAGTTTCTGTTCTCACCAGCAGTATATTTAATTTGTTTCTCACCAGATTCTCACTTGTAGTCACTGACCTTTCTTGACTTGATAAAAATCATTCTGACTGAGAAGAGATGGACATTAGGAGCAGTTTCCATTTGCATTTCAATGATGAGTAAAGATGCTGAGCACTTGTTTAAATGTTTATTTGTTATTGTGTTTTGACATTTGAGTACTGTTAGTTTAATTAATGATTTTTTGACACTTAATGTTTTGGATGTTTATATATTAATATTTAGTTTGATATACAGTTGAAAAAAATTTTCCTGTTCTATTGACTCTCTTCTCTCTGATGTCTGTTGTCATTATTGCGTAGGGATTTATAATTTTTTTAAATATCATTTTCATGTCCACCAACAGATGTAAAGTCAAAAATATTGTAAATAATTCATATAATTTAAAATTTTACCTATAGAGGAATAAATTTTTGCCATTTCTTAGGAAAATGGATGTAGTCAGAGATTGTTAAGAGACATGAAACAGATCTAAAAGACAAATGCTGTATGGTTTCTTCTATATGCTGACTTAGATGTGTGTATATCTGTGTGTGTGTGTGTGTGTGTGTGTGTGCTTGTCTATCTTTTAAGTAGGTAGAAATGGAAATATCAAAGGTGAAAAACATATTTGAAGGGTGGGACATGAATAATTAAAATAGAAAATATTTGGGCACATGTGACAGGAAAGCAGAGGTGGGACTGTATTTGACAGAAAAAGGATTAGTAAAAGTACGGCAAGGGGGATAAGGAGGACAGAATGGCAAGGGGATGGGTAAAGTAAAGTATAATCATTGTCGTGAAAATTCTATATGAAAGCCTACTATTTTGTAAAGAAAATGCAAAAGTATTTAAAAATAGGATATTTGTGCAATCATTAAAAAGCAAGCAAATGTATGCTTAATGTTTATACACACCTGATAATGTGTGAATTTCTTAAGGTGTATTAGTAAACTAGCCGCTCGCTTTAGGAAATGTGTTAGGGAGCTTACAGCTTACTGAAGGGTATAAATTTGGATGAAGAAAGTGCTATGCATTTTCTAACTATGAAATTTATGTTGCATACTTTCTTGTTTTCCTCATGTGTAACACAAAACAAAGTGATACATAGTTGCCCTCATTTGACTCTGAAGAACTTGGGTGTGTTGATTTGGATTTTTAATAGATTCTTTTTTTTTCCAATTGTCATACTAGACTTGGCCAAGGAAAAATACTTATATGAATTAAGAGGCAAAAAAATCAAAAAGGAACATTCATTGTTCCTGTATAGACGTCCCACATAGACAAAACAGAAGCTAGAAGAGCTCACTGCATCATTTCAAATACCTAGGGATCAATCTTTGTGGCTGTTCCATACACAGACAACTAGCGAGATTGACATGTAGGTGCTTCAAGCACTGCAGCAGGTCCCAAGCCAGGAATGCAGAACTTCTGAATGAGATATCTGATAGCATTCTGGAAATTTACATAGATACCATATCCTTTATGTCCAGTCTTTGCATTAAGCACAGTAAGCACTGAAAAAATGCATACGTATTAACCCATTGTCATAGTCCTTAAATGTAATTATTTATTTTCCGGCTTATAATAATAGATTCCATAAAAATATTTGACATCATGTGCACAATGAATTTACATGAATGGAGTAAGAAACCGACGTTTGGGCTAAATATCAATGAAGAGGAATTAGCACAATGAAATATTGAGCTAATCCGCCTAGAGTTTCCTTTGAATATTTTTTAAAATATAATGCTGTAAATATAGGGTAAAACACTGTGAAATATAGTGGAGAAAATGCACGGCATAATTTTCACTCAGAAACATCTAGCTTTTAGCCAAGGTTTAGAGCACCCAACATCAGTTGCATGGAACAACTTGACTGAGTACTCATAACATTCAGTGCCTTTCCTTGCCATAAAGATCAGTACACAAATGTAAAGCCAGATTCTTCTTAAATCTCTCCAGCAAACTAAGAAGGAAAAAACTATAAAAAAAAATATCAAGAGAATATGAAGAGATTTAGACTAGATAAGACAGTTAATATCTTTCATATAAAGTTGATTATTGTCCTCTCAAGATCTGTGAAGAATTTTGATGGGACCTTGATGGGGATTGCATTGAATCTATAAATTGCCTTTGGTAGAATTGCCATTTTTACTATGTTGATCCTCCCAATCCAAGAGCAAGGGAGATCCTTCCATTTTCTGGTATCTTCTTCAATTTCTTTCTTCAATGCCTTAAAGTTCTTGTCAAATAGATCTTTCACTTCCTTGGTTAGAGCTACCCCAAGATATTTTATGCTGTTTGTGGCTATCATGAAAGGTGATGCTTCTCTGATTTCTTTCTCTGCTTCCATATCCTTTGTGTATAGGAGGGCGACTGATTTTTTGGAGTTGATCTTGTATCCTGCCACATTACTAAAGGTGTTTATCAGATGTAGGAGTTCTTTGGAGGAATTTTTGGGGTCGCTTATGTACACTATCATATCATCTGCAAATAATGAAAGTTTAACTTCTTCCTTTCCAATTCAAATCCCCTTGATCCCCTTATGTTGTCTTATTGCTTATTGCTAAAACTTCAAGCACTATATTGAAGAGGTATGGAGAGAGTGGACAGCCCAAGTCAGGACCACGAGGGGTGCACCCACCCACTGAGACAGTGGGGCTGATCAATTGGGAGCTCACCAAGGCCAGCTGGACTGTGACTGAAAAAGCATGGGATAAAACCGGACTCTGAACATGGCTGACAATGAGGGCTGATGAGAAGTCAGAGACAATGACACTGGGTTTTGATCCTACTTCATGTTCTGGCTTTGTGGGAGCCTAGCCAGTATGAATGTTCCCCTTCCTAGACCTGGAAGGAGGGGGGAGGACCTTGGACTTTCCACAGGGCAGGGAACCCTGACTGCTCTTCGGACTGGAGAGGGAGGAGGAGAGGAGTGGGGGGAGGAGGAGAAGAGTGGGAGGAGGCAGAGGGAAATGGGAGGCTGGGAGGAGGCAGAAATTTCTTTTTTTTTCTTTCAATAAAAAAAAATAGCTTAAAAAAATCTTTCACCACCTAATGCCCATATTGACTATTAAGCAACAGTAATCAAAATAATATAGTACTGTTGTGAAATCTGAAAGGTAGGCATAAGTGACTATAAAGAAAAATAATAATGTACAAGCCGAGGACTTAAGTATTGAAAACACATTAAAGATAAAGAATGCTGAAAGGAAAATGAAATCATAATTATTATCATTAGTTAATAAGGGATGGCAAAATTAAATCATTAGGAAATACTGCTTTTATCTAATGATATAGTTACATTTAGAAACCACTTAAACCAAATTTCTACAAAACTATGAAGCAATATTGTTTTGTTCTCTGTAGATTAGGCACAATACAATTATACTATTAAAAAGTGTTTTTAGATAAATACAGTTCACCAGCCAAGGAGTTTGTAATTATAATGAGGATTAGGGTTATTGATATAATGAGAATTTTCCTTGTCCTCCAAACGATCTATGCCAGTCTGTGAGGCTGAAATACAAAGGAATTTTATTAACATTTCATATGCTCTGAAAAACTAGAAGAGTGATGAATAAAGGCATGTTTTCAATCACACCCACAGAGACATAACAGGTGACAGCACTACCATATGTTATGGAGAACACCAAGAATCTCTTGTATGAACATGACATTTCTATCCCCACTACAGGTAAGACTAAATTCTTACACAAATTTCATTGTGTGGTTTTTGTGTACAGTGAACAGGAGATGTTTCCCAGGGCCATTTCCAGGTCTTAGACACACATTTATTTTATTCATAAACTTTTCTGCTAACATAAGAATGTGTCTATACACGATTTTGCAGTTCTGTATAGCGAAAAAGCATATCACTACCTCAAACTGTGGGGTACATTATATTGATTATTGAATATAAATGTTCTTAATCTGAAAAATAATTTTAATCTTGATTCTGGGCTCTGTTAGAGACTTCTGAGCTGTAAACCATTAATTCACCTGAATTGTCACCGGGGACTTTCTATCATTAGGGGCACTAAGCATTTATCAAGTCAATATATTTTATATGACATCAGGCTTAACCACATAGACCCATAAGTTAGTGCCATCAGCAAATACCTCAGACATTAAAGGGACATATCAAGGTGATACTTGTCTTTCTTGTCAAAATTATAGACAAACAGGAAATCCCATTTTGTCTAGCAAATCAGTAAAGAAATATATATATATATATATATATATATATATATATATATATTTTACAACTGTGATCTCAAGCTGTGCTTTTGCAGTGAATGTATAGTGCGGGAAGATCAATGTATCAGTAGATGACTACAAAATGAGCAGGTAGTTTATTATTGTTAAAATTCCCAAGAGGAAGCATTTCATACCATAATCTCCACACAGAAGTAAAAAGATTAATCAACATGCAAACAGAGAAAAAATAGAAATTGTAAAAATATCTATGATGATATGGTGAAAGGAAATAAGTGGGTTTTAAGATTAAAGAATTTCTACACCATTCAGAGCAATGGGGCTTTTCTTAGTTATTTAACATCTGGTTCTGTGCTGACTGGGGCAGGAATATCATACTAAAGACTTTGAGAGCACAATGCAGAATTGTAGAATATGAACTCTGACTGGTTTGAGATATATCAACCTTTATTCTTTGGGGAGGCTTCCTCCCAAGAACATTGTGTGTTGAACCGAAAATGAGAGACAGTAACACAACACAATAGGTTTATGAATGACTTATCCAGCAGATGGTCTATGGTATGTTTAAAGAGTTACTACTGTATAGCTCTTTCCTTTATACTGAAACATTGTCTCATAGTGGAGAAAGTAGAATCAGGAAACTTATAAAAAACACAGAACACTGATGGGGTCCTCCAAAAGGTTACTTATCTTCAACTGCTATATAGAGAAAAGAGACTCTTTTTGTTATAGCTTTCAGAAGAGTTTGTAATTTAAATTTAATGCATAATCACCCACCTTATGAGGGCTGACCCCGCAATTGTATCATACAGTTTCTAGATATACCTGTGCTTCTGGAAGTAACCACAATACGCTATTGGTTCACCAACCTGGACTTAGATGAAACCTCAGACTTGGGCTGTTAGTACCTATGGGAAATGAACAGGTATTTCTATGTGTGTCCAATGCACAATGGCACAGAAGAATCCAATATAAGACAATGAAGCATGATGTATATATCTTCATATGCCAAAACTGGATATGAATCTGGGTCTTCTCTTTTTAGGCAACCCAAACATGGCTCTAAAAACTCTTGTGGAGGGGAATCCCATAGTACTTCTTTTTGAGAGTTGCTCCTGGTTGTTACTTAAGTAGAAAAAAGATATTAGCTGTTATAGTATTAAAAGAAACCATGCAAGCTGCCACGAGAGAAAAACAATCAATGGTAATATCAAGCTGTAATGCTTATGAACCATAAGGACTCTTAAATGTGCAGTAGTGACTCAGCTTGATATGACCATTGAAAGCAATCAATAGTCTTATCCAGTTGTGATTCCTATGAAATGCAGCAATGTCTTCTGAAAAGAACAAGAGTCGCCCTTAAATGCTTGTTGTATCCAACAACCACATGAATGGGTTTAAGGTTCACACTGTAGGATTAACTCATTCTTGTCACTTTATCCATGGTTGATGAGAAGATAGAAGTTAGAGGAGTATTCACTACTGCCAGTATCTTAAACCAATATAATACCTGCATCCAAAATTCATTTCCTTAAAACCACACATCTGAAATATACTCTTAAAGCTATCCATCTGAAATTTATCTCTGTACACTTAAAAAAACATAACTAGCATGACTATAAGTTTGACTATTACAAATGACTATTAATTTTCAATTTTTAATTATACATTATAATTTTTAAATAAGCTATATAAACATAATACCTTAAACAAGAGGAGACATGTACATATACACAGTGTAACAAAATTGGCCTTAAATCTGTATCAATAGACCAAGATTCATACAAATTCAAAGTTTTCATCTATATATCAACCCATAATCCTAGAAATTTAACACAATAAAGTGTTTAAATTTTATTTAAAAATAAACATTAAATAAAATTATATAAGAGATCTATGAATTTACCAGTCTGTTGGTTATTTCTTCTTTTAGAAAAATGAAATTCAGAGATTTGGCAAAGGTAATTATATAAACCTGGTCAGTCTTCGTCATCAACTTAGACCATGAAACCCAACAAGTTCAACAGAACAGCAATATGCGGGATGCCCATGCATGCATCAGCATTGTCAGGGCATAAATTTTAATAAATTTCAATTATATAAACATATGGTCAGGGAGGAATCCAGAAGAAATAAACTGCAATGCCAGTGAAGAAAATGGATGTCCTGACAAGGCCAGTGCACGCTGTTGAAGAACAGCACAGTCCCTTCTTTTTCCCATTGTCCTTCTAGCAGAAGGTGTGGTCATTCAGTCACAAGATCTAGATTAAAGGCATGTATCCCCAACCTCAAGATCCAAATCAAAGGTCTGTTGTCTTCTTGCTTCACGATTCAGATCACAGGTATGCCCTCCATTTCTGAATTATTGTTCATTCCAGATATAATCAATTTGACAACCAAAAATAGTCATCACAGCTACCAATATAATTTTTAAGTTTAAAGATTAAAATGATCATGTTTATATGTTATCATAAGTTCTTTTGGAGTTAGCTCAAACAAGCATAAAAGATGAAGATGTTGTTCGTTAACTAAAATTGATAATTTTTATTCCATTCCATCTTCCAATGGAATTTCTCTACTTCTCATTTGCTTAAACTGCTATCTAGGAAGCAGTCTTCTTAACATCTGTAAGGCAGTGTCGTTTTAAAACTTGCCCTCAATTCAAATGCAATAAAAATACATAAACAGGATCATTTCAATCTTCAAATTACTTTTAATGAACTTGACAGCTTTAACAAATGTGCCTGCTAAAATAGTCTCTTTCAAGTTCTAAAAAAAAAAAAAATACTTTTCACCAAGAAACTTATTGAACAGAAAATTAGGGTGGGTCATTGCTCAAGGTCATTAATTTATCTCACTGTCTATCTCAACACCTTAAGATGCTGTAACATGATTGCATTGAAGATCCAGCAGCCACAGCATTTATCCTGAAGCATGGGATTCACAGTTCTTAAGGTACTTGAATCTTTCACAAAGTTTTATGAGAGTATTTTTGAAAGCTATTCTTTATAGCATTTTAGGCTGTCTCTAAATGATATATTGCCCAATTTAATAAAAAAAAAACCTAGGTTAAGATGTGAATAAGGCTCCCAAGAACCACCTGGAAGAGCGTTAATACTCATTGTTTTCCTGCTATGGCAATGTTTATTCAATAGTTATAGACACACAGTCCTTGATGATATAGCTGTAAACTACACATGGGTTCATCTTTATGATGTTCTTGTGCCATAATGATGCAGTTACTGTCACTGCTAAATATCTAACCTATGAAAAACAAAAACAGTGATGGAGTTTGCATTCATATATTGTAGTGTGTCAGCAAGCCTCTGCCGACAAACTGATTCTACATTCCGTTGTTATAATGTTGGCAATGATTTGTTCTTACAGATGAGTACATGTTCCTTAATGTCCACAATATTTTCTCACAGCACCACAATGCATACACTAAAAAAAAAAACCCAAAAAACTACTATGCCTACTGCCACAATATTCCAATAAGACTCAACCACAGGAAATTTGTGATATGATAAAATTGCTACAATTGACTCTCAACTATAAATTTCCTGATAAAACTATATTTTACCAATGAAAAGAAATGTTTGTGGAAACTATTGTATATCTTGATATATTTAATTTATGAGAACATCTCAAAGAAAACCATCATTTGGTGTCAACAAGCCATCTTGAAGATAACACTGACACCTTTTTAACACAGTAAAACATGTTTGATAATATTTCATCTGTGACAAAAGCACATGGTTTGAACAATCAAGATGACTGCAACTCTCACATAAAGTCAAATTACCTGCTAAAGAGCTTGTTTTCCCTCTGACCTTATAATATTGTACTCAATAAGTTAATTCTATTCCCCAAAGAGAAATGTTTCCAACAGGAAACATGGTTATGGTTCCATTAAATTGGATGTCCGGATTGCTCTTGGACATTTTGGTACCATCATGCTGCTAAATCAGCAGGAAGTAAAAAGGGGTTCCTGCAGAAGCTAAAGTAATTGATCAATCACCTTCAGAGCTCATTGATTCAATCCTAGCAGCTGCTCAAATTGCCTTTCAGCAGTGAGGATTCTCCTAGTCCCCTCATTTATTCAGTGTTCTCCTTTTAACAGATAGACTGCCATTTTGAGTCAGTATGGACCATATATGCTTTATTGCTTTGAACAGATGTTAAGGAGTTGATTTTTGCCTCCTAGAGAGCAGTTTAGGCAAAATGAGAAGTGGGGATGTTCCATTTGAAGATGATGTGGCATTAGTTAACTAACGCCAGCATAATTTCTTTAGTTCCTGCATCCAGATGCAAGAAAATATACCATGTTGATATACAAAAGGGATCATTATAACTCTTACCACTAAATGGCATTATAAATCTTGAATATTCAGAAACATATGAAGGAGATAATTTCAGGAAAAAAAATGACATTGTACTTTACATCACTGAAACTAAATGCCTGATATAATTTAGTACCATCAGTAAGATAGAATTTCGCTTACTCACAGGCTCAGGTTTCATTCACAGTTGTTTGGTGGCACTGGCTTTATAGACCATCATGTTTGGTGTATAAGACCCTGTAGCAGTGTCTTCCACTCATAGATGACCAGAAGCAGACAGAAGGAAGAGCTCAAGAATGATTTAGAACAGTCAAAAATGTGTTACTGCTCCCTCCCTCTTATAACAGCCTGTATGTTTAGTGATCACATCCTACGAAAATAATGCTATCATATGGAATGTTTCATACTGATACCTGAGCAATTTAGTTGTGTAAACACGATGGCAATATTATTTAACTTTTTTAAAGAGAGCTATTTTTCAATTTTATCCTTTATATATACTAAAACATGCCTGGAGACACAAAGTTTCTTTTTATTAACTTTATTTTTATTTAAAAAAAACTATCTTTGCTTATTTTACATACCAATCTCAATTCCCACTACCTCCCCTCCTCTGGCTCACCCCACCTTACCCCACATACCTTCCCCCATCGACTCTTCCAAGAAAGTAAGGCTTCACATGGGGAGTCAACAGCGTCTAGCACATTTCAGGCAGGACCAAGGCCCTTCCCACTATGTCTAGGCTGATCAAGGTATTCCTCCAAAAAAGAATGGGTTTCAAAAAGCCAGTACAAGTGACAGGGATAAATTCTGGTTTCATTGCAAGTGGGCCTACAGTCTACTTCAGCCATACTACTGTTACCTAGTTCCATCCTATGGTGTTTCTCTCACTGTCACACTAATGGTGTGCTCCCATTAGCTCACATAAGCTGTTCCAGTGGGTATTGCCATAATAATCTTGACCATTTGCTCATCCTCACACTCCCCATTCTTCGACTGGACTTTGGGAGCTCAGCTCAGTGTTCCACTATGGATCACTATCTCTACTTCCATAAGTTGCTGAATGAAGGTTCTATGATGACGTTTAAGATAGTCATCAATCTGACTATAGGACAAAGTCAGGTCAGGCATCCTCTCCACTATTGCTTAGGGTCTTAGCTAGGATCATCCTTGTGGATTCCTGGGAATTTCTCTAGTGCCAGGTTTCTTGCTAGTCCTATACTGGCTTCCTCAACCAAGATATCGTTTTCTTGTTCTCTGTCTTTGTCGTTTCCCATCTGGACTATCTCATTCCCTCAAGTTCTCTTTCCTCCTCCCCTTCTCCCTTCCTCTTCTCCTTTCATTTTCTCCCCACTCCCATACTCCCAATTTTCTTAGGAGACGTTGTCTATTTGCCCTTTCCAGTGATGTGTACATGCACACACACACAAACACAAACACACACACACACACACACACACACACACATTTCTCTTAGGATTCTCCTTATTACTTGGCTTCTCTGGGGACTTGGATTATAGGCACGTTATCCTTTTCCTTACAGCTAGTATCCACGTATGAGTGAGTCCAGACCATGCTCATCTTTCTGGGTCTGGGTTACCTCACTCAGGATGGTTTTAACTAGTTCCATGCATTCGCATGCAAATATCAAGATGTCATTGTTTTTATTGCTGAGTAGTACTCTCTTATGTAAATGTACCACATTTTCTTTATCGATTCTCTTTTTTTTTAGGGACATCTAAGTTGTTTCTAGGTTTTAGCTATTACAAATAATGCTGCTATGAATGTAGTTAAACAAATGTCCTTGTACTATGATTGACCATCTTTTGGGTTTATGTCCAAGAGTGGTATTGCTGGGTCTTGAGTTAGGTTAATTCTAATTTTCTGAGAAACTGACATATTGATATCCAAAGTCATTGTACAAGTTTGCATTATCACCAGCAAAGGAATGTTCCCCCTACTCTGCATCTTCTCCAGCATAAGCTATCATTGGTGTTTTTGATCTTAGCCATTCTGACTGGTGTAAGATGGTATCTCAGAATCATTTGGATTTGCATTTTTCTGATTGCTAAGGATGTTGAACATTTCCTAAAGTGAGACTCAAATTTTCTAATGACTATGAAACCATAGTATATAATACTATTTCTAAGACACTGTTCATATATTTTACTACTTTTACAGTTTGTTTTTAAATTCTTCCATTTGTTAGTCTTCTTAAATTTTACAAATATTTTTATATTTCCAAAATTTCAAGTATGCCGCAAACTGTTCTGTCATAACATGTCATATTAACAAGCAATCTCTATAGAATATGGTGTTGGTTTTTTAAAATTTTCAATCTATAGGCCAATTTTTGTAATTCTTTTTAATATTGTATGTTTAAAAAATCTTGAAATTTATTTTATTTCTTAGTGGTTGCATTGCAATTACTTATAAAGATCTGTAGGTATAAAACTACCTTCCACAAAAAAAGATCAAAAATACTGTCAAGGTAAACTATGAGTAAATTATGCAGGTCCAAGCTTTTTACCTCCTCCTATACTCTTTGTTAGAATTGTTTCATACATGTGTGATATTATATTTAATGAATATTATCTATTTCAGTTTGCTAATTCAAATAATATAAACTTTAATAATATCTTTGTACAGAATATTTGAAGGATGTTATATGTAATACTCTATAATTTTGATCTAATTATAAATAATGCAGTTAAGACTAATAGAACAATGTAAAATACTTTAAACATCACCAATATACATGCTATTTTTAGAACCATCAAGAATCGCAGATTGCTTCCAATATTCTGCTCTTCTCCATGCTTCCTATTCTTTATCACAGATAAGTTGACATAAATTAAAAAATAAGTTATTTATAATATTTATAAATAAATTGTTTATTCATCAAGCATTTACATTATATTAAATACTGCATAATATTATTTTACATTTTTAATTTTGTTCTTCTCCATCATCATTTTTTCTTACTAAATATTATAATTTTGAGACTTAATTATGAGTATAAATAGTAATACAAAAATTGATTTTCAAAAAATGCAAACAATTATGAGCTCATTTTGTTTTAATGCTACATTCTAAGCTTCAGGTATGATCTTTTTTGTTTCTAAGTATTATGAAAACAGACATTGCTGAATTTTTTCAGAAATTGAAATACTTGAAATTCTTAAAATCATACCCTGTTTTTTAGGTGTTTTGCGAAACAGTTCTTCATGTTTTATGCCACTCTCAACATGGAAGTACGCTTTTTGAAGACAATTCCACATTACTGAGCCAGAATTTCTGTACAAGAAAACTATTCTAGTAAACATGCCCTTAATTTTAGTTGTCTAGCCATGCTTCCACTTTTTCCTTACTGGATCTCCCTGTTCCAGTTCCCCTATCCATGAGTAACTATCCTGTCTTCATTTTGTAGAGAGATCTGTCATTTACCCTATATACAGCCTCTGTGGTTCTACAGACTATAGTATAGCTAACATTGATTTAACAACTAATGTACGTGTATAAGTGAATACAGTGATTGTCATTCTGGTTCTGGGTTATCTCTCTCAGAATAAATTTTCTAGTTCAATACATTTACCAAGGAATTTTACAACTTTAATTTTTAACAGATGAATCACACTCCATTTAATAAATGTAGCACATTTTCATTATCTTTAAGGACAATCTAGGTTTGGAATTTTTATAGTGTTTTTAACCTTATTTTTGTTTTATGTGAAGGGCATTAGGCCTACATGTGTGACTCTGTACAATGTGTGTGTTGGAACCTCTGAGACTGGAGTTAGGGCAGTTGTGGGCTGTCATTTAGGGGCTGGGCACTGAACCCACATCCTTTGAAAGAGCGAGTTCTCTTAACCCCTGAGCTATCTCTTAAGCCCAAAATGAATCTTTGTGTGATTGCTTTTATCATCTTTATCCCAAACATCCGTGTCTTCATAAACAGCATATCCTCAAAATGTTTCACATCAAAACTAGTGTATAAAATGTTGTAATTAAAGATCTGCTATATATTGCACCCAATAAACTATAACATACTATCTCTTGAGATTCCTTCCCATAATCAATGAAATAGTCTCCATTTACAGGTTTCAATTATTGGTGTTGAGATGTCAGATATTATTGATGGACTCCAGGATTCTCTCTTAGGGTCTTTTGTCCAAGCTGTATGGTGGATATTTCTCATGGCAAAAATAAATATTTTGTTATTGCATTTCAAATATTAACTCCAGCCTTTAAAGTAGATTTGGTGATAATGCTTTGACATTTTTTTTTCATTCTTAGTCTGCATAAACCTTTTACTCTCTTGTCTTTTTTCTCACACTCTTTCAATCTGCCTTCCCTCTGTCATATTCTGGAATAGTTTCTATCAGTGATCTGCTAATTGATTTATCTTCTAGATCCTAGCAAACCTCCTTATCATTAACAGGCCTTGTCACAGGTCACCTGATGTCTCTTCTTAGAAGTCTACTAATGGACAAATGCACACTTATATGGGTTATGTATAACCATTGCAACAAACTCACATTCAAATAGTTAAACTTTGGGGGATGTACAGTGGCTTGGTTTGTTAGAAATCGGGCTCTCTCTATATTCCAGACTGGCCTCCAGTGCGCTGTCTGATTTAGCCTGGCCTTAAACTAGCAATGAGCTTTCTTAGACTCCTAAGTGATAGAATTATGCAAAACCATCAATACTGTTTAAGTTATTTATAACTCAATGAAGTAATAAGACTAGAAACTAGACATTTATTGAAGTACAGATAATTTGTTCTGTAAAATTTAAGAAGAATTGGAAAATAAATTATTAATAACAAAGGAATTAAATTTTAAATAGTGGTTCAGAATTAAGATGCAAAATACCAAGAACCCTAAGGATGGTTCACATCTTCAAACCTGCATAATAGAAAGACAAATAAAATATTAGCATAGGTAATGCAAGTCATTTTAGGCAGATTTTAGTAGTGAAAACATTTCAGAGGTTATTTCTAATAGACGCTGATTATTTAAGTAAGAATTGAAATGTTCCATGCAAAATAGATAATAAGCTTAAGAGGAAAGGTGCTCCTGACAGAAAAACATGCCCTCAAGAGGAATGTGATCCTGAATTGAGAACAAAAGTAGCACGTATACTTTAATATTTTCAGAAATGATGACTAAAGGTTAATATTCTTAAAAGTAGAGTTAAGGAAAAGTTTAAAACATGAGAATCACTACAATTTCAATATTCTATATTTATTATCAATTATTTTTATTTATTATTAATATAAATTAATGATATACTATTTATTACTTATTTAATAATAAATTAAATCATTTATTGTTATTAACAATTGTCCAGTGCATGTGAAAGCAACCAAACATGATTTGCTCGTTTAGAATGACTGTGACCTGAGACTTCTCATCATTAGAGATATCCTCTCAAGACCAGTTAACCTCTACCCCTGAGTCATACAGTAGAGATATTCTGAAGTTCCAGGTTGATGTACAGGTGATGGAACTTGATTATCATATCATACATAACCTACCTTCCCCCACCTTTCCTCAACATGTCTGTATGTTATCCTTTTGTCATTCCTTCATAACCACAGAAAGATTTCTGGACACAAGCCATCTGAGATGCAGAGACTTTTCAATACCCAGTATTTGTAACATTCTATATCTGACTCATTAATCATAATACGTAACTTTAATTTGAAGAAAGCATAACAGTTTATTTCCTGATGGCAGATAGTTAGGAAATAAATTAATAAAAATCAACAACAGAAAATAATTTCATCATACACAATGATAAGGCCAGTAGCACTTTATAAGTAAAAGAAGAAAGGCACATTATAACTTTCTAAATTCTTTATCATTTAGAAGTGTATAAATAGAGAAATTTACTCAAATATTTATATAAATTTATTCTTAAATTTGTTAATTGGAACTTTGTTGTAATTTATTTAAACTGTTCCCTAAAAGTACATACAGGCCCAGAAAATTGTTCTGAGGCATGAGCTTGTGGAACCAGGTAATGTCTTGGAAAATAACTCAAGTTTTATTTTTAATTATGTTTTGGTGACTTCTTTAGTGTCTGCTTATATTTATATTCCTGTAGAAGTTTATAACAAACATTTTTCTGTCCTGAATTTGCTAAGAAGTTTGTAAGAGCAAGAATTGTGGCACTAGAGTCTTTGAGAAAAGAAAATAATTAATTAAAAAGTTTTCAGCATAAAATATTTAGAGTATTTTCTTAAGGGATTGGGACCCAGAGTGATTCAAACCAAGCAGCTTATGTTTTATTTGCAAAGATTTGTTATTTTTTAAATATTAATATAGCTAGTTTACATATTTTTTTCAAAAATCAATCAGAGGCAAGATCTCTCAAAAGGAAGCAAGAACTGTTAACAAAACTGCGATCACAAAATTCAAGGTGCTAACTCTGTCTTTGCTTAAGATTCTATAAATATGCATGAATGGGCAGACATAAAAGTGTTCACTAAGAATGATAACATTTGAATAGACTAAGCAAGTGCATTTTTTATACTTAAAACATGAATAATCTTGTCCAATGGAGTATTTTTAGATAAATAAGTTATAAATGTCAATAACTTCATGATAATTTCACCCCTAATTACATCTGAATTTAAATTTGAGTAATAATCTGAAATGGGAAGGTTGTTATAAGAATATACTTTATAAATTCATGTGCTTTACCAAATTACTTTTTCGTGGGTGCCCCTGATATCATTTTCTCATTTTTTATTAGAAATATGAATAAAATTGCTTTCTTACATTAAAATAATACCTATAATGCACATATAAACTTGAACTTTTTTGATTCTGCATGTGATAAAATATGCTTTGTTAATAGCAATTGTGTGGAGCAAAATAAAATTACACTAATTATTGTAATTCACAGAAAAAATGTCTCTTTCTTCTATTAAATATGGAAGTTTTGTGAAGGCAACTTCCACTATGTTTATAGAGAACATTCTAGGATAACATCCCTGAATGAAGATATTGGTAAAAATCCTTTAAACTCAATGCTCGAAGAAGTTTCTTTTCACATCTTTGTTATAAAAGCAAAACTCACACACACACACACACACACACACACACACACACACACGTATAAATTCTGTAACACCATGTCTGCTCTGAATGTATAATTGTATATGTGCATATATATATATATATATGCTATTTATATTTAAACTATCCCCTAAACAATAAACAAGATTTTGATGGTCAAAATTTTAAGTTAATAAATATTGCTCAAAATAAACTAGAAAACTTTTACCTCGAGAAATATCAATAAGTTCATTTGAGTATTGAGGTGCCATACTTTGAAGAAATTTCTCTAGGATCACTGAGTAATAGTTATAAGTTCACTTTTATTTTAAAAAATGTGTTGTTGTAAGTCCCAGTCTCTGGACTCCATCTTTGGAAGCCCCATCCCTGTGCCTGCCAAACCTTAACCCCTCCCCAGAGGAGGGTCAAGACAGCCAGCCAAATTCTTGACCACTCCCCCATTCTATTTAAACTGCCCCCCTGGAAAATCCCTTCATGGCCTTTTCTCTTTCTATCAGGTGGTTGCATCTGGGGCTTCCCAGTTTCCCTGGGGCTAGCTGAGAGTGAAGGAATCCCATTAAACATGGATTTTTTTTTTAATTGGGCTTGTTGTGATTTGGCTTGATTGGGATTTTTGTGTTGGCAGAGAGCTCATGTTAGGAATATTTCTAACAAAATGGTTTTGCCATTATCAAAGTACAACTCTGAAAAGCTACAAAAGCCAGCTTTATCATATATTAAATATAAAAAATATAATTATCTCATTAAACAATTAGTACTGATGTTTCCAATAGTCAACAATGATAATTTAGGAATCATTCTAATTTCAGGAAAAGGGACCATGCAGAAATTTGAATGTCCATTTCCAGCATTGACTTGTAATTCCTGATTGGAGCTGTCACTAACATGGACATTAAAGTCCTTAAAAAAAAAAAAATGAGGTACAGACCTAAACAGAAAATTCTCAACAGAGAAATCTAAAATGGTTGGCAGACACTTAAGGAAATGCTCAACATCCTTAGTTATCAGAAATGCAAACCAAAAAATTTTAAGATTCCATCTTACACCTGTCAGAAGGGCCACGATCAAAACCACTGGTGGCAATTTATACTGGAGAGGTTATGAGGAAAAGGGAACACTATTTCATTGCTGGTAGCAGTGCAAGCTGATACAACCCCTTTGGATATCAGTGTGGCAATTTTTCAGAAAATTAGGAAGCAACCTTCATCAAGACCCAGCAATACCACTTTTGGGTGTATTTCCAAAGGATGCTCAATTGTGCCACAAGGGCATGTCATTCAACTGTACAATAGCGTACTAAAAATTAAGTGTCTTAGTAACCTGTAATTTAGTAGTGACTGATAAAATCTTTTAGCTTCCACGATGTCAACATTTTTATATTCCACATACCAGTGATTTCTTAAAAGAGTTATCTTTCTGTCCCTGGCTTGCTTCACTCACTTATTATGTGTATCCCAGTTCCAGCGTCATAAGTTGTATAACCACACATTTTGCATGGCATTGAGACATCCCACCATGTTGGGGAGCACATTGTTTGCATTCACTACCTTTTCATTTGTTTGTTACTGTAGATATGGCTATAATTTAGAAGCAGTTACAGTAATTTCCTACACAAATCGATTTTATTTTCTTCAGATCATATAAGCATTAGTAAGATTATTTGCTTCCTAGTTCTGTTTTTTTAATTTTGAAGAATTCCCAAATTGCTGTCGTGAAGCATGCTTTAGTTTTCCTTAACAGCAACAGCATGCTGAAGTGCCACTTTCTTCACATCTTTTTCTGCGTTTCTCTTCTAGATATTGGAAAATAGCCATTGTAGCTCCACTGCGACAGAAGACCACTGTGGATTTGATTTATTATTCCACAACATGTGAAACACTTTTTCAGTAATCTATTAAATCTTTGCACACCTTCTTTTGAGTAAAGATGGTTAGACCAGTTTCCTGCTTTTCCATTAGATCATTCGGTTTATCTTTTCCTTTGGGGTTATATGCATACTGCAGACGTTTGGATGAATTTTTTTTTCCGATTATAGCTTTCAGATATTTCCCCACATTCTTCAGCATCCCCTTACTCAAATAAGCTACATAAAACTTTCCAGATTTCATGGCATTTATAATATTATTTGTCTATCTTGTCTTGGTCTTTTGATCAGTTTAATGTCATTGTGTGCTTCTATTGTTTTCTGTCAGAAGTTTTATAAACTCACATCTTACAATAAAATAGCTAATACATTTAATTAATATTTATATATGAATAGTGGTCTGGGATCTATTTTCTATATAAAATAGAAAGGAAATCATTAGGCACAAATGGAGACACATTCTATGTTCAGGACTGAAAGAATCATTTCTGCAGGTCCATGTTACTGTATCGGTAGGTAGAGAGTGATATAGAATTTCAATAAGCCTGAACATCAAAGAAATATTCATAAACAGATAATAAAGAGGAAGTATTACAATACCCAATTTTAAAATATGCTACAAAGCTGCAGTTGTCCAGTAATCAAATTAGTATGGTGCCAGAATTAACTTGGTCATAGAACAATGCAATAGAATAATGAGTCTAAAATAAATCTCAAGCATCCATGTAAAGCTCCATTTCAGAGAGACTGCTAAATATATTAGGTGAAAATCTTTTTTCAATAAATTATACTTTGAGTGAGATACAATTGTTAGTATTCATATTACATATGTCTTTGGACTTTGACATTCAATATGGTTCAGTATTATTACATTTTGTTATTTAATTTGTATATTTCCAACTTTGCTATGAACAAACTCACTGTATCCATTGCCATAACATCAATATTTAAAATATTATCTAGCAAAATATAGTTTCTCAAAATATTTTAGGTAAATGAATTAACAAATGCATTAATCTATAAAGTCTCAGAATAATAAAGATAAAATTGTATAAAAGCTATGTTTGTCTCATCATAATTTTCTGAACTCCTTTTATCTATCATATGAACAAATAATTTTGAAAGTTTATTTATACCAAGTCAATAAAGCATTACACAAACCCCAAAATGTTTTCTGATATCTGTAGCAGCCGTAAAGGTGGGTTAATTTTAGTGTTTTACTAAAAATTATTTTAATATTGTCCCTAAGGATGAAGAATGTTTATTGTTGTAAGTTATTATGCTTTAATAAATAGTAATTTTTGAAATTTTATTTTGACAAAATAAGTTCTGGAATGACTATATGTTCTTATAATATTACAAAATAATGTTTAAGATTTTTTGTATTGAAAATTTCCAAAAAGACTGGATAATAAGTAAAAATTATTTATTATTCTGATATATGCTCAAAAAATATTGATAATTAATAAATCACAAGAAAATCCTAATAAACAGAACACTAGAATATCAATATAAATTTTAAAACATTATTTGACATATAGCTAATGTATAAATATTGCATATTAATGAGTACAAATTGGTATTTGAAAATACATAACCACCTGTGAGTTCATCAGTACAATCAAATTCACAAAATATATATCATTTCAAAATACTTCTTGAGTCCATACTATGGTTTGAGTATCTTATGTTTCATTTTTGTTGAAAAATAATTAGCATGAAATCTATGCTATTAGAATCACTTGTTTGTACATTCTAGAACATTGTTACCTGTAGGTACAAATTAGGTCCACAGACTTATAGAACTTATTAATTTTACTTAACTAAAACTTTATGAATCATAAGACTAAATTTTGCTAAACTTTTCATTCTCTCAAAGGGATCTGTACATTCAATGCACTCTCCAACAAAATCACAATATCAATTTTACAGAAAGTGAAAAAAAAGTAGTTTTATATGCAATACCTAGAAACTGAAAACAGCCCGAATTCAACTGAATTCTTCATTCCTCAACTGAAGAATGAACACAGAAAAATGTGGTCCATGTATAAAATGGAGTATTACTCAACTTTTCAAAAGAATTACATCTTGAAATTTTTTTTCCAACTGGATGGAACTAGAAAATATCATCCTGTATGAGGTACCTCAGACCCATAAAGACAAACATGGTATCGACTCACTTATAAGTCGATATTCACTGTAAAGAAGAACCATACAATAATCCACAGACCCAGAGAGGCTAGGTAAGAAGGAGGACCTCAAAGGGGAACTCATGGCCCTCGCTGGAAAGGGGAAAATGAAGAGATCTCCAGGGTAGACTGTGGGCAGGTGGGATGGGAATATAAGGAAACAGGTTGGGGGTGAAAGGGAGAGTCTTGAAAGGGATTATTGGAAAAAAAGGGACATTTTAGGTTTTGGTAGAAACATCTACAAGGCCAACTTCAAGGAACCTATAAGGATGACTCCAACCTAAGATTCCTAACAATAAGGAGTTGCCAGGTTGCATTGCTGCTGAAGAGAGGGAGGGAAGAAAGTAGGAGCTAATGGGGTCAAGGACATCAGAAGAAATCCCACAGAATCAACTAATCTGGTTTCACAGAAGCTCACAGAATCTGAACCAACAACCATGGAGCATGCATGGCACTGACATAGGCCCTCTGCATGTATGCAACAGTTGTGTAGCTTGGTCTTCTTGCGGGACTCCTATAGTATGAGAAGGGACTGTCTTTAACTCCTTTGTTTCCCTTTCAGACTCCATTCCTCATATTGGGTTTCCTTGCCCAGCACGGTACTGAGTCTACTGCAACTTAATATGCTATTGAAAGGAAGCCTGCCCTTTTCTGAAAAGAGATAGAGGAGTGGATTGGAGGGCTGGGCAGAGGGGAGGTGGGAGTGGAAATGGAAGAGGAGGGAAAGGAAACTATGTTTGGAATATAAAATAAATAAAATTTGAAAAAGAGGAAAGAAAGAAATATATAAATTCTATAATATCGTACATTTTAGAAAATATTTAATATGTGAAACCCTGTTAGTTTGAAAAGAGAAGGTGTCATTCATAGATCTTAGTATCCCACAATATCACTAAGGCAAAAATAAAATCCTTAATAGTATGCTCATTAAACAGTTCAATTAAAAAATGTTTCACAAATGGTTATATTACTACAGTGTAGTGATTATGTGAAGAAACATTACACAGAAAATTAAATTAGAAGTCACTGGTAAATAACCAAAAGTACTCGCAGAATAGAATCCTTAGATTTGTACAGTATTCCAATGCCTCAGTTTTTAGTGTCACTGCAGAGAGTGTCACCCCCTCCCTTTGCTCTCTACCCTGACCTTTGTACTGTTGTTTCATTTTACTATAGCAACAGTCAAAAGCTCAGCCTTGCATAATAGGTTGATGTGATCAAAAGCATGTTGGCTTAATATAGTACTGACCCAGCAAGCTATCTAGGACTAGCTGCTCTCATTGTCTGACAAATGTCAAGCATTATTGTTTTTCTCAAAATTTAAAATACCCCACAGCATACCGATTCTGATGTGGCTTCCTGGGGCACCTCAGTGCACAGCTGAGCACACTAGATTAAAAATAAAATTGCACAAGAATTGTCATAGTTGAGGAGCTTGAATTCTGGTGTTAAGAAGAAGCCCTCTGTATGAACAAAGAATTTTCTTTCTTTTCTTCAGAAAATGGGCATCGAGAAAGACACAGAGGTGGCAAAGGAAAGATTTTCCAGGAATAAATTGCCAATCTGTTGTGAAAGGAGGACAGACAATGCTGTACAATCACATACACACACACACACACACACACACACACAGAGAGAGAGAGAGAGAGAGAGAGAGAGAGAGAGAGAGAGAGAGAGAGATTATTATCATTATCAAATGCATTGCCAAAATTAAGCATTGCCAAAGGTGAGCACACTTTGCACAATGATGGAACTCATGTTTTCCCTGACAGCCATAGCCTAAGTGTTCTTCCACACACTCATGAACTGTAGGATGAGCAACCATCTCTGATGCCCTCCTTTCCCTGTCTAGCTTCCTGCCTGTGCTGGCAATGAAGCTGAAGGGGCGTTCCTGCAGGGAACAATTGACAATTTCTGCACCATATTATGTGGCCCATGCACCATAAACAGCGTAGAATGCCTGTTTATAACACTTAATAAGATGAAAACTATTTAGATTTCCTCTCACTGTAGTGTAGGTTTATTTTTTCTATTCATCTTTGAGATTTTTGACACTGTATTGTGACTAATGTCATACAATTTATCAAAACCAGCTAATGCTCTCAGCGCGAAATAAGGGGTTTCATTAAAGGGCTTACTATAGAGAATTCATCATCATTCCTCTTCAAATCAGTGAAGTATTTCAATAGCTTTCTCTATGAAGCTTTTCATGACACTATTTAATTTATAACTCACAATAGTTGTTCAGTCAGGATACTTTGTTAAGCTAATCGTTAGCCACTTAGGTGCAAGTTTACTCTCTTTTGCAATTGACGCTGCAAAATTCTTTTGTTGCTGATTCCTTGCTCTGCTCTATAATCAAAGTTTGATGAAAGAAAAGTTGTATGGGAAAGATCTATGGCTTAATCATTCATATTATGTACATGCTACTTTCGGGTACTTTGTTGAGAGTTTCCATAAATGCAGCAGCTTCAACTGCATAAAAAAAAAAAAACAGAAAGATTGATTTAACTTCACCACCCAAAAATCTCAAAGAAATACAGCTATTAAATAGTCCATGAATATGTGAGGGGGCAAATCTTGCCAGAAATGCATGACTGGTTTTAAAAGACTAAACTTGAAAAATACTTTATTAATTCATTAAAAAAAGTATCAAATTTGTCATGATAAACTTTTAACAAATTTAAATTAATACACATAGTAAAACTGTCCTAAATAATGGGAAGACATCAATAAGACATGTGCATTTTACAAAAAGATTTTGCAGATAATTCCAGAAATTTCCTGGTTGTAAGCAATGGTGTTGTTGCTATGTATGTGTGAGGGGAGTTGGTTTTTGCCTGTGTTTCATTGCCTCATGAGAAACTGTGGCAATTTAAACACATATTAAAAAAATAAGTTCTGCCCTGCCTCCCGAGGTGGGGAGGAGGGAACATGGACCCTGGAAGTCAGGTGCTATTAAGGTGAGCAAATACATGGTGGGCTATGGGAGAGAGAAAGGTAAAATGGTTCACATTCTGTGGAAAGAGGTAAATCTGCAAAAGGGAAGTCAGTGAGGAGGGAACTGAGGTGGGTTGTCTGCTTGATACCCAGGACAACGGCGATGACCAGGCCTGGGCTGTTGCCAAGGGTCATGTCTGGGTCTGTGGCCCTGCTGCAAAAACGGACTGTGTTGATGTCCAAGACTCCTGTTCTTACCAAATGCCAAGAGGATAGGGCTTCAGAGAGCTGGCTCCACTCTTCACTGACTATAGCCCTCAGGAGAGTTGGCCCTGTACTTCATCTTGCAACACAGTAGAATTGAACCTTTGACAGAGGTACAAGAGAGACAATCACAAAATCCTGAGCACTGGAAAGTCAACCTTACTGCTTGTCTGTCATGTGGTGTCATGGACAATGGAAAGGTGCCCTCCTCCCTCAACCTTTCACCCCTTGCCACCTGAGCATGAGAGTTGATTCTGCCCCTCACCAACTGCAGCACTTCGGAGAGTGGGCACTGCCTCTCACCTGGGTAGCAAAGGAGAACTGACAGTTGGCACAGGCATGGGAGAGTCAGCTCTGAAGGAGTCAGAGTGGGAAAGCTGCCCCCACGCCTCTTGTCTGCCACATGGTGGCATGGGCAAGGGAAATATGCACTTCCTTCTTGACCCTCACCACCTGTGACAGAGGTGACCCTGCCCCTTACCAACTGCAGAATTTCCCCTAGATAGCACATTAAAGATGAGGTTTGTTGATTGGTGGTGTATGTGAGTGCATGATTAGGGAAGACCTGGCCCTGATTCTCATGTGCCATAAGGTGGCATTGGTGAGAGAGAAGGCCTTTCTCTCTCTCCCCTTACCACATGGGGCAGGAGAGAGACAGAGACAGAGAGAGAGAGACAGACAGAAACAGAGAGAGACAAAGAGCTGGCCTTGGCAGCATCAAAGTGAAAGAACAAGCCTAGCTACAGCAAACTGTAGGGTGGCCCATACATCCCACCTGGGAAACTCAGCTGGCCTGGATGGTGTGGTGTAAATAACATTGAGAGTAAGGGAACAGGTCGGCCTGTTTCTGCTTGCTGCAGAGTTAGCTGTGGCAAGCGCTGAAGATTTGGCAATGAAAATGAAGGAGAATTCACTGGTAGGCTGACAAGCCCAGCTAGCACCAGGGCCAGCACCAGGGCTTTGAGTTGGCTTACTCTAACACCCACCCCAGCTGTGATCTACTGAGCACATGAAAGGTCCAGTCCTGCAGATCCAAAACTGTAGGATCTCCATGACACAGGGCATAATCAGGATGTCCAAGAGAAATCCCAATGAGGTTCCAGATCAATAATCATTGCAATAAACCCTAGCAAGTAAATACGTGTGAACTAAAGACTACAGTGTGTGAATACTAAGTAAGTCACACACTGTGGCTTCCATGATGAGATTTTTTTTCCCTTTTCTTGTAAATTTTCTATTATTTTGTTTTTGGGAGAATTTGAAGGGGCAAAAGGAATATACAAAGGGGTGGGGAGATGAATGATATAAGCATGCATGATTTGAAATCCACGAAGAAACAACAACAATTTAAAAAAATTTCTACAGAAAGAGAATTCTAAATTACGTATTATATATCTATATGTTGTGTTTATAAAATATACACACATATTTATATGTATATGTATATATATATGTGATGATCATTTATATGATTTTTATGTGTGTGTATATATGATTTGTGGGAATCCCTGATAATACACACACAGACACACACATACATATGTGTGTGTCTGTGTGTGTATGTGTGTATTTTCATGTATTCACTGCTGATGAATATTTAAAATGACAAAGCAATTCTTTCCTAAAGACTTTAATAGTTACAGGTGAATCACTTATTGCATTCTACAGAAGCAAAGCCTATGCCTGTATGACTTCCATAAACAGAGATTCTAGCACTTTTATTGGTAATAGTTGAAAAGTAGGGACTATATAGATGGTCCCCAACAGTTGAATCAGTAACATTTGTTCTTACTGAGCAATGAAAAATCTAGATATACTGATATAAATAATACCGGTAAAAAGAAGTCAAGTAAAATATATGCTGCACATACATGTAGATAATAATTCCAGAGGGGTAAAATACTCTATATTACACAGAAAAAAGAAGACTAAAATTTCTTGAGTTATCAGGTGATGAAAGAAATGCAAAGAGAACTTGAAAACTGTTGAAAGTGTTGAATTTGTTCTGTATCTTGACTTGGTGCTTATTGTTGTTTTAAGAAATGCATATTGTTAAATCTAGTGGAACGAACTCGGAATATTTCCTAGACTATTGCTTCCTGTCCACAAACTGATGATAAGGCCCTATTTCTGAAGATAACACCAATATATCTTATTGAATATAAAGAAATCAAGCTATTGCCTAGAGCTTTCACCCCTACTGAACAGTGTTTATGGTACTAGAAGTGTTTATGGTACTGCACTCCACCAGAGGATGAAGGTACCTAAGATCCAATCCATTTGATCTACAATAGCGAACTGCCTACAAAATATTCTGGTGCACTAATTTCACAAAATTTGTAAGAGTAACAAACTGTAATCTGATTGAGTTAAGCCCCATTCCATGAGATGGAATCCAGGCCTGATTGGTTGACAAAGAACCGTGACAAGATAAGCCATAAAGCTATGGGAAAACAAATACTACTGCTCTGCTCAAAAACATGGCAATATAAGAACTTCTAATGACATTCTGATATATAGAAAGATCAGTGTCTTGCTCAGTCATTATCAGATAAGCTCCTACCTGCAGTAAGGGGAAACAAATCCAGAGGTCAATTAATGGGAAATGTGCCCTTGAAACATTAAGTCCTAAGTTGGATATATCCACCAAACCTCTCCTCTCAACTCTCTAAGAAGTTTGTGGAAAAATGTTATAAAAGAGAAGATTGAAAGAGTCATAGAGGATGGAAGAATTTAAAAAAAAAAATAAAACCCTTGTAGACAAAACAGGACTGACACATAAAAGCCCATAGAGACAGAGGCTGCATGTAGAGGGTCTACACAGGTCCACAACAGATATGGTCTCAGCAATGATGGGAGACATATATTATCCCCTACACCTAACTATGAAGTTGTCTTTAACTGAAAATGTTTCACAAAGGAAAATTAGTTTTCTCCAAAGGAATCTCACAGAATATACAAAGCATACTCAAGAGGAGGCCCTGGGCCAGCAGTAGAAGGCCAAACAAAATGATTTCGATAGTATTTGTGAAGACTGTTCTGTTTCATGATGGCTTGTCTGGGATTTTTTTTTTTAATCTTATGGATCTTTTGTTTATATATCATGGTTTCTGATTTTGTGTTTCTATGAGTTTACTAGTATGTACATGTATGCATATATATGTGGATTTTCTTTTTTTGTTTGTTGTTTTGGTTTTTTTTATTATGGCATTTTGTTTATATAGTTATCTGTTTTCTAAAGATAGTGTGGAGTAGGATAATTGGAGAGGTGGGAAGATGTGTAGGATCTGGGATCTATAAGTGTTGACAGGGGTTTTGGTGTAGGAGTTTCTTTGGTTTGTGTGGTGCTTTTATTGGTTAATGAATAAAAAAAAACTGCCTATGCTTAGTTGATAGGGCAGCACTTAGGTAGGCGGGGAAGACAGAACTGAATGCTGGGAGAAAGGTGGAGTAGGGGAGAACTGCCATGAAGCTGCCAGAGACAGACATGCTGAATCTTTCCTTGTAAGCCACTGCCATGTGGCAATATACAGATTTATAGAAATGGGTTAAATCAAGATGTGAGAGTTAGCCAATCAGAGGCAAGAGCTAATGGGCCAAACAGTGATTTGATTAATACATTTTTTGTGTGGTTATTTCAGGGCTAAGCTACCCAGGCAGCTGGAACAACAAGCAGGGCCCTCATTGCAATAGGGTTTCTGTTCTGCCTGGTCTCACAGCTGGTTACTCTCAAAGAAACAAGCAGAAGTCTACATTTGATGAATGTGGGTCTTGTATCTCATCTGTTGCTTTCATTGGTTAACCAATAAAGAAAACTGCTTGGCCTGATAGGACAGAAAATTAGGTAGGTGGAGTAGACAGAACAGAATGCTGGGAGCAAGAAGCCGAGTCAGTCAGTCGCCATGATTCTCCCACCCAACACAGACGCAGGTTAATATCTTCCCTGGTAAGCCACCTCGTGGGCTACACAGATTATTAGAAATGGGTTAGAAAATATGTAAGAGCTAGACAATAAGAGGCTAGAACTAATGGGCCATGCAGTGTTTGAAAGAATACAGTTCCCGTGTAATTATTCCGGGTAAAAAGCTAGCTGTGCAGGCGGCCAGGTGCCAGGAACATAGCCCGCCGCTCTTATTTCAACATGGGGACCTAAAGAATAAGATGTTAGAAACAAAATATATTATATCTCATAAGAAATCATGTATGAAATGATAAAATTTTAGTAAATTTCTCCCATATAAACATAGTACTAAAATTATAAATACATACATATATGTGTAATTTCTGTGTGTGAATGTGTGTCTGTGCATATAAGTATGTATAATTTGCAATATTAGTAGTGTTATAAATACATAATGATGAAAGGTCTTTCTAAATTTTTAACTATTTTCTTTTGAATCTTATATCACACTTAAGTAGAATGAGAATTAAAAATCTTTGTTAAAATGTAATTGAAATATATTTATTTGGCAATGGTTTAAAAATTGAGTCCTTGTGTTTTTTATAACATTTCTATCATGAGTAGGACCAATATATTTTAATACTGGGTGCTATAATGTGCTTTGTTTCAAACATGAGAGTATGTTGAAGAGATACATAATGATGTCTGTACTGTACCAGAAAAGATAGTGTAAAATCTTTGACTCTACATGAACTTGTACTAGATGTGTTTCCTGCTATATATGAAGTTCTATCGATTGAGTATTGTCGTGATTTGAAGAGACTCTGCCTCATCCAGGCCATATGAAAATACTCAATGTGTCAGACGTGTGTGGTAAGGTCCTTCCAGCCTAGCGTCTACAGGAATAGCAAAAGAGCTCCAAAATTGTCTAGGATGGGCACCTGAGTCACTACCAGGCTTGTAGCTTTCTTGGTGTTTTGATTAAAATTCTCTCTTTAACTGCTGATGTATCTCTCCAGCCTGGTTTTGAGTTTTCTACTCAGCCTCTAAAAACATAATATAACATAATGTTCTATCTGAATTGCTGATCTATAACCTGTGTAAACCTCTTGAAATTTTTCTGTAATCCACTGAGTTTAGGAGTAGTTTGTACTCAGTGAAAATAATAGCTGCTTGCTTATATGGTTGTCATTCTAATAACCATATTCAATATCTTTTCTTTTTAAGAGCTAAAGTATTAAAAAATAATACTGCAGGTTTTATTTAAATATAGATATAAAACTCTGGAATCCCAGATATTTGAGACTCTCCAAGCATGTAGATAAGCCTGAATTAGAAATGGTAGGCATTATTTTCATAGGCTGGCAGAAGTTCTGCTCTGTGAGAACAGATGCTGGCTTTAAAAGAGTTAGGCTTGCACAGATTTAAATGCAAAACTAATATTGTCTTATTAAAAACGCATTATTGCTTGTTTACTCTGCCCAATGACAGGCGCAAACAAACATAACTTTGTTTAGAATTCAGAGATTAAAAATGGGTATTGACATATTTCTTCAAGTGTTTTAGACAAACGTGCTTCTGGTTCACACATAGTGCTATAAAAATATAGAACATATATATATATATATATATATATATATATATATATATATGGGTTGAATTTAATTTCTAAAAGTATTCCTTTTCTACCATTTCTTTGTAAAAAAGGAGGAGTACTATGAATTTCTAGGAAGCTGAAACTAAGAACGTCTTGGATACTTCAAGTATCTGATGTCAGGCTTTCTATTACTTATGGTGGAATAATTGTGATGCAATTAGCAATTGGCTATAGAGGTAGAGTAAGGTAGAGTATTTTAAAAATGCCTTCATCATTAATGTTTCCAACTTTAGATTATTTTTGAATAGGAAATATTTGCGTATTAATAAAGAAATAGCTTGGTAATAAAATCTCAGCTTCAATAATGAACTTCGGTATCTTCCACATATTTTGACCTATTAATTTTACAGTAACTTACAAAAGCTGAGTCATTTTTGAAAAAGATACTTCCATTGAGAAAATGCTACAACTGGATTGGTCTGTGGACATGCCTGTGGTTCATTTCTTGACTGATGATTCTGTGGAAGGGCTCTGCTCACTGAGCACGGTGTTAACTCTTGGCTGAAATACTTGTGTGTCACAGAAAAAAAAATGCTAAACAAGCAATGAGGAGCAAGTCAGTAGACAGCTTTCATGGCTTTTATCACAGATCCTGATGCAAAACTTCTGCCTTGACTTCCTATCCTGACTTCCCTAATCAGTTGACTTTAGTGAAATAAATCTTTTCTTACAAACTTGTTTTAGGCCATGGTTTTACATAGCAATGTAAATTTTTGTTTGTTCGTTTGTTTTTTTCCTTTAGACAGAGTTTCTTTGTAGCTTTTGAGCCTGTCCTGGAACTAGCTTTTGTAGACAAGGCTGGCCTAGAACTCACAAAGATCCACCTGCCTCTGTCTCCTTGAATTAAAGATATGTGTCACCATTTTCCAGCATGTTAACTTTAGCTATATGTTTTTATTTGTTTGTTTTTTTCTTGTTTGGTTTTCAAGACAGGGTTTCTCTGTGTAGCTTTGAAATCTGTCTAGCACTAGCTCTGTAAACCAGGCTAGCCTTGAACTCAGAGAGGTCCTCCTGCCTCTGCCTCTCGAGTACTGGGATTAAAGGTGTGTGCCACCACTGCCCTGCCTGGAAATTACATATTTTTATAAGCATAGTTAAAGGTAATTTTAGATAATTTTTTGGGGGGTACCTTCATTCTCACTGCAACTCATGACATGAATTCAAGAAATAAATCTTTCTATTATAGTATCAAGCTGGCACTCAATTTAACTTTCATCCAGTAAATGATGGAAGCAGATGCAGAGATACACAGCTAAGCACTGGGCCAAACTCCTGGAGTCCAGTTATAGAGAAGGAGGAGCCATATTATGAACAAAGGGGCCAAGAACATAGTCGGATACCCACAGAAACAGCTGACTTGAGCTGTGAGAATTCACTGACCCCGGGCTGACAGCTGGGGAACCAGCATAAGACCAAACTAGGCCTTCTGAATGTGGGTGACAGCTGTGTGGCATGGGCAGCTTGTGGGGCCACTAGCAGAGGAACCAGTATTTACTCCTAGTACATGATCTGGCTCTTTGGAACCCATTCCCTATGGAGGGATACCATTCTCAGCCTAGATACAGGGGTGAGGACCATGGTCCTGACTCAAGTGATGTGACAGACTTTGCTGACTCCCTATGTGAGGCCACATCCTCACTGAAGAGTGGCTGTGGGCTAGGGTTGGGAGAAGGTAGAAGGAGTGGAAGCAAGGGAGAGGAAACTGGGATTGGTATGTAAAATAAGAGTGATTTAAAAAAATTGTTTCTATTTTATATGTATGACCTTTTTGCATGCATGTATGTGTACAATGTACATGGGGTACCCACAGAGGCCAGGAAAGGGTTAAGGATTCTATGGAACTTATGATTGTGACTTGCCCAAGTGATCCTTGGGGACAGCAACCTCACCCTTTGCAAAAACAGAAAGTGCTTATAGCCACTCATCAAAAGGGTTAATTTCAATTCATTTTTTGACTTGCATTTTCAGATTAGCATGGTGAACATATCTGATACAGTTTAAGTTCTCTAAATGCCATTCACATAATCCACAAACATTTTTATTAGTATCTGACAATACTAAAACCAGATCCGCTAATTCTCAGAAACCTGAAAGCATCACATAGGACTGCTTTCTTGCTTGTCTTTGAATTTGAGTTGAAGATGTGTTATATTTGTTTAATGCTTTGGAACATTTGTTTAATGATACCAAGATATGTTCTATTCCTTTATGTTGCATTTGCTTAACTCTGTGAAGTTGTGTTACTTTGCCTGTCTAAAATACCTTATCTAATAAAGAGCTAAAAGGCCAATAGCTAGGCAGGAGAAGATTGGAGGTGGGGCGGTTGGCAGGAAGAGACGATAGATAGAAGTAGCAGAACATGGGAGGAGAAATAAGAAAAGAAGGAACAAAGACAGAGGTCAGTCAACCAGCTACACAGCCATGGAATAAGAAGGAAAAAAAAAGGTATATAAAATAGAAAAAAAAAGCCCAGAGGCAAAAGATATACAGAATAATTTAAGTAAAGAAAAGCTGGCTAGAAAGAAGCCAAGTTTAGACTGGACATTTATATAAAATAATAAGTCTCTATGTATTTATCTGGGAGTTGGGTGGCAGAGCCCATAAAGAGAAAAGAGAGAAAAAGGTAATAACTACTCTTGCAAAAAAGTGTGGTATTGCCTATAGTGCCTATTTATAGAGCCAACAGAGAACTATTAATCCTTTTTGCTATCATATTTTATTTTTCTTAAAGCTTGATTGTTTAAATTATTCATCAGAAGTAATACCGAATATTTTAGACTTTTATCAGAATTATAATTCAACTTTGACATGTATGGCAATATAAAATTGAGAATTAAGAAAACTGACAAAAATATTCTATTTAAAAACCAGAATTGTCTAATGCATTAGCAAAAATACTGAAAAAAGAGCTGCTTAAGAAGATGGGCTGGAATGAGAAAAAATGGTGAGCATTTTAATGGAACTATCATAGTTTACACTAAAGCTCTATGCATATGCCAGAGTGGTAAAGCCTTGAGGATATTAATGAAGTGGCTGAATTCACGGAATCTTTGCTCTTTTCTTTGTCCCACTTTGATTTCAATGAAGATATCTAGGAGATCAATGAGCTGAATCACAGCAGCAGAGCACATGGTCCAGCCTTGCAGGAGACAATTAGGATTAATGCAGTAGTGAGATAGTTGACAATGGGAATGGCCTGGCCTTAGTGCTGCTCACAATGAAGCTTTTATCAATAGCAGGGGTTAACAAGGCAGTTATCTCAAGGCCATTTCTGCTTCATGAGTAATAGATAATTTACAATAATAATCTGATTCTGGAAAAGTCTATAGAATTGTTTTAAAGATTCATGAGATAATGATATATAGGGCTTTTTTTGGAAGGGCTATCTTTTGAATCAAATACAAAAGAACATGCAAAAAGGAGAGTTTAGGGTTATTGTGACTGGGTTGATAACAGGGTGTTTTATTTTTCTTTTCAATTTAATTCACAAAAGAATTTCTAAGAGTTTTTTTTTTCTTATTCTTCAACACATTGCAGATAACAATATAGGAAAGAGAAACCAAATAATACCCTTCTGAACAAGGTTTGTTTGATGTTTCAAACCTTGGAACGCCTTTAGAATTAAATCTATAATAGTTCTTGATGCTTAATGTTATTTTATTTTCCTTTCACGTTCTCATTTGGTATTAAGTAGCTCTTTAGGCTAGTACTCAAAGCCCATTCAACAGGGAGATGGAAGTCCAGAAAAACTCAGAGAAAAGGAAAGAAAGGTTTGTTGATGGCAGTTTTGAAAGAGAATTAAAAGCAACAACTGCTAGAAAGTAAAAAGAAAGAAGAAAAAAAAACAACAAAAGGCAGCTGAAGGGACAGATACCTCTCCATCCACATTACTGACACTACAGGTGCACAGATTTCTACCACAAAGTCTTTAACAATGAATTTATATTGGTTTGTTAAATTTTTAGAGGGGAGAAGAGGTTGTGGAATGATTGCTTCTGTTATTACAATCTGTGCTCACCTATTCTGTGTAACAGGACTCTCTCCCAGCCTCTTCTTCCCTGCTGTTTGCCTTCAGGCTATTTCACTGTTCATTAGCACCTTCACCGGACTAGGTAGGGAAGCAAAGTTGCTGGAACAAGAGGCAGTCAATTTCAGTTCTCATTAGAGGCTCTGACACACAAAAATATGGTGGGTGGAGTCAGAGGCAATAGCTAAAGAGAGACTTGGGCATTATCCGTGCTATTCTCTTGTCCAAATCATTCTGCGCTGTTAATATTAGATGTAATTGCACGTTCAAGGTATTATAAAACATTTCCATAGCAATCAGTAACATGGTTGTAGAAGGGTAACAAAAGCACTTGGCTGAGATAATTATCTAGGTCAGCAGTCCCCATTCTTAGCTTCATCAGAACACCTGCAAAGGTTTTAAAATTTTCTCTTAATGATCAAATGTTGGGCTCCACTCATTGAGTGTCTGATGGGATAGGCATTGCTTGATGCCCGAGAATAGGAATTTCTACCAAGTTCCTCCATGCCACTGTTCCTGAAGTACCACACACCATCAAAACCCACAAATCTATGTGACTGGGAAAACACTGCAGACAAAAATATTGATGATGTATTTTAATGTTTGTTTTGCATAGGGCTTATGAATCCTTATGTTATTTCTCACCAGAATTCTGGCTGCCATGCTATTATTTTTTTTTTTGACATAGCCTAACTTGTACGTGAAAAAAAAAGAACAATAATTGAGTGAAATGTCTATAACCATATTGAAAAAGACTAATGACAAGAATATGCACACAGACAGAGCAGATCGAATTTAGGAATATATATGACTGTATACTCATGTTTGTAAAAACATTCTGCAAAACCAGAGGCCATGGTTTTCTAAGGAGAACAAGGTAGTATATTTAGGAGAGTTTCAAGGATAGAAAGGGAAGTGGGGAATGATGTAATTATAATCTCAAAAAATAAAATAAATACTTTTTAAAGTACAGTACTGTTGTTTGGTATATATCAAATTATTGTCAGAAGTTAGAGCAGTGCTGCTCCTCTTCTCTGTACAAGCATTACTTTGAAAGATAATCACGTTCTTTTGAAAGTGTAAAAAAAAATAAAGTACAGTATTTAGAGGATTACTTACAAGTTAATTTTCATAAGAGGCATATTTTAATCAATTAATTTACTAATTAAGACTATTGAGGCATTGGATTTCCTTTTTGTTATAATCATTAAAATAGCATCTGTTATGTGAAAATGAAATGCAAAAACATCGAAAGAAGCATGCTTAAGTATGCTGATGGAGATATCAGTTTATTCAACTTCCTTGAAGAAATACACTTGAAAACATCATAGCATTCAAGGATAGCTACTACATGTTAGGAAAACCTTATACATGCTGCATCCTCACTATTTAATATTCTTGTAGAAATTGCTACGGTTTCACTTAAAGCTAGCATGCAAATATAGCACAATATAAAACATCCCTCTTTATCCAGTCCCTGTCTCATTTGTTTTGTTTTTCAAGACAATTATGTAATATTTAAGTACCCCGTTTGGGGAGTGGGGTATTTAATATTTTGATGTCTAATTTCTTGATTTCTTTATATTTTGGTGATTGATCCTCTGTCTGATGTGGGGTTGATGAATATTTACTTTATCTTATATTGTAACTAAGGAAAACTGTAACTATAAATTCTTCAACTCCATCAAAGACTCCAGAAGGATGAAAAATTACCTAAGTAAACAGTAAGTGCATTGTAAGCAATTTCCTAAACTCTAGAAATGACAGAGACATGTTTTTGCCTGGACAGTCACCCAACATTCTTCTGTATCATTGGCTCATCCATCTTCAGCCTACATGCCCATAGTATCTGGCATAGTTTTCCACAAAGCAGGACATTTCACAGACAGCTCCACCTATATTGTCAGTTTGTCAGTCACTTTCTTCTATGTCCTGAAGAATCTCTTGCAGACTGTTTTATGCAGCAGGAACCCTGAGAGGTCTTCTCATTTAGGCAATTTCAGCAGTCGTTTTCTGTGGTTCCTGCATGTCCAGTTCACTCAACATACCATCGAACAGTCCAGTCAAGAGCAGATCCTCCATAAGGAGCCTCTTTAATGCCTGTCATTAACGCCTCCTGAAGTAGAATGGTTCTACCATGGCAGATGTGTCTCATTGTCATTAATAGTCCTGAAGGTGTAAGTCACAAACAATCCCACACCAGTTTGGAATTATGATTAATAAGGTGGTATTTATTTAAAGGGGAAAAAACTTACAGATCACCGTCCTAGACAACAGCCCTCTGTGCAATCAAGAAGGAGTGTAGTCGCCAGAAACGGAGCAGGAAGCAAAGAGAGAGCAAGGAGGGAAGGAGCCGATTTTTTGGAGAGAAAAGTGAGAAGGGTAGGATGGGGAGAACTTGGGGCAACGGGATGATTGGGATAAAGGAAGGTTGGATAGGGGAGCAGGGAAGCACATATCTTAATTAAGGGAGCCATCTTAGGGATGGGAAGAGACTTGGACCTAGAGGGGCATCCAGGTGCCCAAGGCGAGGTCCCCAGTTAGTTCCTGGGGCAGCTGAAGATAGGGAACCTGAAATGATCCTATCCTATAGCCATACTGATGAATATTTTGCATATCACCATAGAACCTTCATCTGGCAATGGATGGAGATAGAGACAGAGACCCACACTGGAGCACTGGACTGAGCTCCCAAAGTCCCAATGAGGAACAGAAGGAGGGAGAAGATGAGCAAGGAAGTCAGGACCAAGAGGGGTGCACCCACCCACGGAGACAGTGGGGCTGATTTATTGGGAGCTCACCAAGGCCAGCTGGACTGTGACTGAAAAAGCAGGGGATAAAACCAGACTCTCTGAATATGGCGGACAATGAGGGCTGCTGAGAAGCCAAGGACAATGGCACTGGGTTTTGATCCTACTATATGTTCTGGCTTTGTGGGAGCCTGGCCAGTTTGGATGTTCACCTTCCTAGACCAGGATGGATGGGGGAGGACTTTGGACTTTCCGCTGGGCAGGGAATCCTGACTGCTCTTCAGACTTGAGAGGGAGGGGGAGAGGAGTGGGGGGAGGGGGGAAGGAGTGGGAGACTGGGAGGAGGCGAAAATTTTTTTTTCTCAATAAAAAAAAAAGAGAGAGAGAGACCACGCCCCAATGGGCTGGTATCTCAGCAGCTATTGGCTGGAGGAGCAGAAGGACCTCCTGCAACATAGTCCTAAGTTCTTAAACATGTTAAATGCCATATTCTATAGTCTTTGAAAGGTTTGAAGAATGCTTATCCATCAATAATACATCTCTGTACATCTAGAAAATTTAACTAACATGGTTATAAACTTGACTATTATAGATGGCTTCCTATTAACCTATATTTCTTCATTATACATTACATTTTTAAATGAGCTGAAAAAACACAATAACTTAATCAAAAGCAGATATATATATCAAAATGACCTTAAATTTGTACCAATAAACCAAGATCCATACCAATGCAAAGTATTCATATATATATATATACATATATACATATATATTTATCCCCCTATAAATGTAAACAAACATTTACAAGCAATAATTGGAAATATGGGTGTAGTTCTCTCGAAACTGGTTCCAGCTTTTTGTTGGGCAAATTAATCTTTGGGGATGTTCACAGTGATCTCTCAGGGGATCTTGGTCCATCAAACTACATTAGTCTAGAAAGATTCCACATTTCCCATTCTCTGTGGAAATCAAAAGAAACTCTTTTCCAAACCAATAAATCCTTAGACCCAAATTTGGAAGTCATGATTCCTTAAGAACACATATGCTGGTTTAGCTTAACATCCCATACAATGAAATATCTCTCTGTACTTAGCTCCTTCACAGTCAAAAAATTCAAAGAAAACAATAATATACATAATCCAGAGTCTCTGTGAATATTTTATCTTTATGTGGCTTATTTGGTTTTACTCTATTACTTTGTAATATTTATTTTATTATCTTTACTTCTTTAATCTATGACTATTTGTACTCTAAAGATTTTGTTTTATATTGTTTCTAACCATTTGCTTCTTTTTATGACTCTCTATACTCCTTATCTTCTCTCTCCTAAGCCTATGTACATTTTTTAAACACAGTGTCTCGTTTAGAGGTCTTTTATGTCTGAATTGGTCTTATTGTGCATCTGTAATTCGTTTCTATCCAGGAGCACTTTATTTATTTATTAAAGATTTCTGTCTCTTCCTCGCCACCACTTCCCATATCCCTCCCCCTCCCCCAATCAACTCCCCCTCTCTCATCAGCCTGAAGAGCAGACCGGGTTCCCTGCCCTGTGGGAAGTCCAAGGACCTCCCACCTCCTTCCAGGTCTAGTAAGGTGAACATCCAAACAGCCTAGGCTCCCACAAAGCCAGTATGTGCAGTAGGATCAAAACCCAGTGCCATTGTTCTTGACTTCTCAGCAGTCCTCATTGGAGCACCGGACTACAACCCCAAGGTCCATATCAGGAACAGAAAGAAGGAGAGAGAGCATGAGCAAGGAGCTCAGGACCGCGAGGGGTGCACCCACACACTGAGACAATGGGGATGTTCTTTCGGGAACTCACCAAGGCCAGCTGGCCTGGGTCTAAAAAAGCATGGGACAAAACCCGACTCGCTGAACATAGTGGACAATGAGGACTGCTGAGAAGCCAGGAGCACTTCTTAAAATGCTATGCAGCAAGGAAGGCTGTTTTGTCTTTTGACTCTGCCCAGTCAAACATGGTAGTGCAGAGGTCTGTTTAGTCCAAGCCATGCTCACAGCCCCATTATCAGGCGTGCCATTAAGCAAATTGTATCATTCTGTTCACAAAGCCATTTAAATGCTCCATAGCCTGACCTCAACAGAGTTCAAACTGGCAGCATGGTCCCATGGTCCAGGAGACTGCAATTTCAAAATAGCACAGCTTTTTCATGCTACCTCTGAATCAGAAAAACCTCTCTTTAAGGAGCCATGCCTCTGCTTGCTTCTAGCAAACAGAGCCGACTCATAAAAATGCTGCAACCAAACCATGCTTACTCTGTTCTTTGTGTGTGTGTGTGTGTGTGTTTGTGCGTGTGTGTGTATGTATGTGTCTATGATTCTTTTTAAAGCTTTCTCAGGATTTATGTGGATTGAATTGATCATATTGGAGTGTTAGTTTGTTGTAAGAGGTCCCTCATTATTTCCCAGCTGCCCAGACTCCCAAAATAATCACACAGAAACTATATTATGTAAATGACTGCTTGACCCATTAGCTCTAGATTCTTATTGGCTTACTCTTACATATTAATTTAACCCATCTCTGTTAATCTGTATATCACCATTAGGCTATGGCTTACCAGGTACACTTCCAGCACCTGTCTTGGGGGGGGGGGGGGCTACATGGCTTCTTTCTGATTCCACCTCCTTTCTCCCAGCATTCAGTTTCATTTTCCCCACCTATCTAAGTTCTGCTCTATCAACAGGTCAAGGTAGTTTCTTTATTCACCAATGGTATTCACAGCATACAGAGGGGAATCCCACATCAAGGGTCATCGGATTCTTAACGAGCTCTTTAATCCATCTGGACCTGAGTTTTAAGCATGGGATAGATATGGATCTATTTGCATTCTTCTACATGTTGATATCCATTTATTCCAGCTATATTTGTTTAAGATGTTTGCTTTTTTTCCCATTGTATAATTGTAGCTTCTTTATAAAAACTCAGGTGTTTCTAGATATATCCACATCTTTGATTTGATTCTATTGGTCAAAATGGTTTTATTCTAATACTAAGCTGTTTTTCTTACTGTAGCTCTATAATAGGACCTGATGTCAGGGGTAGTGATTAGGCTCCATTCTTGAGTTTCTGATTTAGTGGCTCAGGTAGGTTAGGACATTCACATGTTACATAAGAAACCAGTTTATGCTGGTGTTTCCATAGCTTGAAAATGAGAACTTTTGAAGACGTACAATTCTTTTTCCTTTGTTCTCCAGATACTGATAATGTGGGTGTCACTAATTAATCATAAACAGCAATCTTGCCAGATGTGACAAAATGTATACTCTGAGGGTGGCTGGGAAAAAAAGGCACTTAATACTTCAGGACAGCACTTACTTCTCAATAAATTTATTTTCAAAATTATATCCCCCACCATTTCTATTCAAACTTACATAGACTGTACTAACACATTTTAATACATATCGTTGTAGAATACTATTTTTAGGTGTGTTACTTTTGTTTATGCTGGGAAACGTTTGCTTAATGATGTCAAAATGTGCTGCTTTTGTCTATGCTGAATTTGTTTACCTCTGGGAATCTGTAATTCTTTGCCTATTTAAAACACTTAATATTTAATAAAGAGTTGAATGGACAATAGTGAGGTAGGAGAAAGGATAGACAGGGCTACCAGGCAGAGAGTATAAATAGAATGAAAAATCTGGGAAAGGAGCCCAAGAAGACAGAGAGGAGGACACTAGGGGTCAGCCACTCAGCCACCCAGCCCAACATGACTTAAGGGTGAACGTAAGATACACAGAAGTATGAAAAGAGAAAAACTCAGAGGTGAAAAGTAGTAAGGTTAATTTAGGTTAGAGAACCTAGATAGAAACAAGCCAAGCCAGGGTCCAGGATTTATAAGAAATAATAAGACATCATATTTATTTATTTTGTTGCTGGGTGGCAGACACTTCAAAAGAACAAAAACAGTAAAAGAGTAAAAACAACTGACACAATAAATATGAAAACAAATATTTCATTTTTAATTTTTAAAAATTCCTTTTTAGATAAATCAATTTTATATTTCCTTTTACTATTAGAGTATATATTTTTGAGTTACAATGGATTTACTTTAAAATTAATCATATCTTTTTAAGTAAATGTGTTCCATTTTTATTATATATAAGTTCCTAATAAATATTAAAACTCTTGCCTTCAACATAAACTATTAAAGTTAACTGAAAAGTTGAGATGTTTTAGAGGAAAATTAAAATCCCCAAATATCTTTCCAATAAGACTGTACCAATTGTTCTTCCATTCAAAGCTTCTTGTACTAATTTTTTTCATATTTGTCAAAATTATAGTAATTAGCTAAAGCAGTATTTCAAGATGCTTAATTATGTAATAATCAGAGTCAAAGACTGAAATTTAATTCCTAAATTGCAATCTGCACACCAAAAATTCTAGTTATGTGACTAGGGTAATTAAGTGCTACATATTTATTTTTCATATTCCATTCATAACTCAACAATCAAAACTATATGGAGTAACAATTATATGCCAGACAACTGAGGAGAAATTTGAGAAAATGTCAGATATCCATTTGCCTTACAAAGATTACAACAAAAACTCTACTCAAATTATTTTCTAAAGCCTATGAAAACACTAGAAGTAAAATACCACAGTGAGCGACATAAACATAGAAAGATATGAAAGTATTTCTGTGATTGATTGACTGATTGACTTACCATCTTTGAGTTTTATACCCAGAAATGATGTAGCTTTGTGGTTTCTTTTCAGGAATGATGGTACTTTTACTGTCAGTTTTGCCTCGACCTCTGGAACTTTCGTATTGATTTTCAGATGGCTAGAAAAATTTATATTCAGACCAGAAGTGCATTTAGTGAGAAATTGTGTTGTGTATGCATTTTGGATTTTATTCATCCATAAGTATTTTTAAATAATAGTGAATATATGCTCACACACATACAATATTATCACTATGCATAGACATTTGTATGAAAAGGGAATTTTTGGATACTATTATACTCTAATTGCTGTGACAAAATCATGTTGAATATACTAATCAGGCAGAAATCACTAAAGATGGTATTGAAATCATTTGACAGAATGGTAGAAATAAAATGAATAAACAATCTTGAGATTTGTCACCACATCTAAATGGCGACCGCAAAGAAAACAAATAACATATGCTGGAAAGAATGTTTGGAAAGGGAGACATTATATTCTGCTGATGTGGTATGGCCCCTCTGAGATCAATAAGTGTACTCCTCAAAAATCTGAAAATGTAAGCATCATATTTGGCATTAGACCATTCAAGGTACATATATTTGAAAGGCTCTAGAAGAGCAGTTATCAACCTATGGTCACAACCCCCTTGTGGATCTTATAGAAGATATTCTTCACATGAGATATTTACATTTTGACTTATAACACTAGCAAAATTACAGTTTTGAGGTAGCAATAAAATAATTTTGTGGCTGGGGATAATGACAACATCAAGAAGTATATTAAATTGTCACAACATTAAGAAGGTTGAAAACCATTGCCCTAGATCAAAAAAATCACAGATTTCTGTACACCCATGTTTATTGAAACACCCTTCATAGTACCCAAGATACAGAATCAATCTCCATGTCTTTTAACAGATAAAGTTAGAAAAGAAAACTTGATAAACATATAAAGTGTTTTTGTTCAAGCATATGAAAGGATTTAATTATGATTTCTGGAAAATGGATGAGTAGATTGTTACAACATCTGTACATAAAACAATTCAGTCTCAGAAAAGGCAAACAATGTATGTTTTCTATTATTTAGGAATCTTTGGCTTAGATCAATCAGACCGTGTTATGACATGGAAGCAAAAAAAGAGTTGGGAGAAGTCCAGGAGGAGAAAAGAATGGGGACTAGGAACAGAGGAGGATGTGGAGGGTCAATATGGTCAAAGTACATGATAAACTTTAGAGATATTCTATTTAAGAAATATAATCTATGTACAATGACTATGTGCAAATAAAAACCAACGAAAGGCTACTCTGGCTATTATGTAGGGAGTAAAATGTTTTCCATCATGAGTAATGCTTGACTTTTCTGAATGAATTCTCTTAAACTTTCCTTGAAAGTTTTATACTCTGCTCATAGCCATATGGACTCTTGGTTTTGTTTCTTTCAGATTGCTAGATCACTGCTCCTACTATTACCACAGGGGCAAGGAGCTTTCTTGCTTGAGCTCTCGAGAGCTGAGGGAAAGCTGAATTAATCAAAAACTGGCATAGTCTCACTGGCAAACCTTCAAGGGAGTTTCCTCTCTGCAAAGCCTGTGATACTATGGGAGGCAGCATCTGTTGCAGCTTTGGCTTTGTTTTTGAGATTTGGGTGTTTGTTCTTTGTCATTCTGTTGAAGCTTATTTTTTTTTTTCTTAATTGAAAGACCAACAGCTGGCTCTTTTTGTTACATTCATTTCCCTGTGTACCTTGAAAATAAGACTGATTTAAAATGCAAAGGTGCAGTTGTAACTACCTAAAATTTGTGATCCCCTAGCTTGTAACAGGGATTTCCTAGACAGGGCACATGGACCATTTTAAATTTATGCTTACTTAAATACTTGCTCATGTTCTTACATTTTATACATCTAATTATAACAGACTTACTTCAGGGTAACATGGGTTCCCCCAAAAGGCAGACCCCTTTTCTGGAAGTATTCACTGTATGGAAAAACAAGGGAGGAAACAGCAGAGGAGAATGTAAGCCTTACTGTTGCTAAAGTAGGGGTATTGTTACTTTGTTTACCACTCTTTTTATAGAGTGTATTCTTGTGACCTTGCTTGCTTGATTTAGTTAAACTGTGGCTGCTGGGTCTGTTACCTAACTGAATTCTCATTAAGGATGATAAAGAGGCTGCTTCTAGGTTGCAGAAGGGAGGAACTGACAGACTCACCACAATACTTACAAAATATTTTCACTTAACCAATACTTTCTGTTACATCCCAAATCTTAGGAGAATTTCAGTATGTTATGGTAAGATTTTTTTTTAAAGTGCCCATGTGTTGGGGAATATTAAGATATGTTGCTTTTGTTTATGCTGCATTTGCTTAACTCTGTGAAGCTGTGATTCTTTGCCTGTCTAAAATACATGATGGTTAAATACATAATACAGAGAAAAAATTTAAGAGGATTTTTTTTTTTTGCCTTACTATTTCTTTCACTTCCAGAGTGAAGAAAAGTGATTTTCAACTCAGATTATCTTTCTGTTCTGTCTTTTTTATTTGACTAGTCTTTCCTTTTTCCTTTGGGACACAGATTTGAGGAATAAGTGAAAACAAGAAATAATTTGATTTTTCACAATTATTAAAGACATATTTAGTCTAATATGCTAGTTAGTGATGAAAATTAAAAGTTACAGTCCCCTTGTTTGGTGAACTTTAATAATGACTTTTCTTAGCATAATGATGAGGATTAGCTTCATAGAGTACAATTGCCAGATAATTTAGAAACATAAAGAAAATACAATGAAATTTTTACTTTTATTTAGGGTCTAATTGACATTAGCACTTGTATACACCACACATGCTATCAAAGGCATCAGAAAGAGTAGAACTAAAAATAAGTAAATAAAGCCAAATTCCATATCTGAAGGACTTTCATTGAGACAAAATTCACAATGATTATTTAAGAAGAAGTTTGAGTGAGGATCACCTTATGCTTACATGTCAAGGAGAAAGAGAATAATCAAGATTTTGGCTATTATATATCTAGAGGATGCAACTGAAAGTCTATTTTCTATTGTAATCACATGTGTTAATTTGGTGTGATCTACTGTAGCAAGGAGATCTTGGCCAATGGATTATAAAATACTGACTGTAATTTCTTCTCTCCCACCCCCATGATTTGTAAACAAATACATGTTCAAAGGAGAGAGATAGTCCCCAGGACTCCGATGGAACATAAGGAATGTATTTTTTTCACTGTTGAGTTTTATAGGTGGTTGGAGATCTGAGATGATATTATTTAAAAGACAGATATGAACTATCTTTCATTTCCTCAGGATGGAGTTGTGCCTGGTTCCTAAACTTGAACCCAATAAGTCAACAAGGATGATGTAAGTTTCACCATAATGCAAAGTAGCCTGCCACCCACTCTAACTGACTCTATGAATGAGAAAAGAAGCATTACCATGCTTTCATGTCACCTTCTCTGGAAACTCTGATTCTTTTATTTATGAGGTCTCACAGTCATATAAAAGTGAAAAAAAGGAAATTTGATGAATAATTAAAGAAAACAGAGGTAGATACAATTCACAACATTACAACATTTAGTTTATACTAAATAATTCTGCAAAATATCTATGGTGTTCATCTTTTGCTGTGTCTTTTTGATATGTCTTTGTACATATCACATAGGGATACATGGTAATGAGTCATAACTCTATAGAACTTTCGTTGCATTCATGTTAACTAAATCTTGATTGCACTATACATGTGTACTTGAAGGTATGGAGACAAATTCACTGATATTCTAATAATTTTGAATCTGAATCATGAAAAATCCAGAATTTACTTAAATATAGAAGAAAGATACAAGGAATGGTTACATATGTAGTAATATGTGGCTTTCAGATGCAAAATTAGTACAAAGCTTTACAATAACGACAACCACATGTATTTTGTAAGTGAAGACATCTATTGCAAATGAAGTTTAAGTTGTTATTATCATCAATTTCAGTTAGTTTGATTCAGCTGAAGGGATATATTTTTCAGCCCTGAAAAATGAAAGATGATTAAGTATAATCAAAAATATAATAATTTATCAAAATTAGGGAGATCTTTTAAAATATTAAATAAGCTAACACTAATTGGAGCATTCCCTAAACATTCAAGTGTGTTATTTTTCAATGATAAGTAAGAAAATTATTCTCAAGACATCTGTCATATTAAGTAATAGTTTTCATTACTCCCCTGTTCACCGTCAGCCAGGTGTTACATTTATAAAATATCATAGACTCAATTTCCTCAATTAAAATCTAAGGGAATTTGTAGGTTTTTATTTTAATTTACCAGCAAACCATATTAGAGACTTAAAATACCTAAAATGGTGATCATGGCACCAGAAAGGGGCTAAAAATATAACTCTAGTACTTCTACATTTTAATGGCAGGACACAGCATTGGTGTAAAATCCTTTAGAAAAATAAAATGATTTTCCTTATAAAAGTTACAACTTCTCATGTAAGAGAGCACTTTCACAAACTAATCATAATTTTTGTCTAAAACATAAGGACTGGCACTTCTAATAACAATCTTCATTATACCTGCTGACTGATTAAATAACAGAACTCTGTGCTGTTGTTCAATGAAGCTGAAACACACAGACACAAGAGTGCACACACACACATGCATATGCATGCAGACATAGTCATATAACCTACTTTCACTTTATTTTATTCAGTAGGAAATCCAAATGGAACTGAATGCACCCTGGACATGATGTCAAACTTCCTTTGCCTGTTAATGCTGTAACTATACCGGACAATTTTTTCTTTCCACAAGAAAAAACAATTATTCTCATTCCTAATTCCAGTTTATTTCTCCTCTTTCATACACTGCCTTCACTACGGTGTTTCACCAAGTCTGTTCTTTCAATACATATCATTAACTATAATATGAATAAACAAGCATCATTTTCTGGTCTGTCTTATTTCACTTATAAGAAGTATCTATTTACCTTTGTTTATCTTTTATATCATTTATCTTCTAAAACATAACATTCTTAGGGGTATTCCTATTTATCATAATTTTTAAAATTAGTCTTTTCAAATACCTTCTTTTCACTCCCATGAGTTACTAATTTGGTAACAAGTGAAGAAAGAAACTATGATTCTTCTCTTTCTACCATGTCTGAGTTCTCTTATGCAAGGACATTGCTGTGCATCCTCTGCTAGATCTCCCACTCAATTCCATATGTTGAAACTTTACTCCAAAAAAATGAAGTTACTCTTAGTTGAGAAATTTAGCAGATGTGGTGATGAATCTTTATTGTCAGCCATCAATGGGTTTGAAAATATACTTTGAGGTGTCTGTAATGGTGTTCCCAGAAAGACTTAACAGAGAAAGGAAGACTCTCCCTTACCCCACCAGATGTGGATGATGCAAAATTCTGAATCCTGTACTGAATAAAAAGGAGAAAATAAGCACAAGCAATCACGTATCTGCGCTTCCAACTAAAGACATAATATCAACAACTGAATGTGCTCATGATGCTGTAGCTTTCCCACCATGACCAATTTTATCCCCTTGAGCTCTACATTACTCATCCTCCATTAAGTGGGTTTTGTCACAGTCAGGAGAACAGAGTTAATAACATTAATCAATACCAAGAAGTGAGGCAGTTATTATGATAAACATGGCACTGTATTTCATGGACATGTTTTTTTGGAAATGACCTGTACCAGCATGCAGGAGAAACTGGAGCTGCAGGCTAGTGAAAACCCAGAATGAGCCTGTAGAACATATTAAGTCATTACGGTGTTTAGCTTGCCAGAAAGATGATAGAATTGTGGAGGGTGGGGACCTGGATCAAAAGATACATTTTGAAAAAGTAGCTAGAAGTCATTCAAACTATAATGTGACAAAGGATTTGGAATAATTCTGACAATGTGATGAGAAATAAAATGAAGATGAGTTAAAAACTAATGGACTAGTGTGTTTAGTGTAAGAAATATCAATGTGTCATTGAATTCAGGCTTTGGCATGTTTATTGTTTACAGTTCTTAGATATTAGTTGAAAATGTTCATACACATGTACAATATACAATGATATTATTTGAATCATATTTCATCTCTCCTGCTTCTTTTGGCCTCTAGTATATTCCCCTTGAAACTTCATAAAGCTGCCTTCTGCTCCACCTCCTACACCCATTCCTTCTTTCTATAATCTATTATATTCAATTAATGCAATTGTTACATGCATGAATTTGAGTTCATCTAATGGATCATGAACAAACTCCAACAACCCCACTAATGTGAAGTGTGACTCTTTCTCTCATAGCCACCATCAAATGGAAATAACTCCTTAGCTACAGGAGGGTCTTCATGTGATCTTCCTCCATTCATGATAGAATGTTGCTGGGCTTAATTTTATGCAGCTCATATGCAGGTAGCCACAGATGCTCTGAATTTATGACTGCAAGAACTATGTAATGTCCAAAGAAAACATTTCATACCTTATCATCCATCTCTTACATACCTTACTCCCTCTCTTCCAGAAATTTTTCTGATTCTTAGAGACAGAGCTGTTGCTAAAGATGTCCCCTTCACAGGTAAGCATTGGCAGTACCTTGGTTTTCAAACTTTGACCAGGTTTTAGTATTTCCATAAACTGCTGCTTATTGAAACAGAATCTTCTCTGACCAAGGTTGAGAGCATCCCATATTTGGGGGCAGGGGATAAGCGTAAATATTTAGAAGACAGTTTGACAACATGACCATTTGGCAAAATAATAATAGTAGATTCTCTTGAAGGCAAAATAATAATAGTAGATTCTTCTGAAGACAAATGACTTTCCAAGCCATTTTGGTTTTGATAAGGTTTGCAATATTAGGCATGGATTCACTCCTTCTGAGTAGGCCACAAATCAAATAAACTAGTTTATCATCGACAACAGGCATATCAGTATCATCCTCCCTCCCTAGTGAGCAATACTACAGTATGAAGGGTCCAGTGCTGGCTAAGGCTGTTTATGTTCTTTCTTCTACAGAGTGCGCTACATATATCTTTTTTGGGGGGGCAGTCAGAAAGATAGAAGAAAGAATGTTTCCTCATCAGTTTCTTTATGTCCCGAGGCCAAAGTCACATGTCTTTAGCAATAAGTTCTTACTATTTATATCTTATAGGTAACCAAGAACAATGACAACAATCTCACAGCTCTCAATCAGATCTATAATGAACGAGGAGGGCAGGTAGAGCAGAATGATATGTGGTGTTTGATCATGAAAGGAGCTTGAGGTTATGCTAAAGGCTAAACCTTGATTGTGTGTCCATTATCCACTCCAGGGGGAAGATAACCACCACTACAGCAAAGATGTGCGTCATCCCATACCACATGGGAAAAGGGTTCCTTTATTAATTAGTATTGTCTCATGAGATGCTCCACCGACATAGCTATCAGCATCAGTTACAGCTCTCATTGTCCACTGCAAGCACCATGAAACTGTCCCACCACAACCACAGCTCATCTTGGTTTCACCGCAGATATGGCACTTTCAGGAAAGCAAAGCAAAGATTCCATCCAAATCTAACAGCGAATCGTTGAGTTTATCGGGGTTATTTACAAGAATACATTCATAGATATTTAGATGGCAGCTACATCATTAAAACTCCAAAACAGTGACCACTGATGGCCATCCAAAATTCTGATCTCTCCAGCAATTGGTACTGCTTGTAGAACCTTTAAAAGAATCATAAAGAATCTTGTTTCTCCCTTCTGAAACTTGTACTTTTTTTTGTTTATTTGTTTTTTTACTTCAGAATCTTACAATCCACTCTCCTATGTTCTGAGAGGAATGTTCTAATTTGCAGGAAATTGGCACAAAATTGCAAGAGAGTAGCAAGATAGAATTCATAAAACAATGAATATTATTTTATTCTGATGAGACTTATCAAAACACATATCCTCCTAGATGGAGATGTTAGAGCAGAAAATAACACAGGTCAGTACCAAATTGCTCCATTTTAGAGATGTTACAAAGAATTAAATGAGCCCAGAAAACTAATAGCCATCACTGGAGTTGAGATTCAGATCCTGGAAGTTGTTTTGCTGTTGTTTTTGTTTTGTTTTGTTATTGTTGTTTTTTGTTTTTCAAAATAAGGGATCTGGAATTATAGAAAACAATTCCTTCCTTCCTTATTTCCTCCCTCCCTCCCTTCCTCCCTCCCTCCTTTTTTTCTTCCTTCCTTCACTCTCTCTCTGTCTCTGTCTCTGTCTCTCTGTTTCTGTCTCTCTCTTTCTCTCTCTCTCTTTCTTCTGTTGAGTTTTAAAAAACAAAGATATAACTGGGCAGTAAACATGAAATTCCTTAACCTAAACATGTAATTTCTTAACAGAAGACCCCTTGACTTAGGAACGAGACAGATTTCACAGTCTACATAAAGGAGTAGGGGTAGCACTTTGAGAACAACAACAACAAAAAAATGTGCATATACAATTTCAATGAAGCTCCGTTATATAAAAGAACATAAAGATTTTTTTTCCTTGTAGGCATAAGCCCTGTCCCCTTCCTCTCCTGGGTAATAAACCTGCTTCTTAAAGAGTACCCAGTTTTCTGTTCTATCTGTACTTCCCATGTCATTTAAAGTGTTTGTAGAGATGGATGGTCCATTTGCTGTGGTTGTTCACGTCATCCATGAACATTCTGCTTCCAACCTTTTTTTTTTTTTGAATGCAATTCTGTAATTCATTTTTTCTTCATCGTTGATACCATACCTTACCCTAATTCTTTGGGGTGCTTTTCAAACTTCATAGCATCTGTATGCCATATAGATTCAAGAGAACTGTCTTCTCATTCTAGGGTTCAACCACTATGGGGAACAGAACAGTAAGCTTTGTATAGGCCAATAGTGGTACACTCAGAGAGAAGTTTGTACAGATAAAGAACTCTAGCTCCACAGGTGCCAACTTGCTACCCAGGAGAGACTTCCTATCCATTAATCTTGCAGGTTCACCTCAACAGTACACCAGTCCACTCAGAAAAATGGGAATAGGGTGACTTTCAGAAAACAAGACATAGTATACCATCCTAGCTGAGCCTCACATGTGATCAACCAATTTGGATCTTATCGAGGTAGCTTTTAATGTGAAGGTTGCCTCTCAGAGACATCTGTCCCCTGAAGCTGCGTGCTCTATTGAAGAGTAAGACAATAGCATGAATCCTAATTGTTCTTAATAAAAACCCAGAGTCAGATATTGGGGGATTGGTGAAAGCTGAGAGAACAAGAAAGCAGACCAACCAGTCACTAGAGAGACCTTTACTTCTACCAATGCTCAGACCAAAGGGAGGATCCTGTCCTTAGGATGCATCTTCAGATTTCACTAGCTTTTGTTGTCTACTCCACCTTATATTCCTCTCTGCACTCAGTCATATCCCTTCCTGTTTCCACCACCTTAGGACTGGTATTAAAGGTATGTGACTCCCATGTACTGAGATTGAAGGTATAAGCCAACACCACCTGGCTCTTTTTCTCTTTGAGATTGGAACATGCTAGTATAAGTCAGGGAAGCCTTGAACTCACAGAGATCTGTCTGCCTCTGTCTCTCAAGTCCTGGGTCCAGAAATTAAATGTGTGAGCCATCACTTCCTGGCTTCTAGTGGCTTAGCTCTGCACTCTGATCTTCAGGCAAGTTTTGTTTGTTAAAAGACAAACAAAATAGAGGAGGATTGGTCAAGGGTATGAGTAGCTGCCTTCCCCTGCTGGAACCTCCAAATAAACTGACAAGAAATGTGTTCGTAAAAACAAATAAAACAAAATAAAAAGTTAAAATCCTGTGAGCCACAAATGCCTATAAATGCTAATGTCCCAATAAAATTAACAAATAATTCTGTTATAGCAATTTTTAAAACTTACAATTGAATTCACAAGGAATTTTTCAGTAAAACTAATGCCTAGGATAAAAACAACCAATAACATAGGAATATGTGTCTTTATGAAAAGATCTAATATGCATATGTTACACATAATTCTCTCATTTGGTGTCTTAATAAGTCTGAGATTACAAAAAATGGACTGTGGTTCATTTAGGAATCAGAGAGCAGGATACTGATATGATGCATTGAGATTCAGATGAGGTCTGTTTTCTGAGCTATAGATCCTGAAATCTTCTTATGATCTCACAAAGTTGAAAGGAACCAAGTGAGGTCCCTCAGTCTCTTTTATGAAAACCCTTCATGAGTACTCCACTATATTAATCGTTGTATCTTCCAGAATTTTATCTCCATCCTCTTTGAATTGTGTTTGGATTTCAACATTTGGGTAGTACAAAGAACATATTTGGTCCACTGCACTTAGTCATGCCCTCCGTGGACTCTGAATATGGATTTGGTATATGTACCCAACTGAAGTCAAGTAGAGAAGTCCCAAGTTTAATGAGGAGCTTGTATCTAAACTTCTTGGATTGAAAGAACTGTGTTTAGTACTGAGTACTGCCTCTCAGGCAATTTAGTTTTCATTTGCATGAGAAAAACAAGCATGCTCTGTTGTTCACAAACAGAAGAAAAACATAAGGTAAATTTGATGGCAATGGACTGATGCAGAGATTGAATTACAAAACATTTTCTTGAAAAGACAACCTTTTCTAAGAAAATTTTCCTTCACAAAATATGATATTCAACATACTGCTTTTAAAAGGGATCCATTATGGCTCAAATTCCTCATCTCCAGAGATGTGTTTAGTTTGGTTATCTTTTCCTAAAGAGACATTGTTTTTGATGAATTTATAGAAAATCCATTGACGGTCCTCTTACTAGGACTTTATATTCACAAATATCACTAAGTTGAGCAGGTTCTCTGTGAAGAGTTGCCTTCTGCCCCATTACCTAAGTGAAAACATTTTTATGACAGCAGGAAAGAGTTCAATATAGTTTGAGATTACTTACAAATCTATAAAATCTATACTTCAAAAACAAGGAACATATACATTATCATAAGTAAAGTATATCTCTGTGATATCACTAACCAATAATATATTATATAGCAATGTTAGCCAATCCTGAATTATCTTATTCCAGTGAGCTATTGTGTTGCTGCCCTCCCTCATTCCAAAATTACCCAATGATGTATTTATGATGATGGAGCTTCTATCAGTTAAGGTTCATGAGTAAATACTAAAGTCTTTGATAATTACTAATCAATAACAATATATTATTACTGGGGAAAATCTTATTTTAAAGATTATTTGTATGCAATGAATAACAATGTGTTGCAATTATAGATTTTCCAATCTAAGACCATAATCCTACTATAATTTCTCCACTTTTAATTCTCTTTGCTAATACCTATTAGCCTTTGGAACCTAGTACAATTAAGGAATATGTCTAAACAAACTGATCAAGCAAGAAAAAAGAAGAAAAAAAAAACCTTCTCAGATCCCAATAATGCACAAACAGGAAATTCAGGATTGAGGTAAGAAAACCCAGGCCTGAATAATGAGGACTCAGAGAGGATTGTGAACTCTCCAGTGTACTTTAGCAGACAGGAGGACTGAATTACCTCAAACAGGATTGTCTCTAGCTGGGGTTGAAAACATAGATGTAAGATGAGCTCTTAAAAGCACACAGTTGAAAGGAACACTTGTAGAAAAAAATATATAGTTCAGTATTTCATTAAGAACCCATAAAGAGGCCGGGCGGTGGTGGCGCATGCCTGTAATCCCAGCACTCAGGAGGCAGAGGCAGGCGGATCTCTGTGAGTTCGAGACCAGCCTGGTCTACAGAGCTAGCTAGTTCCAGGACAGGATCCAAAACCACAGAGAAACCTTGTCTCGAAAAAACCAAAAAAAAAAAAAAAAAAAAAGAAAGAAAAGAAAAAAGAACCCATAAAGAATTTGGTAAGGCTATAAACTCAATTCCAATGACTGAAAACACTCTGGAAAGAGTGCAACCTTCTGCGAAGTTCAGAAGTAAAATTATGTAACTCCTTAAAGCCTAAGATGTGTAAGTGTATGTAGAATCACAAGTACAAATTACTTGTGTAGGAAATGTTTAATGAAATTATTTTTACCTTAAAAATTAAACACTCAAAACAGAATATGTGAAAAACATATTTAGAAATAAAATAAAAGAGAAACTCCTGGGAATAATTTTAAGATGACAAAAATATTCATAGATTATTGAGGTCTAATAAACTATAGGGGAAATATAATGAAAATTATGGTAAAAATTAAGTTAACATGTTCTCATTTATATTTATATTTTTCTTTTATGTCTATATATTTGTGTGCTGTGTGAATGAAATAATCATGAAGTCTAGAAAAGGGAATCCGAGCCTCTGGGACTGCAGTTATTGCAGACAGTGAAGAGCTGTTGTATGAGCACAGGCTGTCAAACCCTGATCCCTAGGAAGAGTTACTAGTGCTCTTACCTGCTGTGCCATTTCTCCAATTTCTCCATCCTTTTTTTAATGCAAGTGCATAGATAAGTCATATAATAGTAAGAATTGAAAACACTATTTAAGTTAGTATCCTGGTTAGTTTTATATCACCTTGTCATAAGCTAGGATAATTTGGGAAAAGGAACTCTCAATTGAAAATACCTCTAAAATATTTGTGTCAGGTGTTCTGTGTTGTGTGGGACATATAAAGGACAGTCAGTCCTGAATGGAATTTTTGGCTCTCTAACAGCAGGGAAAAACATTTTCTGTGAACTGAACCTTAATCCACCACTGAGAAGCTTATTTATTTATAGATACACAAAGGTTGTGTTTGAGGTACCCCATGTCCCTCATACCAAAGCCCCTTTGATCTATTCTGCATGTTCTCTGAAGTAAATTATCACACTTCTGCAACCTTAGTCCTTATTGTGTAGTGCCTGCTGTACCCAATAATTCAAACTTCTCCAGATCTGCCTGTATAGTCCTGTAACCAAAGTTAGGCAAAGGATGGAAAACCCCTTTAGAAAAACAAGTCTATAAATCCCAGAGAACAAGCACTGTTCTTCACTATGATTTCTTCAAGGTACCTACCTTCAGAAAATACATTCTACTGTTACCCTAGATACAGTTAAAAACAATTATTACATTCTAATGTTACCCTAGATACAACTCTCCTAGATTCCCACTGCCTATTTGTCCATAGGCAAGTCTGCAGTGCATTTGCCCAACAGTGATTACCTCTGATGTGAGATGTACAGCTCTTTGTGGGTTGTGCCACTTCTAGGAAAGTGGTCTTAGGACATATAAGAATGCAGGATGAGCAAGCCATGAGGAGCAAGCCAGTAAGCAGCATTCATTGATAGCCTTGGCTTCATTTCTTGCCTCCTGGTTCGGGCTTGAGGTCATGCTCTGACTTCTCTGTGATGAGTTCTGACCTGAGACTTGTGAGATGAAATTAACCCTCTCCTCCCCAAATTGATTTTGGTTATAGTGTTGTATCATGACAATAGAAACTCCAATTTCCACCCCTGTTAAACATACATAAATGTGTTTTTAATATGCATAACTCTAAATGAGTATTATTAAAATAGCTTTCATTACAGTGACAGACAGTTTTATTAACCCTGTTCGCAGTCAACATTGGAATAAGCAAAAGTTAGAATAAAGGAAACTGTGGAAAGCCTGAGGATTATGGGTGTTAAGGAATCATCATTTGTATTTGCGATGATCATAAACAGGTGGCAGAGAAAGAACCACAGATGCACGATCAATACCAAAAAGGATTGTATAGACAGTAACCTGCACATAAATGGGATCAGTAAGAAAAATTCAGTGTTTACAAACATTTAGTTATCACATTTTTTCATAAAAATTAAATTATCTAAAAATCAATGATAAGCATGATGTACAGAAAATTTTAAAATATTACTAAACATTAAACTCTAAACAATGAAATATACTTCCATTCCAATAGGTAGGATAAAGGAGTGTCGTAAAAATGTCAGTCAGTCCTTAGAAATTCATCCCAACCTAAGGATTCAATGATTATAAAATCTATGTGTAAGAGCAGAAACTTAAAATAGTTTAAGTCTCCCTGAAGGAGAGAACATAGCAAAAGAAACATCTTTTCTAAACCTAAGAACTATTTTAAGTTATAGTATTTCAGAGAGTGTAAAAAAGTGAGCAAGATGAGAAAATTGGCAGAGAATACAATAACATACCCAGAAATAGATCCACACAAACACACAGCTTTGATTTAGGGCTGAAGTGGGAAATGAGCGTCAAATTTCTTATCTATATGGAAAGAAAAATGAATTGAGCTTCTCTATCACAACTTACCTATACAAATGGCTATAAATCAAAATATCATAGATGAAGTTTCTAAATTCTGAGGAGAAAATATAAACAACTAACATATGTGTGTATATGTATAGATTTAAGGTGGTACATTTCTTACCTGATATTCATATTCAGGTAAGTATTTCTTACCTGATAAGAAAATAAATATTAAATTCAAAAGTTTCTTTTCATTTAATGGTAGATTTTCAGCTGAAAAGACAACCCATTAAAATGGGGAAATATTTGCGAAGCATTTAACATAACCATAAAACATGGAAAAAATCACGTTTTTGAATTGATGCTAAATGACAGAATATGAAAAGTTTTGGTTTATTTTTTTCCGTTCTTCTTCAGTGTACTCAGTAACGGTGAGTGGCGATGACTTCTAGGCTGCATTGTGTTGAGTTCTACAAACAGATTAGAGATTCTCAAGGTGAGAGAACACATTTCTGACATCTGCTCTGAGGTAGAAATGGCTAGTTCATTAGCCTCATTTCCGGCTTCTGTTCATGACTGTGCTTCAAGAGAGAAAAATATGATAGCAATGGATGACTTGCTCAGCCTCAGTCTAGAAGCCACAGAACAGTAAGCTGTCACAAATTTTGCACAGATTCAAGGACCGAAAACAAAGGCATTACAGGCTGCAAGAATAATGACAAAAATCTTTCGGATGAGGTACTGTTGAGGCCTTGTATCAGTCTACAGCAAATAAGGCATTGGTATTTCTCAGAAGAAAAATATACTCACTTTATTTTTTAATATAAAAAAATGAAACCTCATTGACATTCCACTTTACATTTGATTGGCAAAACGGACACTATTGTTACAGATGTAACTTAGTACATACACTTCTGAGAACAGAATGACATGTGTCAAAACACTAAATTTTAACTGCCCTATGATCGATCTATTCTTCTTCTCAATATCAAATAAAATGACGTTATTATTACACAAGAAATTCAATATGAGTTTGCTTCTGTTTTTTCACTGTTCCTTGGAGATACCATGTTTACTCTGGCACTATTCAAATGGCTAGGACATGGATTAGCCAAAGAACTCATGAACAAGTTTTAATGCATGAAGAAAATTTTATTTGTTAATGACACAAAATGTGTTGTTATCTATTTTTAAGACTATATCTTCTCATGTACATCAAAATGGAATGAATCAAAACATACCATATTAAATGAAACAAACCATATTCAAAGAAAGAAATAATTTCATCTAACTTTTTTCATATTTGAAAGAACAATAAATATATATAATTGTCCTAAACATACAGTATTACTATAATATGTACTACCAGTATGTTAACAAAAAAGACATAGTATTGAACGTAACTATGAAGTCTAGAAGAAAACTCAGTGTCCACTGATAGAAAGAATAGAGAAAATAACTACTATTTTATTTCTTCTATTTTCTGTACTTTAGTTTGGTTGTTAGTAATCTGGATAAGAAATGGGAGAGGACTTGAGTCTGGAACCAACTCTCTTTTGCATCCTAATATGGCCTGGATGGGGGTGGAAAGGGCAATGAGAGAGAAAGTGGGCACAGAAATGTCAGAGGAACTTTGGTCCTTTCTCTTCTAAAGACATTTAATTTACCTATTGATTGTTTTTATTGGTTTGCTTGTTTTTTGAGACAGAGTTTCTCTATGTTGCAGCTCTGTAGAGCAGGCTGGCCTCAAACTCACAAAATTACCTGCTTCTGTCTCCTGAGTGCTGGATGAAAGGTGTGCACTACATCTGCCCAGTAAAGCACTTCACATATTGATGATGGCTCCACCCACAAGAATTAGTCAGCTTCCCAGACCACATCTCAAAATACCAACACTTTGGCAAATGGATCTCAACACAATATATTTAGGAAGACAAATATTTCACTCCATAGAACTGCTGAGTAATGTTCTAGATAAACAAATATGATATTTACTGCAGCATGGATAATAGCATAATAAAGATGAATGAGAATGTTAAATTCATGAAAATCATACAAAGAATGATAATTTAGTTAATATAAGTAAACATCAAATAGAAATGTATCAGTATGAGTTTATACATATATGTACACATTTGTCATTGGATATATTTAAAAAATTATGCTAAAGTATGAAATACAAGTATATTGGTAGGTAAGAATTTTAGATGGAAAAAGTACACAAATAGAGATATGTCATTTGTAGACCTTATAATGATTAGTCATAAATTCACACGTATCTGCCATTTATTTTAAAAGAGATACTTAGTCAATCACAAGAACTTATGTGACTATGCATTTGCCTTTTTTCCCTCTTACTAGTATTTTATTCTCAAATATAAAAATTATTTTATGCTTCGTGGTATCATTGATGTGTTCACAAATTACCTCAAGAACTTACAACTCTAAATAACACATATGTAATATATTTTATATTCTCGTAAATTGTCACTAGAAATAATGGATTCTAGTTGATATAACCTTCTAGAAACATAAATGCTTAACTTCTGAAAAACATTGAGTATAAAAAGCTTTATTATTAATAGATATACTTTAAGGAGTTAATTGTATGGATTTTATGGGCCATATGCACCACAAATCTGTTGTACTACTTCAAAAAGGAAAGCTCTCCATTATAAATTTTCATATCCCATTTGACACAAATATAAAAATTTATTACATCAGTGTTAATCGGTAAAAACAAGTATCCATGAAACATTTGTTTAAACAGTAAGTAAATGTTTGCTGTGCAATTAACAGTTTGCTGATATATAGTCTAGAAACAAAAGGCAGTGGCATTGAAAATAGCTTCCAGTGTATCATAAAATCTATAGGAATTTGTATCAATTAGCATAGATTTAAGGTAAGGAGGCCAATTAAGCAATTACATTATTTTTTAACTGGGAGATAATATTTAATTATGTAAATAAAACAAAACTGAATTTTCAAAGAATTTATCTCTTTATTCTTCATATATTCAATAGTTGGACAAAGTAATTAGAAGCAGTGCTAGAAAATCCAAATTTCTTGAGTATTCTTGGTTTTTTATCTAAGTTATTTCCTTATAAAGCAACTTAATTTTTCTAAGCATTCATCACACTTTGAATTGTGTGTGGAAGAATCCAATGAGAATAACTAAATGACACCCAATGTGGTGCCTTGAGTAATTTAATAATTTGGAAGTATGTAATGGTACTTTTTTTGGGCATTGGCACAATGCTGGTCTAATTTAACTTGAAGTTTGTGACTTCGTTTTTCAGCACAACTTTTATTTTTTCTGCATGCTTCAGGATAACATAAATATCTGACATGGTCTTATCCCTATAAAGTAAAATACTAATGCCTGTTATTTTAGAGAACAATACCCTTCATTGCCCTTCAGAGAAGACAGCAGCTGAAGTAGTTCTTGAAACCAGCTATCAGTGGTAGTCTGTGTGTTGGAACTGCACACTGACATTGAAGAGGAAAAGGAAATATTCTGCCATTTCAGAGTAAAACTAGATACAACACAACACTTAGGAAATAAAAAAGTCCTAGTCTCACACATCCCACTTAGAATTGAGACTAAGAAAAGTGGGCACTGTTACTACTTGCTTCAAAAAAATATTTAATTGTATTTTTCAGCTTAGAAAAACCAATGCACAAAAGCAAAGCAGAATTCACCTGATAGAATGTATATGTATTTATTAGTCAACTACACAGTGCACAGTTTAAATATAATTTAAAATTATATTCAAGGCTGGAGAAATCTCTCTGGCAGACAAATGCTCGATAAAAATAAAGGCTTAAGCTTAGATTTACAGTTCCCATGTCCTTTAGTCGAATATTTAGGAGTGGGGTGAGACATAAGTCAATCCCCAAACCTCATTAGCTAACAGGTATGGCTGAGTAGATGAGCTTCAGGTTCAGTGAGAATCTTAATTTCAAGAAACAAAAGAAGAATAAAGGAACACACCACATCAACCTGTTATTTTTAAATACACAGAGATAAACATATATTGGCGCATTCACACACACATATCAATGAATGCATAAAGCACACAACACTTATACAAACAGGAGAAAAGTAGGAAGGAATGAGGGAGGAAAAGAAGAAGGGAAGAAGGAAAGTATAGAATTGGAAGTGCCAAAGTATTTATGAGGAAAAAGAGATTATTTCAAATCCTAATTATGCTCAAATATTTTATAAGTCTAGAAGATTAAAGCTGAGGTATGAAGATAATTACCATTAGAATAATTAAATGACAACACAGAAATTTATGGAATCATTGGACCACTCTACCCAGAATCAAATTAATCCTTCACAATTTGATAATTATATTTACTTATGTATTTATTTCTTTGTTTTTTTTATTAAAAATTTCCACTTCCTCCCCTCCTCCCTTTTCTCTCCCCCTCCCCCAATGTCACACTCCCCTCCCCCTCCCTCTCCAGTCCGAGGGGCAGTCAGGCTTTCCTGCCCTGTGGGCAGTCCAAGGTCCTCCCCCCTCCATCAAGGTTCTTTGGGTTTTTGTGACAGGATTTCTCTTTGTAGCTTTGGTGCCTGTCCTGGAACTAGTTCTTGTAGACTGGGCTGATCTCAGACTCACAGAGATCTGCCGGAATCTGCCTCCCGAGTGCTGGAATTAAAGGTGTGCTCCACCATTGCCTGGTTCATATTTATTTTTATCATGAAAAGGTACCATTAAGTTTTTTACCTCATAAAATAACTGGAGGCAAAGATTAAAATTCTTTATTCATACATCATGTTTATTTACAATGAATAAACACACCATAGTTGATAATATAATTACGTAAGGTCCTACAACCCCACATTTAAACAGTGGTTGCATTAAATTAATGACAGAATTAATCATAAAGCATCTTCAAACATTCTGTATTTTTAAAACAAAATTATTGTCTCAATAGGAGACATAGCTTTGCTTTGGCACTTTTGTGATGATCAGAGAATAATTTTGTGCACTTGGTCCTCTCCTTGCAACTTTACAAGAATCCAAGGGTCAAACCCAGCCTAACAGGCCTGTGTGACAAGAGCTTTTCACCAAACAGCTATACACCAACACAGTCTTTAATTCTAGTGTTTATAAAAATGTTTCCTCTGTTATTGGAGCAATAATCTAATTCAAATTTGACAGATTACTTTTTTCATGTAACTTACTATGTTTTATTCTAAAGTATTAAACAATATTTTCAATTATTCCTTTCTTTATTGAATGCAATTTATCATAGGACTATGCATATTCTATGCTAAAACTGTGTCCCTGAGCTAACCCCTCAACCTATAGTGTTCTTATTTATGACAAGAACTTAGGCAGTGGAGAAAAATTCATGCTTTGGAACTGACCAGAATTATCATCAAAGCTCTATGTTTTGGATGACATGAATGTCTTCCCAGAAAAACAGTCTTTCTTTCATAAATTCTGATCCGCTGAAGACCTACTGCATGTGTCTGCATAAGATATTAATGTGATTTTTTTCATCATCTGTGTTCTAAATTTAAATATCTCTTGCAGTCAGCACTTCTGGTAACACAGTAGGAGATTCGTGTATTATCTGAAGGAATGTCTATATTAAAATGTCACAAAAATAGAATTGAAAGGTAATCCTGGTGTGGCCTTTTATTTGAATATAAGGATACTTTGTCAAACTGTAACAGATTTTAAACAATTCATGTGCTTGGTAAGGCTTTTTGATTCTTAGTATAGAAAATCTTTTTGACAAATTGTGACTTACTTTTATATGTAGACACAGATTTCTTACAGCTAAGGCTTTGGCTTTCATTTTTGTTCCCTCATGCAATTTTATTATTTTATCTTTTATTTTAACATAGTTAAAAGAACATGTAGTGTTGTGAGAGAAATGCTAACAACATTCAGAATGCTAGGCATTTCAATCATGAAGTTTCTCATTTTTTCTTTTTTATAAACACAGATAGTTATTTATACAGTGGTGCCTTGACATAAGGACCCTAGACTATTGCAAATGTTCATACCAGCCTCAGGCAGATATATTAAATGTAGGTATGTGTATTCCATCTATAGTTATGCTTGATTGATTTCATTTGTCATTTTCAGGGAGTCCCAAATGAATCACCAAGTAAAATAGTTAATCTATCTTCAATACAAAATCATTCATTATTGTGGAATATGATGGTTTAAAAACACAGTGTTCTCCAAAATAATTTCCTTGCCAAGCAAGTGTCCCATCTCCTCAGAAAGCATAATAACTCAATGCTGGAAATGTGAATTGTTTGCATGCCTCAATAAAATGAGGAAGCACATGATAAAGAGGACAAGCTAAAATGGAAATATATGGGGTACACTATGCTCTATAATTATCAACCCATCTCACAATTGTAAAGAAATGTGACTATTTTGTTTTTATTATTTTTTGATAACAGTATCTAACTCTGTTTGTATAAAAGAGGGTGTTGGGAAAGAATAGAAACTTCGTTTAAGCAAATAGGTGAGTAACCATCTATGTTTTCTTTGTTTCTTGTGATTTACTTCTGCCCACTATGATAATATTCCAGTTGGTGCCAGCTGGAAAAATTGGCAAGGTATACATGCCAATTAATGGACTGCATCATGATAATGTCTTTTGATTCTTATTTCTTTTATTGAAAATTAATTTTTTCACACAATATGTGTCCCTCCCAAATCCTCCCCACCTCTCCTTCCATCTAGGCCTAAACCCATTTTGTTCATACTTAAAAGACAAACAGACATTAGAAGAATAACAATAAACTAAAGAAATAAAAAAAAAAACGGTCAGCAAGATCCCTGGCCAGCAAGGGGATCCTGTACCAGAAGATCCATCACAGGGGTGAGTGTGTTCCTGATCTCCGGCAGGAGCCCAGAAAAGGAGCACAGACATTCCCCAACCCTCTTAACTCCCTGGTCATTCTGAAGGGGCTGATCCCCTCTGTTACAGCCTCTCTCTTCCTATCCCATCCCAGCTTGCATCCAGGAACCCCTTTTCTTTTCCCTCCCTTCTTTGGGGCCTTAAGATCTCACAGCTCAGCCTGTTTGGGTGCTGGGATGGGGTGCTGAGTGCAACTGGGTGGGCAAGAGTTCCTTTGTTTCAATAGCCTGCTAGCAAGGTAGGCCTTTTGTCAGTGAGGTCTCTGATCCTGTACCAGAAGATCCATCGGAGAGCATTTGAAGGAAGAGATGGGCAGGTGCCAGGGCAAGAATTCCTCCAACAATCTGAAAAACAACATGAAAACACCAGAACCCAGTGATCTTACAACAGACGGACTTGAACACGATAATCCAGAAGAAGTGAAAATCATTGACATTAAGAAAGCAATAGAGTCCCTTAAACAGGATGTGAAAAACTCGCTTATAGAAATGGATGAGAAGTATAACAAAAAGTTTGAAGAAATGAGTAAATCCTTAAATGATACCCTGGAAAACCAAGAAAAAACAATCAAACAGGAAATGGAAACAGTTCAAGAATTGAAAACTGAAATGGAGGCAAGGAAGAAAACGCAGACTGAGGGCCAGCTAGATATGGAAAATCTATCACTATCAATGAAGAAAACAAAATAGTCCAGGATACAAACAAATTTAAACAATATGTAGCCACAAACCCAGCCTTACAGAAAGTAATAGAAGGAAAATCACAACCCAAGGAATCCAACAATGCCAACACTGCCTACACTAACTCAGACATCTAGCAACCCTTCATAAGCACAACTCAAAAAAGGGAAACACACAAACTCTACTATTGAAAAAAATCATAATAACCAGAGTCAACAACCACTGGTCATTAATATCACTTAATATCAATGGAATCAATTCACCTATAAAAAGGCACAGGCTAAGAGATTGGGCATGAAAACAGGATCCAATGTTTTTCTGTTTACAAGAAACACACCTTAACCACAAAGATAGGCACCTACTCAGAGTAAAGGGCTGGGAAAAGGTTTATCAAGCAAATGGACTTAAGAAACAAGCAGGTGTGGCCACACTAATTTCTAACAAAGTTGACTTCAAACTTAAATCAATCTGAAGAGATAGAGAGGCACATTTTATACTCATAACAGGAACAAATCATCAGGATGACGTCTCAATCCTGAATATCTATGGCCCTAATATGAAAGCAAACACGTACGTCAAAGAAACATTACTAAAACTCAAGGCTGCCATCAAACCTCACACACTAATAGTAGGAGACTTCAACACTCCTCTCTCACTAATGGACAGGTCAACCAGACAGAAACCTAACAGAGAAATAAGAGAATTAATGAAGGTAATGAATCAAATGGGCTTAACAGACATCTATAGAACACTCCACCCAAAAAGGAAAGAATATACCTTCTTCTCTGCAGTGATGTGAGAGGGTCTTCTGTTTTGAGTTGATATCATTGGTAAATTAATAAAGAAACTGCATGGCCTGATAGGTCAGAACATGGGTTGGTGTAGTAGACAGAACAGAATGCTGGGAAGAAGGGAAGTAATCCAGATGCCATGGAGCCAGCCACCAAATCAGACATGCTGGATCTTTCATGGTAAGCAACCACCTCATGGTGCTACACAGATTACTAAGTATGGGTTAACATATAGTTATCCTCCTGGATATTGGAAGTAGACAAGATTGCTGGGCAAAAATTGGGAACTTGGGGGTGGGGGTGGGATGGGGGTAAGGGGAGATGGGGAGAGAAAATGAGAAGGGGAGGAAGGAGAGAGCTTGTGAGAAATGGATGGTTGGGATGGAGGAAGGGTGGATATGGGAGCAGGGAAGTATATATCTTAATAAAGGGAGCCATTTTAGGGTTGGAAAGAGAGTTGACTTTAGAGGGGCTCCCAGGCTTCCGTGGAGATGTCTCCAGCTAGTTCCTTGGGCAGTTGAGGAGAGGGAGCCTGAAATGGCCCTATCCTATAGCCAAACTGATGAATATCTTGCATATCACCATAGAACCTTCATCTAGCAATGCATGGAGATAGAGACAGAGGCCCACATTGGAGCACCAGAATGAGCTCCCAAGGTGCAAATGAGGAACAGAAGGAGGGAGAACATGAGCAAGGAAGTCAGGACTGCGAGGGGTGCACCCATCCACTGAGACGGTGGGGCTGATCTATTGGGAGCTCACCAAGGTCTGCTGGACCGGGTCTGAAAAAGCATGGGATCAAACTAGAATGTCTGAACGTGACAAACAATGAGAGTTGACTGAGAAACCAAGGACAATTGCACTGGGTTTTGATCCTACTGCATGTATTGGCTTTGTGGGAGCCTAGTCTGTGTGGATGTGCACGTTCCTAGACCTAGAAGGAGGAGGGAGGACCTCTGACTTCCCACAGGGCAGGGAATCTTGACTGCTTTTTGGACTGGAGAGGGAGAAGGAGGGAAGTTGGGGAGGGGGAGGGAAATGAGAGGTGGGAAGGAGGCAGTAATTTTTAATTAAAAAAAAAACCTCTATGAGTGGTTAATATCCTACCTAACAAATATTGACATAATAATTATAGAAGAATGAGAGAAATAGTTTTTGCGATCTTGTTTTAGTAACTTTCCTAAAACATTGTACTATATACATGCTCTTGATAAAAAGAAAAATAATTGCTCTGCTACTTCTTCATGTAAATATTTTGAAGCTCTTAACTGCAGCGCACTGCGTCCCCCGTCTGTGCTCTATGTGCTAGAATCCAATTCTGAGCTTCAAGCAAGAGGCTGGAGGTTGAGAACACAAGCACAGAAACAGACAGACACAAGGACCTCCAATCACTGGTACAAAAGCCCTACCTTAATAGCACATGGAGGCTTAAATACCCAACAGTCAATGGCCAACAGGTGAAATCCCATCCTCTGATCCTCTTGGAAAGGCACAGCTTTTTGTAACTTCAATTAGAAGCCTCTAGCAGGGAAGAGCAGCTGAAGGCCAGGACTCCAATTGGTCCCAACACTTAACTGATGTGGGAGTGTCATATATCAATCTGTTGATTTCATTGGTTAAGCAATAAAGAAACTGCTTGGCCCTATGGGTGGAATGAACAGAACAAAATGCTGGGAGGAAGAGGAAGTGAGGTCAGACTCCACAGCTCTTCTCTCTGGAGCAGACGCCTCAGAAGAGACACCATACCCCACTCCCAGGCAGACACATAAGATGAAGATCCGACCCAGGATGGACGTAGGCTAGAATCTTCCTGGTAAGACCGGTGCTCACAGATTATTAGAGATGGGTTGATCCGGATATCAGAATTAGCCAGTAAGGGCTAAAGCTAAAGGGCCAAGCAGTGTTTAAAAGAATACAGTTTCCGTGTAATTATTTCCGGTATAAAGCTAGCCGGGTGGTGGGAAGTAGCCCTCCTATTACTACAGATTGGCACCCAATGTGTGGACAACTGAATCCACTGAAAGCCTGAGGAAGCCTGGGAAAGAGAAGAGCATGTTTTCTTGGTAGCTGCAATTTAATGGAGGCTTCCTGACTCAGCATGAGCTGCAAAACCCTGCAGCTCATTAAGAGGTCCTGCCATGAAACACTTAAATGATGTTGACGAAAAGCTGAATGCATGCTTTTCAGTTTTCAGCCATTGCAGAAAAAAAAGCTGCACCGTTTAAAAATGCCGGCTTTCTGGGCTGTCCTGCCAGGGCAAACTCTGACTCTTTTACAGAGGCGGTTCATGCGGTTTGCAAGCACAGACTGCTGAAGCTCGCTTGCAGGCAGGGACCTTGAAATGCCATAGAATTGTGGCAGTAAACATGGCTACAGCCAGTACCTCAGCCATGAGGCTGGAAAGCTAAGGAATGGGCTACATCTAGCCAGCAAAGCCATGCCTTTAATTCTACTGATATTGCTTGGTAAATTAAAGACTCATGTGGTCAGAAAAAGAGAGATATACAGTAAAGAGAGATTCAAAAAAAAGAAAATTTTTAAATGGTTTACAGTGTGTTAAAAATATATGCAGACTAAAATTTAAAGTTCTTAAAGTAACAAACAAAAAAAAAAAGGAAGAAAGTTGTTGTGTGTGGTACACCCCTTTAATCCCAACACTTGGTAGGCAGAGGGAGATTGACCTCTATGACTTCAAGGTGTGGTAGCACAGGCCTTTAATCCCAATGCCTGGGAGGCAGAGACAGGCGGATCTCTGAGAGTTCAAGGACAGCCTGGTCTACAGAGTTACTTCAGGTCAAAGATACAGAGAACCAATCTCAAAAAGCAAAAAGTTAAAAGTAAAAATAAACAAAATAGAGGTTAAAATAAAATGAGCAAAGATGGAAATACACAGAGAATTTTGATACTGTATGCTATTATGCTGTGTTTGAATTATTTGAATGCTGAGGAAGGAGCAGCAGCTGCTAAAAGATATTTATTTATAAATGCTGCTGAACTAATCCAACATAGATATCTTGAATTTGGATCTAAGGATATGATACTTTGGAAAGGAGTTTCTCATTTTGTTTTCACAGAGGATGAGACGCTGTTCATTTCTTCTATTCTGATTTGGTATAATGGACCACGCCCTTCTGAAGGGTTGGTGTGAACACCTTCAGAAAATTGCTTCGCTCAACTGCCAACTGAGATGAAACTAGCACACAGGTTATACCATGAAAGACCTAATTAACGACGCCCCCATTCAGCAGGAAGCAGTTTGGAGAGAAATAACTGTGCCCATATTCCCAAAAAAATGTTTATAAATGTTCTTTTACATTTAAAGGGGGATATGATATAGGTATGAATAATTTGCATTTGTATAGATTTTGCTTTATTGATAGAGATTTACGGTCAATTTTTATTTCTGATATTGGTTAAGGTATTGTGATTTTGTAGTTCATTATTAAAATGTAATTTATAATTAGGAAATATAGGTTGTTGATGGATAATCATAAATAATAGTCGTTTGTAGTCATGTTAGTTAATATTTTCTAGATGTTCATAGATATATTTTAGATAGGCATTCTTCATATTTTTCAAAGATTATAGAATATGGCGTTTTAAATGTTTTAATAACTTAGGACTATGACAATGAGACACTCTGCTCCTGGCAGCACCAATCTACTTCAAGAGGAAGATGGGCATCGAAGAGGCTCGTTAAGGAGTTTGATAGCCACTTGGGCAAGAAACTGCTCTTGCCTGGACTATTGCATAAACTGGAAACAGAGAACCCGCAGAGAGAGGACAACTGAACTTGCCTAAAGGTGAGATGATCTTTCGGGGTTCCTGATTCATGAGAGAGTCTGCAAGACATTTTTCAGGACAAGCAGATAGTGACTGCCTTTGGAATTTCCTGATTGATGAAAATGTCTGCTGGATACTATGGGCCTGAAGGCTGAAGATGGATGCCCCAACGGTACAAAAGAACTTTGGGTGACTGTCCAGGCAGCGAGATGTCTCTCTCATTTCTAGAGTTTGAAGTTTCTTATTTCTTGTTTATTTAGGTAGTATTATATCCTTCTGGAGTCTTTGATGGAGTTAAGAATAGTTAGTTATAGTTATAGTTTTCCTTAGTTATGATAAAGATTATTGTAATTTTTACTTGATAACTGTTTTGTTATATGTAATTTTGCTATGTTAAAGTTAAAGCCTTCTTTTTTTTGTTTAAACAGAAAAAAGGGGAAGTGATGTGGGAGTGTCATATATCAATCTGTTGATTTCATTGGTTAAGCAATAAAGAAACTGCTTGGCCCTATGGGTGGAATAAACAGAACAAAATGCTGGGAGGAAGAGGAAATGAGGTCAGACTCCACAGCTCTTCTCTCGGGAGCAGACACCTCAGAAGAGACGCCATGCCCCGCTCCCGGGCAAACACACAAGATGAAGATCCGACCCAGGATGGACGTAGGCTAGAATCTTCCCGGTAAGACCGGTGCTCACAGATTATTTGAGATGGGTTGATCCGGATATCAGATTTAGCCAGTATGGGCTAGAGCTAAAGGGCCAAGCAGTGTTTAAAAGAATACAGTTTCCGTGTAATTATTTCCGGTATAAAGCTAGCCGGGTGGTGGGAAGCAGCCCTGCCGCTCCTATTACTACACTTAACTAGCAGAAAATATGTTTAAGGTATACTTTTGATAAGAACTGTTTCTAGAATATACAGAAAGCTAATAGCCAGAATTCCAAAATAATATCACCTATGGAAATATTGGCAGATATTGCACTAGAGAAATGATGCAGGATTACTAAACATGTGACAACTCATTCTTTGTCATTAAACATGATCACCTGTACAATACACAAATAAACTGCTAAGTGATTATCATCAAATCCTTAAGAGAGTTAATATTTTAAAATATATATTAGTAGAGTCGTAGTATTTGGTAGCAATCACTAATAGGAACAAATTTTCTGTTTAATTTGAATTAGATGATAACCTGGATATTAATCATATAAGGCACTAATAACAAAAACTCTAAATAAAAGCTATTGGCATATGCAAAACTCAGGGATTTTATATACATACATAATGTATGTAAATTTTTTGAAACAGTTTCTCTGAATAGCTTTGGTGCCAGTCCTGAAACTATCTCTTTTTGACTATACTTGCCTTAAACTTAAAGAGATCCACCTTCCTCTACCTCCCAAGTTCTGGGATTTAAGATCTGCACCACCACCACCTGGCTTTTTCTCTTAAAATAGTAAACAGTGCCGGGTGTGGTACCACATGTGTTTAATCCCAGGGCTGGGGGACAGGCGAGGCCAACTGATCTTTAAGAGCTCTAGGCCAGCCTGATTCTAGTACAGAGTTAGTTCCAGGACAACCAGAAACCCTTGTCTTGAAAAAAAAAATAGAGAATAAATAGTGTCATAATAAACCAAAAAGTGATGTTTTGAATGAATAATTAAAAAGCTGAGGAGTTCATATAAGTTCAAAAATTAGTAAACAAAATTAGTGTTACTGCTAAACTAAATTTACTCTCTGGGTCACAGTAAGTAAATACTAATGTATCTATGATAAATGATTATAAAGAAGAAATAAAAACCATCTAGAAAACATGAAAACAAAAAAATAAACAACAAATTAATATGTCAACACAAATAAACAAGACACACATAGATGAAGAAACACATGTTCACACAACAGGTATTCCACAAAAACCCTGAAATGGAAGCCATACTATATAAGCAAATAATGTAGAAAACAACAGCAAAAACAAATTTTTAAAAACTTCCCTGAAAATATGAGACACGAACATCCAGAAAAGCCATTGAGTTCATTTTGTGATGGCTGTCTGCATCTGGACATGGTGCTGTCTTAAGAGTGGTTTGTTTTTCCAGTTTGACTCAGTTGTTAAAACCTTATTTTTCTTTTGCAAGTTGCTATCAACTGAAGACAGCCTATGGCTTATGGAAGGGGCATGTGTTTTCCTCTTTTCATCTCCAGGACCCCATCTAATGCATACCTGTGTGAGCCTTGTGCTTGCTGCGACCGTCTCTGAGGTCATATGTTTACCATCCTATAGCGTTTTAAAGGGCTAGGCTACTTTACACGATCCACTCTGGTTCATATATATTTTCAGCAGCTTCTTCTGCAAGGCTTCCTGAACCCTGACGGGAGGGATATGATGGAGGAGACATGTCTTTTATAACTAAATGTTCTCTGCATATAGCGGGCTATGGATTTGTATTTCTTCTCATTGGCTGCAGGAGAAAGCTTCTCTGATTATGACTGAGCAAGGCATGGCTCCGTGATACTAGCTTAGTGTTGTCAGGAGCCATTTGATCGCATAATCCTTTTTTTTAATATTTATTTATTTATTATGTATACAATATTCTGTCAGTGTTTATGCCTGCAGGCCAGAAGACCCCATTACAGATGGTTGTGAGCCACCATGTGGTTGCTGGGAATTGAACTCAGGACCTTTGGAAGAGCAGGCAATGCTCTTAACCTCTGAGCAATCTCTCCAGCCCCTATAATCCTTTAGCAGAACAGTATTGTTTAGTTTCCCCATAAGTCCCTGGCCTATCTAGTCTTGGTTTCTCGGCCACAAAAGCAGCATTGGGTCTGAGTTCAATTTTGTGAAGTGACATTTAACTCAAACCAGATATTTATAAGTTATTCCTGCAAGCTTTATACCTGTATTGTACAAGTGTAAGAGGCAGGTAGGTCACTCTTACAGATCAAAGAGTTTTCTCCTTTGCTAGTTTGGAGAGTAGCATACAGTACCACAAATTCTAGTCTTTAGGGGTGAAGGTCTTAGGTAGGTCATAGATTGAACTCTCTGTGTTCTTGTGTAGTTGTGGTCTTCAGGCTAAAGACCTCGGCATCAGTTTGTGGAGAGCTGTCAATAGCCTTTGGAATAGTATAGGTTGTTTAGGAGTTCTCATGAAAATTCTTTGGCAAAAAAAAAAAAAAAAATTTTGATTTAACCCATTCCTGGTATTTGAAGTTTCATTTGGTGATGAGAAATGTGCAGCTAGGGCTCTGTCTTCCCCACTATTTGGTGATCTCATTTAGATAACTGTCACACACACACACATGCACACCACACACATGCACACCCGTGTGTGTGTGTGTGTGTGTGTGTGTGTGTGTGTGTGTGTGAAGAATTATTTCTTATTAGGAAAGAATGTGACTATTTTATAAGGATTATTTTTCTTTGAACCCCTGCTTTTAAGTGACTGCATAATTCATCCCACTTAAAGAGCATAAAGCAGATAACATTTTGCTTACTCAATGAACTGAGACAAAACTTAATTTGAAGCATAAAAAACAATGGACAAATCAATCCCAATTTCAATGGGAATGCCTTTAAAACTTCTAATGGTCATCCTTTTGCATATTAATGGTTTTATTAAGTACAAACAAACAAATAAAACAAGAGCTAATATAAAAACAAACTTTTAACTCTAGAATGACTGTAAAACTGGAACATTGGAATGAATAGAAAATTCTTAGAGTCAATTATGGAGTCAGCAGTTGTAAGATTGCATACCTATCAAGCAGGTATGCTCCAATCCTAAAAGATCATTAACAGCATTGATCCCAGGGCTCAATTTATTGCCTCTGTCACTTGAGTAGACCTCTAAACTCTTGTTTCCTCATCTGTAAAGTATAATAGTAAAAATTCAAACTAACCCACTTTAGAGATCAAATAATGTTATCAAATAAGGTGTTTAGAAATGTACAGAAGAATAGTTTTCAGTTGAAAATGGCATTGTAATTCAAATGCACATCATTTAAAGATCATTTCACATTGATGTGAGAATTACATATCTTTCCCTCTAAGCAGAATGAAGGTTTTTCCTGAAAGTTCCTCTTATAGCAGCAGTTAAAAGAATAACACTGTTTTCTCATCAATCTTTTTCTAAAGGCAAGATAGCATCATAACACTCAAGGAGAAACACCTTATTAAATGTTTTGTTAGTGAACTGTTCCTTATGGTCTGACATCATCATCAATCCTTTACATCGTGACTAGCATTCTGACTATCACTTCATCTCTGCTTAAGAACACATGTCATTCCATTAAAATCAGTCTTTTAAAAGGATTCTTTTGCATTGAAAACTTTTCATTTAAAATCAATGCCATTCTCCATACTCTGGTATGCCAATGCAGCAGATGTATACTTCTGTGTAGCTCAATGGCCTCAAAAAAGGTGAATTAGGGACAAGCAAGCATTGTGTACTCTTGATTCCCGTTCAGGTGCTTACTTGCTGTTAGTGCTCAGGCAGGTAAATCTCTAATTTATGGTTTCCTTTTTAAAGGAGAAATGAAAGTGTGTATTAAGCTCATGGAATACTTTTGAGGACTAAAAGACTCACGTTTCTCTTTTTAACTTCCATCTGTAGAGAGAACAATGGAAGTCGGTGCTACCTTCATTGTAATTGTTGTCTGTAATAACAAGTGGGGATCCTTGAAGGATTTACAGTTTTCTTTTGTCTCTATGAAAACTTCAATTGTAAACTCATCTTCACAAATGAGCATATACACACAGGCAAACACCTATATAGCTCCTCATATCCTTCTTCCTATTTTCTTCCTTTTACTATTATGGCTAAGTGATGTTTTATTTTGTTGTCCTTGAGTATGATAAAGTAATTTTTATATTATTGTATTTTAATTCCTTAGGACTTACAAATAGGCAGGATTTTTAATAGGTGCAGAAATGGTGTTGTATAAAATGAAGTGCATCTCAGTCCAGTGATGCTCTGAAGATGCTCATTTTTCCATTAAGCATTATTAAATCCCAACATATTTAGACTTACTGGCTTTTTCTGGAAGAATAGATGTAAGATGATGGAAAAAACCAATTATGAATAAACTTGGAGAAATGTTAAAACATTAATAATACATATGCACTATTTATGAGAATAGGGATTTACCCATCTCTTTTCTATAATGTTGATTTTGAGTCTTTTTTCCCTAATAAAAGTTTATGAGTAAAAAATTTCAAACTCCTTCCGTATTCTATAAGTCATCTATGTAAATACGCTTGCCTTTCTTCCTGCGGGTGCTGAAAATCTCTGATTCCATGTTACAAATATTCTACCCTTTGCATAGAACATGGTGGGTTTATAGCTCACTCTGCTGCTAAAATGTCCTTCTACATTTTCTTTTCAAATTCTCCAACAGATTCCTCATTGTCAAATTCAATGGCAAGTTCTCAGTCATCTTTGTATCTGAGCTGCGCAGAATATTGAACAAGAAGCTTGTGGGGGGGTATTCATTTATAGTTAAATTTTCAAAAAAAGAGACTCTGAATTTTTATCTATTCCTATCCATATGATTTATTTACATTGTTTAGTTCTGCCTCAACCTTTAAGTGTAAGAGTATTCAAAATTAAATTTGATGAGGTCATTTTCAACTGTTTGTATTTGGTGCCATTTTCAAACTTTAAAGTATACTTGCACATATAAGTAAAAGTATCTCAAATTTTAAAATAGAAAATCTGCTTTATGCCTAATATTCCACATTCCACCTGTAACCATATCTCATAAGGTAGAATTACCAGGCAGCCTGCAAAGCAGGCTGCATATGAAGTCCATTAACCCATATGAAGTCCTCATTTAATCACTTGTGATCCTGTGTGCTTATAAGTGTTTTATCTCTTCTTTTCATGCCCATAGCTAGTCTTAAAATGAAATTGCCTTGATTTTATACTTACCCTTTCTTAATTTGACACCTTTTTTTTTGCTTTGACTAATTACCTCCCAGATTAGTTCAAATACTAAAATTGTTATAACTAGAACTTCCCAGCTCCAAAGCTTTGTCTCAAAAGGCTACCCCTCTACCCAACAGTTTTTAACCGATAGGTTGTTACCCCTTTATGGTTTGCATATCAGATATCCTAAATATAGGATATTTATATTATGATTTATAGCAATAGCAAGATTATAATTAGGAATTCACAATAAATTCATTTTATGGTTGAGGTCACCACAGCATGAGGAACTGTATTAAAGGATCATAGCTACTACTCTACACGGTATCACAGTAAAAGACCATACCTTAGATCGTTCAGAGTTTTCAATTTACAGCCTCCTTCACTAACCAGTGAATTCAGAAAGAACCCAGGTTACATACATTTACTACAAAGAGCTTTAAAATCCTGCCACTGATGTAGATTTGACTTCTGGTATACTGTCCCTTAGATCCAGTTTTAACAAAACCTCTCTTTTCATTGAAGACATACTTCATATTCCTATTCCAGGACTTTGCAATGACTGTATCATATTTCTGGAATGTGACATATCCAGCATTTGCAAAGTAATCCCACCTCAAGCTTTCTTATCAATCAAAACTACTTTGTTTTCTTGCTGTGCCTGTCTTGAAACTTTTATTTAAAAATTTAGGCCTCCCTCTTACTCATTTTCATCACCTACTCACTTTCTCCCATAACACTTAGTACTTTTTTAAATAGCACAAAGTCCTTTTATTCATATGTCTTCCCTACCAATATGTAGCTGTGATAATTTCATGAATGTTTCTGTTATGTTCAATATTGTAAACTGAACACACACACACTACTCCTGGTGTTTAAGTGGTGCTTGGTAAATATTTGATAAGACATAAAATTATAAGATTTTTAGTTGAGCATATAGTACAAAAATAATCTATAACTGATACTATGTCATATTGCTATGGGATTTTTTTTTACTATTCAAAGATGTATTGTATTTGATTATGTTGTGTAATAAATTTTTAAATTATTTAAAGATGAGTTTCTGTTTTACTTTGCCTGCCTTGAGCTCTTGATTGGTTTAATAAAAAGATGAATGCACAAAAGTGAGGGAGGAGGTATAGACAGGACTTCCAGACAGGGATAGGAAGTAGGAGGAAGAATTTAGACTCAGAAGAAGAAAGCAAAGAAACATCAGGGATACAGAAGGGACCAGCCAAACAAACACAAAGGAAGCAGGAAAGTAGGGCTAAAGAAATTAAAGAGAGGTAAAAAGCTCCAAGGCAAAACTCTGATGAATAGAAACAGGTTAAATTAAATTAAACAGCTAGTAGAACAAGCCTAAGATAAGATTAGACAGACTAATTAATAGCCAGTATTCATGTTTTTATTTGGGAGCTGGTTGGTGACCAGAAGAAAATTTTAACTATAATATGTAGTTCATATTTGGAAATGTTTTAATTAAATTGACTAGACCCTTATAATTTATTTTTATTTCTCTTAATAAGTATAAAGCATCAATAATAAGTAAAAGATAAATTTGGCACACATTTAAAAATAGATGTAAAATTCAAATTATTCTGAGACCAAATATATTCCTCATTCTCTCTCTGTGTGTATATGTGTGTATTTCTCTCTCTCTCTCTCTCTCTCTCTCTCTCTCTCTCTCTGTTTATTATGGATTGCATCTTGGGTCTGAGGTATGCTAACTAGGCAAATGTTCTATTGATTACATATCTCATCTGGCATTTATTTTAAGTAATAACTCTGACATAAACCTAGAAAATAAACAAAGAACTGTATCTACCAGTTATTCAGCGAGACCTCTCCCATGATACTTCTTTCAGCCTAATGGTTGTTTGTGTAGTCTTATTACCAGAGAAGAGTGCTGTAGCTTTATCCACTCTTTCCATGAGCTTTCTTTGTATCTGAGCATTTTCTATTAATCTTCATGGAAACCTAGGGCAGAAGCACTGTCAATGTATTACAATATTCTTGAACTATATAATAATTTCAATGGTCAATTTGTAGACTTGGGTATTTCATATAATTATATAAAATCTTATGTTTCATAAAAAGACTCACTGAATTATTTTCAATGATATTGTTTATTTTCTTACACTTTTAGTAGATTTTCCTTCTTATTTATTTATTATTATTATTATTATTTTTTTTTTTGGTTTTTCGAGACAGGGTTTCTCTGTGGTTTTGGGTAGATTTTCCTTTTTAAAATATTCATTTAGTTTTTTTACTTTTTAAATTTAATTTTATTGAGCTAAACATTTTTCTCTGCTTCCCCCACTTCCTCTCCCCTCCCCTTCAACCTTCTCCCATGATCCACATGCTCCTGATTTACTCAGAAGATCTTGTCTTTTCTACTGCCCATGTAGTTTAGATCCATATATGTCCCTCTTTTGGGTACTTGTTGTCTATGTTCTCTGGGACTGTAAATTGTAGGCTGGTTTTCTTTGCTTTATGTCTAAAAGCCACTTATGAGTACTTATAATACTTGTCTTTCTGGGTTTGGGTTACCTCAATCAATAAGATGTTTTCTAAATCCATCCACTTGCCTGCAAATTTCAAGATGTCATTTTTTTTTCTGCTGTGTAGTACTTCATTGTGTAAATATACCACATTTTCCTTATCCATTATTCTGTCAAGCGGAATCTAGATTGTTTCCATGTTCTGGCTATGACAAACAATGCTGCTATGAACATAGTTGAGCACATTTCCTCTGGTACTATTGAGCATCCTTTGGGTATATACCCAAAAGTGGTATCACTGGGTCTTAAGGAAGGTTGTTCTCTAATTTTTTGAGAAATCACCATACTAATCTCCAAAGGGGCTGTACCAGTTTGCAATGAAGAAAGAATTAATAAATGGGACCTCCTGAAACTGAAAAGCTTTTGTAAAGCAAAGGACACAGTCAACAAGACAATACTACAGAAAGAGAAAAGATCTTCATTAACCCCCATCAAAGGATTGATCTCCAAATTATACAAACAACTCAAGAAATTGGCCATCAAAAGAAGAAATAATCCAATGAAAATGGACTATAGACCCAAATAGAGAACTCTCAATATATTTCAATGTTTTTCATATATAATATATAGTGTTTACGTAAAATATATTGTAATTACTTCTTAAATGATTGGAATATTCCCAATTTAAATAAACAGTAAGTTCTTGAATAATATATAATAATGTTTATTAACCATGCATATTATTTTATTCAGGATATATATTAACTATGAACATATTTTCCCCACATTCTCTAATTTCCAGAGAATTTATTTTGAAAGATAAATTTTACCATCTTTCTTGTATTTTTAAGCATCACATGACCTGGACATTCATTTTACATGCGGAATCATTTCTTTTAAAAATAAAATCAACAAAGTAACGTAGCTTGTTTACTATTTTGAGGATAGCAGTTTGTTATCTTTATAATTTTGCAAAGCATGGATATCTATTCACTCCAAAGCTATAAATTAATCACACTCCTGACTAAGACTCCCCAGTGCTGAGATGACAAGCTTGTGCGATCTTATCTGACTCAAGAAAATTGTCATGCCATCAAGATGTATTAGATATCATTTTAAATTCATTGCTTTGAATTCTACTTCCCATAAGTGAGGACTGTGCTTGTGATGGCTCACGTGTGATGCTGTAACAAAATACTATATAATTCTTGTGGATGGAAAGAGACAAAGAAAACATTTGTTGTACAATTCCAAGATGGACACTCCAATCCCAGGTAGGGCTAATTCCAAGTCTAGTAGGGTGTTTTTCCAGCTGCATCTTCACATGGTGAGAGAATCGCAGTTCCTTGTACTTCCTTCCTAAGACACAGATTGTTGAAGACCGGTTTTGACAAAAATACTTCTTACCAGGGTAAGGGCATGGGAATTGAAGAAATGTAAGTAAAGTATATGAAGACACATAAAAAAAATAACAGGACAGAAAATATAGAAAGTATTGGGAAGGCATTCTTGTGGCTGAAATTTACCCACATTTATTTTTCCACAGCTTTTATACCTGACATAAACAGGGCAGGGGTAAGGTAACAAAAGAGTTTTTTAACATGATACAAAGGGATAACTCATGCAGGCTTTATCACACAGAGTCACCTTTAGCATTCTGTTTTCTAGGTAGTGAAGGTGCTTTAGGTCACGTATTCTGAAGAACTTCCTTAGGCAACCTTTTGTTACTAAAGAAGGAGCAGAAGTACATTTGTATATCATATCCATTTGTCAGGATAGGATGGACTTACTAGAATAAGCTATCTTAATTTCAAAAGAACCAAGTAATCACCTTCTGAGTTAAGACCCACAACTCTGCTTCTCAAATCTCCAAACTATCTGTCCATCAGACAAGGTGAAAATGGACCTACATTTTTCAGCTTCACAGCAGATCCTAATCCTACTCATTATCATGTAATCCTCAGATTCCCCACAACCCAATGCCATGATTGGGTATTGGGATTTGAGCATATGAACCACAGGAGGGGACACACACACACATCCAGACCATTCTCCTCCTATTCTCATCAACATTTGAAAGCATTCATGCACTCATGACAATGCATGAATTGCCTGCTAGGGGAAACATAAATCTAGACAATAGCAACAGAGTTCTGCGGGAAGGGGCACAGTTGAAGTTACTTCTAGTGAGAAAAAAAAAAAAAGGAACAAAATAAAGGGAAAAGGCATTATTATATGCTAGTGACAAGATCCACGGCAGGAGATTGTATAGGAAAGAGGCAGGAAAAGTAAAACTGATCACAACAGAAGAGCTCGGCATTACAAATACCTAGTGAGAACTTGTCAGGTAATGGGCTTGCAGAATAAGTCATTTTGGTTGGTTATAGCCCTGCCAAACTCCAGTAACAATGTAAGAATTTATTGAATTGATGTGAGCTGAGGGAATTGGCTTACATATTTCTTTTTTATTTACCTGATGTATATTAATTGTTGTTTCTTTTCTTTTCTTTAAATGGCTATCATAGTATTGTCATTGTATTGCTCCTATTGTCAAAGAAAAATAACATCTTGACCATTTCTAAAATAAATCCTTAGCTTGGGAATATTTTAACGCTTTATTTATTTTTTTATCTATTTATTTATTTATTTGTATTCCATGGGATTGTGTGGACAACTTAGAGGAACAGTTTTTCTCTTCCTACTTTAGTATCCTGAGATATAACAGAGGTCATCTGGCTCCATGCCAAGCACCAATTGAACCATTTTATTTCACAAGCACTTGAGTATCTTTTAACCCCATGGATCTTTAAATCTTTTATATAATTTTGGCAAAATATTTCTAGTATCTTTACCTTGCATTGTAATAAAATGTAACTAAAATGAAGTTTCTTCATCTTTTTACTAGTAGCTGTTTCCTTAATTTAAAAATCTTGTTTTTAGGCAATCTTTAGAAACATCATTAAAAATCAAGGAATACGTAATTACTTTTTTTAGTTGATATTCCATCATTTTGGTTATGTTTACCTTTACCTTCATAATTATTATTTTTTTCTCATTCATTGTCATTGTCTTTTTTTTTTTTTTGGTTTTTTGAGACAGGGTTTTTCTGTGTTGCTTTGGAGCCTGTCCGGGAACCAGCTCTTGTACACCAGGCTGGCCTTGAACTCACAGAGATCTGCCATCATTTTCTTTTAACTGTGGTCCACTTAGCTCCTGCTTATTTGAAGATCTTCTTTCCTAGTGTCATCTCCTCACTAATTCTAGTTTAGACAGCTCTAAAATGTCATCAAATAAGTAATTTCTGTATTTTGTGTGTACTTGCAATATTTTGGTGTCTTTGCTGCTCAAGGAAGGCAAGGAGTTCTCACTTTCTGGGATTTGGCACTCTATATCTTAATACTTTATCCACATTCATTTACATACTTGTCTCATATCAAAGCATCCACAGCCTAGGTGCTTAAGAACAGTAGGATGCTCATATTCTCCCTCCCTCCACTCTTCAACTGGACTTTGGGAGGTCAGTCCAGTGCTCCAATGTGGGTATGTGTGCCTAAGCTAATGGGAGCTCACCAACTCCAGTTGGACTGGGAATGATTGAGCATGGGATCAAATTGGTCCCTCTGAAAGTGGTTGACAATTGCGGCAGACTGAGGGGCCAATGACAATGGCACTGGGATTTGTCTCTACTGCATGTACTAGCTTTTTGGGATCCTATTCTCTTTGGATGCATACCTTGTTCAGCCTAGATGTAGTGGGCAGGGCCTTGGAATTTCCATAGGGCAGGGTGCCTTGCCCTCTCTTAGGACTGGAGGGGGTTAGGGAGAGGGTGTGGGAGGTGAGTGGGAGGAAAGTGGGAGGAGGAGAAGTGGAATCTTTGATTGATATTATTTTTAAAGTAATAATAAAGAAGAACAGTAGGATGTCTTTCCTGGAGACAAAACAAAATGCATGCAGAGATATGCAATACATAATTACTGAAATTACTAATGGAGTGATGGATATACTGAAAGACAAAGATTGAAGGAAGCACCTTATCAGTGGTACTTGGGTCCAGCTGAGGAGAGAGACATTGTTCTTTCCATGGGACTGTTCATTCCACTCACAATGTTGATCACAGGTATAATGGTTTAGAAGCAGAATGTAAAAGAATTGCTAGTCCTAGCTTGTTCTGTATCATTTACTCTCAGCATCTAAAGATCAGCTGATTTGACATATTTGTACCAAAGAATCTTAACTGCATACATTGCATGTTCATTCAATTTCTGGTGGCAGAGTCCTTGGGGAATATACAGGACAACTAGTGTTCAACAAGTCAACTCACCAGAAGAATAACTCTCTGATGGGGACCCCACTTGGAAAAGCCCCTGGGGTCACTGACTATAAATGATTGGTTGTTTTCTCTGTAATTTTTTTCATGTACCACTACATTTCTTTCCTAAAAATAGTTATAAATATTTTTCCCACTGCTTGTGTGTTTATCTCATGGAAATATTCCATCTGCTGGGTAAACATATAGCTGTGGATAATCAGGAAGGTGATTTCTGCTTAAACTGTTTAATTCTTAAAAATTAGAAATAATAGTAGCATAAAGACAGCTAATTTTATACTTCAGAACAAATTCAAAACAAACTGGTTGTCCCATGAGACAAATACACAAGAACAAGTTTCCAGGTATTAATTATTGATTCAAGGCCAGTCATGAAACAACTTTGGTAAACATAACCTTCTTGTAAGGAGGCCTCTAGTTAGTTCCCTGCCACTTAATCCTGAAATAATCACATTGAAACCGTATTATTTAAATCACTGCTTGGCCCATTAGCTCTAGCCCCTTATTTTCTAACTCTTACATATTAATTTAATCCGTCTCCATTAATCTGTCTATCACCACAAGGTCATGGCCTACCAGCAAAGTTTCAGCCTGTCTATCTCCTGCACAGCTCTAGGGCTTCTCTCTGACTCTGTCTCCTTTCTCCAAGAATTCCATTTAGTTTTTCCCACCTTGCTCTTTTCCCTAAAGCTCTGCTATAAGGCCAAAACAGTTCCTTTATTAACCAATGATATTCACAGCATACAGAGAGGAATCCACATTATAACACCCTAAAGTAATAGACTTTATGCATATTCTGCTACACTCAAGGTTCGTCCAACTAACTGTTTATTGTTTAAGTCCTGTCACTTTCTGTCTAGGAACATGACTGCTTAGAGCTATGTGAATAGCCAAGCACAGGGTCAAGCACACACTGGCTGGGGAGTAAGACATTTGTGGGTGACCCTGAAAATGTGATTCATATTTTTCCAAAGTTTTTCTGTAGGAGAAGAAGTATGAGAGAGTGTTATGTAGCTGTATCTAAAGTATATGTAAAGAAATGCATCTGTGGGGAGGGAGAAAGATTTTTAATAAGGGATATTTAAAGATGAAGTAAAAGAGAAAGTTATCATCAGAAAGTGTGTTTCCTTATTTACCTGTCAGATAGAAAGTCAAGACCATGAATCATTCATGGATTTTTTTTTTTACATACCCTGGAGACAGCCTTGGAACAGGCTCTCCCAAAGACCATGTATATCTCAGTGTATAAATGTGGAGTGAATTTTTTAATATAGTAAGTATAGGGCATTCTACTCTGAGTTTGCCATTGTCTTAAATAGTAAATTTCATTAGATCTGCTTCCAAAATTCAAAACAGATTGTCACCATGGGGAGTAGAATGCATATAGAAATATGACAGATAATTTTTGTGCATGATGAGGAAATATTGTTGATTTGGGGCAAAGGAAGCAATGCAGTTGATTCATGTGATGCTAAGAAAATGGATAAAAGGAAAAACAAAGCTTCTAAAAAAGAATAAATTCAAAAGTTCTAGAATATAGCATATTATTTTTTTGTTGGAGATACATTATATTTTTCAAAACTGGACAAATTAGGGTAAATAACTAGAGTTCTCTACTTCCAATACCTTGTGTATTCCAGGGAACAAACTATGCTGTGTTATCTAAATTGTCACTGGCTTACCTGAAGAGCTATATCTTTAACCCTCATTTTGCTGAATAAATTGTTTCCTTTCTAAGTTTATTAAGAGTTAAAGAACCAACAACCTTTTTTTAGATTATTTTTTATATGATAGGCCATGCATAGTGGTACAGCTACAGAATAATATAACAAGTAGACTAAACAAGAAAATAGCCCTCACTTGATGCTGTCATTTGATTGCATAATACAGCACTAAAAAATTATAAAAAATTACTTGAAAGGTTCATATGCTGATTCAAACATGTTTAAAATATATAATTCCTATTTCTTATCTCCATTTTGTATGTTGGCTTTATATAGCAGTTGTATTATTTCTTGTATTATTTGCAAGGAAGTAATAAACTAATGCTTTTGAGTTTGTGATACAGTGATTTTTAACTCTGTAAATATAGCTGAGTAATAATATCTCCAATCATTCCTACCCAAGATTATTATTTTTATATACTCTCAAACTAATATAAAAGATCCAAGAATGGTTTAACCAATTCCCATAAAGTCTTAGTGCAGCTACGTCAAGCTTCATCCCCATTTCTTTGTGTGTAATCTTGCTCCCTTTTTCAGTTTTAATATGCATAGAAACAGTTATATACAGACAGATAATAATTCCCATAAAATAGCTGGGTTTATGTGGTTTATATCCCTTAGATATAAATGTCACATGCTTTGTAAATAAGAGGGCATTTACTAATGTAATGATAGTATTACAGTTTGTTTTGCCATAGCAATTTTTGTATGAATGTGTGGATTGCAACTTACAATTTTTCCTCAGTTTTGAATAAATATGAATTTTGGCTGGAATATTTTAAAAAATAATAACTTATCATTGTGATGAAACTGTAGAAGCATTAGGGTAGTGTATCTCATTGTGGCAACATTAGTTTTATGACTTGGTTAATGTAACCTAACTGTAAAAGCAACTAAAAACCCAACTGTAATAATAAAATAAAAATTTTAAAACATGCCCTGTAAATAATAAAACCAAAATTGTTTTGTTATAACAACTAATTTTACTTATCCCATCTTTACCTGTATGTGGTATCATATGCTAATATATTTTTACTCTATAGCTATTTCTAAATTTTGTAAGAAATAGATCTTTTGTTTTACTTGCTTATTGACTGAGTGGTAGATTGATTGGCTGGCTGATTGATGTCAGTATGAGTTCATGTTATCACCACTATCTTTGCCTGGTTCTTGGCCCATCAAAATAGTTTCTTTCTCCTCAATATTCTTTAATCCCCTTTGAACAGTTTGTTAAGATTGGAACAACAAAGTTGACTCAGTGAATGTTCTTTTTGTTCCAGATTGGAATCAGTGTCTCCAAGAAATTCAGTCCCTTTGATGAAGACCAGATTATATCTTCTACATTTTTATAATCATTATTGATCACTCAAAATATTTGGTGGTAGAAGAAACTATCAACCAAATTTTATCTTTCTATTTCTAAATGTTATAGATAACATCACAAATTAACACAACAAAGGGTAGTCTTTTGCAATGAAACAAATTCATTTTTCTATACAAAAGAGCTTGTACTATTTTAGAAAAGAATATTAAGCTTTCTGGGCACAGCTTAGATTTGGCTTTGCAGGTAAGTAAACATAAAGAACATAGAGGATCTTCAGTCTCCTTTACACATTTTTCAATTAACATTTACCCTTTGGATCAACTGGCTTCTCCCCAGGGTACAGCCATGGGCAGCTGAATGATGAACTCGCCTGCTCCAACTCCCTCAATGCACTGAACTATTTTAATTGTTGACCCAGGTGGGGAGATGATTGATGTGAAACAGAAATCAGGGCTCTTCACTCTTAGACTTTAAAAGATCCCCTTCCATTTATCATTCACTATCCCAAAGCCCTCAAGATTAGCTTTGTTTAAAGACTATTTGCATTTAAATTGTAGGGATATAGTAGAGTACTTGTATTTCATGACTGAGGTTAAAAGCTAAAGTCATCAGTGGTTTAATCCTTTCTAAAACAGCAATCCCTAAAGCAACCCAAACCACTGAACATTCTTTATGAATTACTAGAAATTTCCCAGGCTAGGGGATAATTTTAAGTTAACAATTAAAAAAGGCAAAGAGATTGCTTGCATTTTTCAGCAAGGTTCTAGCCCAAAATAAACTCTTGTGGAGTAACAGCCCCTTTGGAGACACTGTTTCTAGAAAAAGAAGAAATTTTTATTTTCTGAAAAGACAATTGTGTAAACCAAATTTTCTCAAGTACCATGCAGAGTTAATTGACTTCCAGTAACCTAAATTATGCTGTTGCTTTACAGTTCAATATAAAATTGTTAAGCAGAGGCATTTAGAAATGTGTAAAATGAAAACATTAGGCAGAAAATGGACTGCAATGATACATTATAATAATTTGAAACAGAATATATCCAATGCAGGTTATTTATAACTGTGTGTTTAACACAATTATCTTCATTCCTCATTTTTTTAAAGAATTCAGTGGGTCATTTATATCAAGCAAAAAATAACACTTTTGAGATTTTATCAGTAAAGTTAGTTAATTTAAATAACATATAGCTGTTTATTTTAAAAGGTTCAAGATGCCTCTTAATTTGTCTTAGCAGGATGTCTCTAAAATAGCAGTCTACCTTTACATAACACGCATGAGGCATAAGGTTCAATTTTTGGTACCTAGATGAATAACAATTTCTAAAACTATAAAGGCATTGTTTACACTACCAAATATTTTTTAATTTTATATTGAGGATAACTGAGAGGATACTTGAATTTATATTAGAAAACTTGATGAAAACTTGCTTGAAGGAAATGACTGAAGTTTGTGTCTGTATATGTAAAATCAATTTTTTGAGGTTATATTTTAGAACAACTATTCTTCTGCATAGTTTACACAGTTCTTTGTCTTATATAAGCTTACCATTTGTTAGTTGTTGATCTAAGTGTCTGTGTCTTGGTCTGCTCAGAGAGATAATTCCTGTGCCAATGAGTTCAAAACTATTTCCCTTTATTTATTCTGTCAGGTCTAATATTTGGATATATGATGAGACCTTTGCTCCACTTCTACTTGATTTTTGTTCAGGATAATAAATATGGATCTATTTTTATTCTTCTGTATAGTGACAACTGGTAAGACCAGCACTGTTTGTTGAAGATGCTTTCTTTATTCCATTGTATATTTTTGACTTCTTTGGCAAAATCAGGTGCCCATAAATGTATGGATTGACATTTGTTGCTTAGAATCGATTCCACTGACCCATCTGTCTGTTTTTATGACAATACCATGTAGTTTTTTTTATTGATATATCTCTGTAGTAGCACTTGAAATTGATGGTGGTGATACCTCTGGAAGTTATTTTACTATATAGAAATATTTTAGCTATCCTGTGTTTTTGATTTTCCATATGAAATTGAATATTGTTCTTCCAATGTCTGTAAAATGTTATCTTGAGATAGTGAAGGAAATTTTGTTGAATCTATAGATTGTTGATGGAAACACAGCCATTTTTTAATGTTAATTTTCCTGTTCCATGAGCATGGGAGATTTTTTTTTCAGTGTTTTAAATTTATTTATTTATTAAAGATTTCTGTCTCTTCCGCACTACCGCCTCCCATTTCCCTCCCCTCCCCCATTCAAGTCCCCCTCCCTCGTCAGCCCAAAGAGCAATCAGGGTTCCCTGCCCTGTGGGAAGTCCAAGGAACCCCCACCTCCACCCAGGTCTAGTAAGGTGAACATCCAAACTGCCTAGGCTCCCACAAAGCCAGTATGTGCAGTAGGATCAGAAACCCATTGCCATTGTTCTTGAGTTCTCGGTAGTCCTCATTGTCAGCTATGTTCAGCGAGTCCGGTTTTATCCCATGCTTTTTCAGACCCAGGCCAGCTGGCTTTGGTGAGTTCCCGATAGAACATCCCCATTGTTTCAGTGTGGGTACACTCCTTGCGGTCCTGAGTTCCTTGCTCATGCTCTCTCTCCTTCTGCTCCTGATTTGGACCTTGAGATTTCTGTCTGGTGCTCCAATGTGGGGCAAATTTGTGCAACCACTTTGGAAAGCAGTGTGGCGGTTTCTCAGGAAATTCGGGATCAACTTACCCCTGGACCCAGCAATACCACTCTTGGGAATATTCCCAAGAGAGGCCTTATCATGCAACAAAAGTATATGCGCAACTATGTTCATAGCAGCATTGTTTGTAATAGCCAGAACCTGGAAACAACCTATATGCCCTCCAATGGAAGAATGGATGAAGAAAATATGAAATATATACATATTAGAGTACTATTCAGCAGTAAAAAACAAGAACTTCTTGAATTTTGCATGCAAATGGACGGAAATAGAAAACACTATCCTGAGTGAGGTAAGCCAGACCCAAAACGAGGAGCATGGGATGTACTCACTCATATTTGGTTTCTAGCCATAAATAAAGGACATTGAGCCTATAATTCGTGATCCTAGAGAGGCTAAATAAGAAGGAGAACCCAAAGAAAACATATAGGCATCCTCCTGAATATTAACCTTCATCAGGCAATGAAAGGAGACAGAGACCCACATTGGAGCTTACTTGATTTCTTTCTCAGTTTGTTTGTCATTTTGAATTGGAAAGATGCTGATTTTTGTGAGTTAATCTTGGAGTCTGCTACTTTATAGAAAGCATTTATCAGCAGCAAAAGATTCCTGGGGGAATTTTTGGGCTCACTTGTATACACTATTATTTCATCTGCAAATAAAAGTATTTTGACTTCTTTTTTCCCAATGTCCCACCTTGACTAGTTGTCTTATTGATCTAAGTCTTCAATAATAAAATAAGTTGGTACAGAGAGTGTGAGCCACCTTGTATTGACTCAGATTTTAATGGAAGTGCTTTGAATTTATCTCTATTTAAGTTGAAGTTGACTTTAGGCTTAGTATAAACTGCCATTATTACATTGATGTGTGTTCCTTGTGTCCCTAATCTCTATAGGACATTTGTCATGAAGGGGTGTTGGATTTTGTCAAAGGCTTTTTCTACTTCCAATTTAAAGATCATGTGGCATTTGTCTTTCAGATTGTTTATAAGGTGGATTACATTTATTGATTGTTGTATATTGAATCAGGCCTGCATCTCTGGAATGAAACCTATATAATCATGATGGATAATATTTTAATGTGTTCTTGGATTTGTTAATATTTTATTGAGAATTTATATCTATATTCATAAGGGAAATTGTTCTGTAATTTTCTTTCATTGTGTTTTTAAGTGTGTTGGATGTCAGGGTAACTTGACATCATAAAAAAAATTATGCAGTATTCCCTCTGTTTATATTTTGTGGAATAATTTGAGAAACATTAGCATTAATTCTTTTTTTGAAAGTCTGATAGAATTCTGTGCTAAAATCATCTGGCTTTAAGCTTGTTTTTGTTTGTTTGTTTTCTTCTTTGGTAGACTTTTAATCACTGCAACTATGTCTGTTGCAATTATAAGTCTACTTAAATTGTTTATCTAATATTTATTTAATTTTGGTAGATAGTATACATCTAGAAAATTATCCATTCTTTTTAGAGTTTTCCAATTGAATGAGTAAAGGGTTTTAAAGTATGTCCTTATGATTATCTGTATTTCCTCAGTGCTTGTTGTTTACTCCCCTTTTATCTCTAATTTTTTTTTTCATTTGAGTATTTTTCCCTGCCTTTTAGTTATTTTGGCTGTTTATCAGTATTATTCATTTTCTTAAAGAACAAGTTTTGGTTTCATTGAGTCTTTGTTTGTTTGTTTCTGTTTTGATTATTTGCAGCTCTGATTTTGGTTATGTCTTGCCTTCTACTCAAGTGTGCTGTTAAGTTACTACTATGAGATCTTCTTCTTCTTCTTCTTCTTCTTCTTCTTCTTCTTCTTCTTCTTCTTCTTCTCTCATAGGCATTTAGTGCTATGAGCATGCCTTTAGAGCAACCCATTTTCTTCTCTGACTTATTTGCTTTACTGTCTGTATTGCCTGGTGGGCTCACAGAGAATGCATTCTGCTTATGAGAATACTGTCTGCTGCAGAACTGGGCCAGAGTGCTACCCTGGAATGTGTCTTTCTGTTTTCTAAAGAGAGTGAGAGAGAAAAAATAAAAGTGTGGATTTTACTTGGTGGGAGGGGGAGAATCTGAGTGTGGTTGGAAGAAGGGAAATTATAATTGTCCAAAGAACTCTCAGTAAACTAAAACTGATGAGGGGTGGATGGACAGTAAGCAGGACAAGGTGATATTTTATCAATGGTATTGCTTTTCTAATGAACATGAGAATATTAGAGCAAAAATATAAGGTTGTTTTAGCTTTGACTTAGCCATAATACAAGCAAATTCAGAATTGTCTTTATGAGAGCTGTCTTTAAAAGAACCAAGTAAAGACAGCCTTGAAGAAAGAATAGTAGTGTTTGCTCAACTTATACAAACAAATATCCATGGCTAGGAAGAAAAAAGTCTTTGACTTTTTGCCACCTTTTATGGTGTGCATTGACGCATGTGAGTATAATTGAATGGGAGTATGTTTGCACATTGAGGCATTGTTGTGGAGGCTGGAGATTGTCTTTATGAAATGAGCCATGGGATTATAGCTGGAACACTATGTTACAGAGATTTTTATGTGGGTTCTATATATCCTGATCAATCTACAAAGTCATTCAAGTGCATGAGCACTAGCTTCCAAATATCTGTTCCACTTCCTAACATCCCTAACCAGAAGGAAACTCCAGTTGACAAACACTTCCAAATGAAAATTTTCTGTTCTCTTAAATATTGTTTTGCAATATTTGTGTGACTATTTCCTTTAACATGTTGTATATTTATTTACTAAAATGACAAAATCTATTATAAATAGATGGGATTTATGCATTTTCTAAAACAGCCTTTATTTTAGTATGCTAAAACAAATATTTTCTTCAGTGATGAAATTTTTGTAGCATTATTTACAATTAAAATAGTGTAAAATTGTGGTGACTCACATTTTTCCCAAATTTTTCCATTGCATTAGTCAAATAGTCTTTTCCAATTACCTTGCTTCAAACAGCAGTAAATGCATCATCATTAAGGAATCTTTCAATAAAATTTTAAATCAATACTTTATTGCAATGTGTCTAGGATAATATTTTTTTACAATTATTGAAAGGATGTCACTTCTTTTTTGGTTTTTTGTTTTTGTTTGTTTGTTTTTAATTTATTTATTTATTAAAGATTTCAGCCTCCTCCCCGCCACCACCTCCCATTTCCCTCACCCTCCCCCATTCAAGTCCCCCTCTCTCATTAGCTCGAAGAGCAATCAGGGTTCCCTGCCCTGTGGGAAGTCCAAGGAACCCCCACTTCCATCCAGGTCTAGTAAGGTGAACATCCAAACTGCCTAGGCTCCCACAAAGCCAGTAAGTGAAGTAGGATCAAAAACCCATTACCATTGTTCTTGAGTTCTCAGTAGTCCTCATTGTCCACTATGTTCAGCAAGTCTGGTTTTATCCCATGCTTTTTCAGACCCAGGGCAGCTGGCCTTGGTGAGTTCCCGATAGAAAATCCCCATTGTTTGGAAAGTATTTATCATCACACAGAGATTTATCATTGCTTATGAATCTCTCATTGTACCTGATTGGGAGTGAGAGCAACAAAAATGGTATATTCTATTCACCTTTTCCTTCCCCTTCTATCATTCTTACTTTATTCATCCATTTTTATCAAGTTCTTTTTATTTCAAGTATGTTTTCACTGTAAACTCACTGTAAGGTCTTTATTATTGCAAAGAACAAAAAATACAGTATAAGTCACCTTTGCCATCACTTTACCAACATTTTTCTTGTCCACATTTTTTCTTCATAAACAACAACAAAAAATGATGGTGTCATCAAAGTTAGTTAAGAATGAATGGAGGAAAGAGCCAGCATGTGCCCTAATTATTTTGGTGTAGTGATGGATATTACAAAGAGCAAATAGACCAAAAAAGAAGCCTAGAAAAATCAGCTCAATGTATACTAACATCAAACAATAGCCTTGCGGTATGTCTAGTATTATTACCTCTCAAGTATCCCTAACTAAATCCTCAATTTCATTTAGATTAGATTAGATGCTTAGAACCGATACTCAGAAAATTAAAATGTGGGTATATTGTTGGCCTTATATTTCACAGTATCTCACATTCTGTACTGTTGAATAAGAATCTTCCATACTGATTCTGATCTTTATAATATAATCAAACAAATGTATTTATTCAAAGTATATATCTACTTCTATTAAACTATTAAAGAATATTCAAATGTGGTGATATAGTTTCATAGTTTAATCAGTAAATCTGTCAAACATTTTAATGGTATCTACTGCAATGCACACGTTGACTTCTTTTTTTTTTTTAATTGAGGAAAGGAAAAAAAAGTTTCTGCCTCCTCCTAGCCTCCCATTTCCCTCCCCCTCCTCCCACCCTTCTTTCCCTCCCCCCCTCCCCCTCCCTCTCCAGGCCAAAGAACAGTCAGGGTTCCCTGCGCTGTGGAAAGTCCAAGGTCCTCCCCACTCCGTCCATGTCTAGGAAGGTGAACATCCAAACTTGCTAGACTCCCACAAAGCAAGAACATGAAGTAGGATCAAAACCCAGTGCCATTGTCCTTGGCTTCTCATCAGCCCTCATTGCTCACCATGTTCAGAGAGTCCGGTTTATCCCATGCTTTTTCAGTCATAGTCCAGCTGGCCTTGGTGAGCTCTCAATAGATCAGCCCCACTGTCTCGGTGGGTGGGTGCACCCCTCGTGGTCTTGACTTCCTTGCTCATCTTCTCCCTCCTTCCGCTCCTCATTGGCACCTTGGGAGCTCAGTCCAGTGCTCCAGTGTGGGCCTCCGTCTCTATCTCCATCCATCACCAGATGAAGGTTCTATGGTGATATGCAAGATATTCGTCAGCATTGCTATAGGATAGAGTCATTTCAGCTGCCCAAAGAACTAACTGGGGACATCGCATTGGGGTCCTGGGAGCCACTCTAGGTTCAAGTCTCTTGCCAACCCTGAAGTGGCTCCCTTAACAAAGAATTGTGCTTTGGTGCTCCCTATCCAACCTTCCTTTATCCCAATCATCCTGTTTCCCCAAGTTCCCCCATCCTCCCCTTCTCACTTTTCTCTCCCCATCTCCCCTTACCCCCATCGCACCCGACCCCCAAGATCCCAATTTTCTCCCCGCAATTTTGTCTACTTCCCATAGCCAAGAGGATAACTATATGTTTTTCCTTGGGTTCACCTTCTTATTTAGCTTCTTTAGGTTCACCAATTGTAAACTCCGTGACCCTTATTTATTGCTAGAAAACAATTATGAGTGAGTACATCCCATGTTCATCTTTTGGGTCTGGGTTACCTCACTCAGGATAGTATTTTCTATTTCCATCCATTTGCATGCAAAATTCGAGAAGTCATTGTTTTTTACCGCTGAGTAGTACTCTAATGTGTATATATTTCACACATTCTTCACCTATTCTTCCATTGAAGGGCATCTAGGTTGTTTCCAGGTTCTGGCTATTACAAATAATACTGCTATGAACATAGTTGAACAAATGCTTTTGTCATTTGATAGGGCATCTCTTGTGTATATTCCCAAGAGTGGTATTGCTGGGTCTAGGGGTAGGTTGATCCCGAATTTCCTGAGAAACCGCCACACTGATTACCAAATTGGTTGCACAAGATTGCATTCCCACCAGCAATGGATGAGGGTTCACCTTCCTCCACAGCCTCTCCAGCAAAGGCTATCATTGGTGTTTTTGATTTTAGCCATTCTGACGGCTGTAAGATAATATCTCAAAGTTGTCTTGATTTGCATTTCCCTGATTGCTAAGGAGGTTGAGCATGACCTTAAGTGTCTTTTGGTCCTTTGAACTTCTTCTGTTGAGAATTCTCTGTTCAGTTCAGTGCTCCATTTTTTAATTGGGTTAATTAGTATTTTAAAGTCTAGTTCCCTGAGTTCTCTATATATTTTGGAGATCAGACCTTTGTCTATTCGGGGTTGGTGAAAATTTTCTCCTAGTCAGTAGGTTGCCTTTTTGTCTTAGTGACAGTGTCCTTTGCTTTACAGAAGCTTCTCAGTTTTAGTAGGTTCCATGTATTCAATGTTGCCCTTAATGTCTGTGCTGCTGGGGTTATACCTAGGAAGCGATCTCCTGTGCCCATCTGTTGTAGGGTACTTCCCACTTTCTCTTCTATCAGGTTCAGTGTGTTTGGACAGATATTGAGGTCTTTAATCCATTTGGACTTGAGTTTTGTGCACGGTGAAAGATGTGGGTCTGTTTTCATTCTTCTACAGGTTGATATCCACTTGTGCCAGCACCATTTGTTGAAGATGCTTTCTCTCTTCCATTGTATACTTTTAGCTCCTTTATCAAAAATGAGGTGTTCATAGGTTTGTGGGTTAAAATCCGGGTCGTCAATACGATTCCATTGATCGACTTCTCTGTTTTTATGCCAGTACCACACTGTTTTCATTACTGTAGCTCTGTAATAGATCTTGACGTCAGGGATGGTAATGCCTCCAGAACATCCTTTATTGTATAAGATTGTTTTGGCTATCCTGACTTTTTTGTTTTTCCATATAAAGTTGATTATTGTCCTCTCTGGGTCTGTGAAGAATTTTGATGAGATCTTGATGGGGATTGCATTGAATCTATAAATTGCCTTTGGTAGAATTGCCATTTTTACTATGTTGATCCTCCCAATCCAAGAGCAAGGGAGGTCCTTCCATTTTTTGGTATCCTCTTCAATTTCTTTCTTCAATGCCTTAAAGTTCTTGTCAAATAGATCTTTCACTTCCTTGGTTAGATATTTTATGCTGTTTGTGGCTATTGTGAAAGGTGAAGCTTCTCTGATTTCCCTCTCTGCTTCCATATCCTTTGTGTATAAGAGGGCGACTGATTTTTTGGAGTTGATCTTGTATCCTGCCACATTGCTAAAGCTGTTTATCAGCTGTAAAAGTTCTTTGGTGGAGTTTTGGGGGTCGCTTAAGTACATTATCATATCATCTGCAATTAACAAAAGTTTAACTTCTTCATTTCCCGTTTAAATCCCCTTGATCCCATTATGTTGTCTTATTGCTATTGCTAGAACTTCAAGCACTATATTGAAGAGGTATGGCGAGAGTGGACAGCCTTGTCATGTTCCTGAGTTTACTGGGATGGCTTTGAGTTTCTCTCCATTTAATTTGATGTTAGCTGTCAGCTTGCTGTATTTAGCTTTTATTATATTTAGGTATGACCCTTGTATCCCTAATCTCTCCAATACTTTTATCATAAAGGGGTGTTGAATTTTGTCAAATGCTTTTTCAGCATCTAATGAAATGATCATATGTTTTTTTTTTCTTTCAGTTTATTTATATGATGGATTACATTGATATATTTTCGTATGTTGAACCAGCCCTGCATCTCTGGGATGAAGCCTACTTGATCATAATGGATAATTTTTCTAATGTGTTCTTGGATACGGTTTGCCAGTATTTTGTTGAGGATTTTTGTGTCGATGTTCATGAGTGAGATTGACCTGTAATTCTCTTTCTTTGTTGAGTCTTTGTGTGGTTTTGGTATCAGAGTAACTGTAGCTTCATAAAAGGAATTTGGCAATGACTCTTCTGTCTATATTTCTATATTGTGAAATACATTAAGGAGTATAGGTATTAGGTCTTCTTGGAAGTTCTGGTAGAATTCTGCATTGAAACCATCTGGTCCTGGGCTTTTTTTTGGTAGGGAGGTTTTTGATAAGAGCTTCTAATTCCTCACGACTAACAGGTCTATTTAGATTGTTCACCTGGTCCTGGTTTAACTTTGGTATATGGTATTTATCTAAAAAAGTGTCCATTTCCTTTACATTTTCTAGTTTTGTGGCATACAGGCTTTTGTAGTAAGATCTAATGACTCTCTGAACTTCCTCTGTGTCTGTGGTTATGTCCCCCTTTTCATTTCTGATCTTATTAATTTGCGTATTCTCTCTCTGTTGTTTGATTAGTTTGGATAGGGGTTCATCAATCTTGTTGATTTTCTCCAGGAACCAGCTTTTTGTTTCATTGATTCTTTGGATTGTTTTCTGTGTTTCTATTTTGTTGATTTCCTCACTCAGTTTGATTATTTCCAGTCTTCTTCTCTTCCTAGGTGAGTCTGCTTCTTTTTTTTTTTTTTCTAGAGCTTTTAGGTGGGCTGTTAAGTCTCCAATGTGTGCTTTCTCTGTTTTCTTTAAGTGGGCAGTTAGTGCTATGAACTTTCCTCTTAGAACTGCTTTCATAGTGTCCCATAAGTTTGAGTAGGTTGTTTCTTTATTTTCATTGAATTCAAGGAAGACTTTAATTTCATTCTTTATTTCTTCCTTGATCCAGGTGTGTTTCAGTAGTTGACTGTTCAGTTTCCATGAATTTGTAGGCTTTCTGGGGTAGCATTGTTGTTGAATTCTAACTTTAATCCATGGTGATCTGATAATACACAGGAGGTTACGCATATTTTTTTGTAACTGTGGAAGTTTCCTTTGTTTCCAAGTATGTGGTCAATTTTCGAGAAGGTTCCATGAGCTGCAGAGAAGAAGGTATATTCTTTTCTATTTGGGTGGAATGTTCTATAGATGTCTGTTAAGTCCATTTGATTCATTACCTCCATTAATTCTCTTATTTCTCTGTTAGGTTTCTGTCTGATTGACCTGTCCATTGGTGAGAGAGGAGTGTTGAAGTCTCCTACTATTAGTGTGTGAGGTTTGATGGCAGCCTTGAGTTTTAGTAATGTTTCTTTGACGTACGTGTTTGCTTTCATATTAGGGCCATAGATATTCAGGATTGAGACGTCATCCTGATGAACTGTTCCTGTTATGAGTATAAAATGTGCCTCTCTATCTCTTCAGATTGATTTAAGTTTGAAGTCAACTTTGTTAGAAATTAGTGTGGCCACACCTTCTTGTTTCTTAAGTCCATTTGCTTGATAAACCTTTTCCCAGCCCTTTACTCTGAGTAGGTGCCTATCTTTGTGGTTAAGGTGTGTTTCTTGTAAACAGAAAAACATTGGATCCTGTTTTCATGCCCAATCTTTTAGCCTGTGCCTTTTATACGTGAGTTGAGCCCATTGATATTAAGTGATATTAATGACCAGTGGTTGTTAACTCTGGTCACTTTTTTAGTAGTAGAGTTTGTGTGTTCCCTTCTTTGATTTGCACTGGTGAAGGGTCTCTAGATGTTTGAGTTATTGTGGTCATTGTTGGACTCCTTGGTTTGTGATTTTCCTTCTATTACTTTCGGTAAGGCTGGATTTGTGGCTACATATTGTATAAATTTGTTTTTATTCTGGAAAATTTTGTTTTCTCCATTTATAGTGAACAAAAGCTTGGCTGGGTATAGTAGTCTGGGCTTGCATCCATGGTCTCTTAGTTTCTGCAGTACATCTATCCAGGACCTACTGGCTTTCATTGTTTCCATAGAGAAATCAGGTGTAAGTCTGATAGGTTTACCTTTATAAGTGACTTGGCCTTTTTCCTTTGCAGCTCTTAATATTCTTTCTTTATTCTGTATGTTTTGTGTTTTGATTATTATATGGCGAGGAGATTTTTTTTTGGTCCAGTCTATTCGGTGTTCTATATGCTTTTTGAACCTTCAAAGGAATATCTTTTTTTAAAATATTTTTATTTATTTATTATGTATACAATATTCTTTCTGCCTGTATGCCTGCAGGCCAGAAGAGGGCACCAGACCTCATTGGCTCAGAGGGTAAGAACATTGCCTGCTCTTCCAAAGGAATATCTTTCTTTAGGTTGGGAAAGTTCTCTTCTATAATTTTATTAAATATATTTTCTGGACCGTTGAGCTTTACTTCTTCTCCTTCTTCTATCCGAATTATTCTTAGGTTTGGTCTTTTTATTGTGTCCCAGATTTCCTGAATGTTTTATGATGAGAATTTGTTGGTTTTGCTGTTTTCTTTGATTAGTGTGTTTATTTTCTCTATGGTATCTTCAGTGTCTGAAATTCTTTCTTCTATCTCTTGTAATCTGTTGGTAGTACTTGTCTCTGTAGTTCCTGTTTGTTTACCCAGATTTTCCATCTCCATCCTTCCCTCAGTTTGTGTTTTCTTCATTACTTCCATTTCATTCTTCAAGTCTTGAACTGCTTCCCTTACCTGTTTGATTGCTTTTTCTTGTTTCTCTTGGTTTTCTTGGGTATCTTTGAGCGATTTATTCTTTTCCTCTAACTTTTTGTTTGTGATCTCTAATTGTTTATGGCAGTTTTTCACCTCCTGTTTAAGGTCTTCTATTATTTTCATATAATTCACTTTTGAGTCGATTTCTTCTAATTCTTCTAGAGTAGCGTGCACAATTCTTCTTGTTTCGGGATCCCTGGATTCTGGTGATGTCATGTTGCCTTTCAGGTTGTTGGAGGAATTCTTGCATTGGAGCCTTCCCATCTCTTCCTTCAAATGGAGCCAGGAGAGGCCTGGTGTCTTGGTCGAGTCTTTGCTGTGACTGACTCTCTGGGTGTATCTCATCAGTGTAGAAGCAGGAACCATCCTGTCCAGATGGAACTCCTCAGCACCGAAACATAGATGCCTGGTAGTCCAATGACCCGCGGACAAAAGGGAGAACTTGGGGGGCAGGGCGGGGACGAGCAGAACACAGGACACCCTGCCGCAAAAGCTGAACGTGCCGTGCTTCCTTGGGGGGGCGGGGGGGAGTCCTTGAGGCCTCCCCGGTAGGCAGGCACTCACCGCTCTGGGTGGGTAGCCTTAGTGTAGGAGCTTAAAACTGTTTTTGAGCACTGGTCCTAGCATACAGCAGGGCAGGGTTGGGGGGCAGTGCTGGGGGGCTGGGTTGTGCATATGAAAGACAGCCCTGCAGAAGGAGCTGGGGGAGGGGGGTTTGTGCTCTCTTCAGGGACAATTCACCCCTGGATAGCACACACTCACCCGTCCAAATGGAAGTCCTCAGCACCTAAACATGGACGCCAGGTAGTCCAATGACCCGCGGACAAAAGGGAGAACTTGGGGGGCAGGGTGGGGATGAGTAGAACACAGGACACCCTGCAGCCAAAGCTGGAGGTGCGTGTCCTCCCTTTTGGGGTCCCTGAGGCCCGCCCGGTGGGCAGACACTCACCGCTCTGGGTGGGCAGCCCCAGTGTAGGAGCAGAAATCTGTTCCCAAGCAAAGGACACAGCAGAAAATGCAGGCATGGGGGGAGCGGGTCTTGTGCAAGAAAGACAGCCTTGCAGAAGAAGCTGGGGGACAGGGGACAGTGCTCTCTTCTGGGACAATGTGCCCCTGGATAGCACACGCTCACCCATCCAGATGGAAGTCCTCAGCACCTAAATATGGATGCCTGGTAGTCCAATGACCCGCGGACAAAAAGGAAAACTTGGGGGGCAGGGCGGGGACGAGTAGAACACAGGACACCCTGCAGCCAAAGCTAGAGGTGCACATCCTCCCTTTCTGGGTCCCTGAGGCCCGCCTGGTGGGCAGGCACTCACTGCTCTGGGTGGGCAGCCCCAGTGTAGGAGCAGAAAACTGTTCCCAAGCAAAGGACCCAGCAGAAAACGCAGGCTTGGGGGGGGGGGGGGGGGGTCGTGAGCAAGAAAGACAGCCCTGCAGAAGAAGCTGGAGGAGGGGGGACTGTGCTCTCTTCCGGGACAATCCGCCCCTGGATAGCACACCCTCACCTGTCCGGATGGAACTCCACCACATGTCGACTTCTAAGTTTGTTTTCCCCTTAATACCTTGGTAAATCAACAACCTAAGCCATTGACCATATAATGTTGTAATTAATATAGTTTCTGTGTGGAATTTATTTCTGGGAAGCTGGAAAATGAACATGCAGTCTCTGTTTAAATGTATTACTTCAAATTTAATTTTGGGGCAGAGTTCCTTCTTAAAATAATGTAATATTAATAAGGCTAAGTGATTATCATTTTTGCATAATTTCCTTATAAAAATTTTTCTTGATAATTCTCCCAGATCAAAATTTAAAGTGTAAATTGATACAACTAAATAATATTAATAATGACATGGAACAAATTCAGACAGTCAACACTAGATATAAATGATCAGCGGGAATATTCTTCCAATAGTATGACAAAGTGTATATAATGTATACTATTAATATATAAAAGACATTGTGTATAAATCTAACATAATGCAAAGGCAGAATCTACCTATAGGATATACCTATTTCATGATTGTATTTATGGCATTTCTTCAGTGTAAACCTGAATCTGTTTCATCATTACTGAAGAGTGCCATATATTAGCTTCTGATTCACTATGCTCAATGACTTGCCTCATTCACTCAAATTATGGATGATAAAATTCGTTCATGCACTAGAGTGAAAATGCCAAAGACTAGTCATCATTAGCTTTTATGTGGATCTTTACAACAAACACACTTGAAAGTTATGGCCATCATGTGCCAGGCTCACCTCAGCCTTACCTCCTCCTACTCAGATCTCCCAGCCTTACCTCTTCACACTTAGATCCCCCAGCTTTACCTCCTAACACTCAGATATTCTGCCTTAACTCCTTACACTCAGATCCCCCAGCATTACCTCCTCCCACTCAGATTCCCCAGCCTCACTTCCACACACTCATATTCCCCAGCCTTACCTGCTCATACTCAGATCCCCCAGCCTTACCTCCTCGCACTCAGATCTCTCAGCCTCACTTCCTCACACACAAAGCTTGCAGTTTCATCTCCTCACTCTCAGAGAGCAACAAAGAATTTAAATATAATCTACATCACTTCACACGAATGCCATACAGTAAGTTCCAGGAGAAAAAAAATTACCTGGAATATTATCTACTTGATGATTGAATTCCTTTCTTTGTATCACTTCTATTTCTTCTATATGTTTATATGTTTCTCAAATGAACCATATACTTCAAGGTATTTGTGACACCAAAACTAACACAATGATACTATTTACTAAATTAAAGAGAACAGTAAATCCATCTATACAATAATTATTTTAATTGTCAAATTAAAGAAAGTTATATGACTGAGAACATAAAAAACCTTTCATTGACAAAATTGAAAATAGGATTTCATAATGATCTGATTCATAAACAAACTGGTTTTGAAATCAAAGAAAACATGTGACCATATGAAGGAAATAATTAAAAGATGCACACGACCACAAAATACTGTTCTGCTTATATTTAGTAAACTCACCTATGTGTCTGCCTGGTTATAAATTACCAGGATGATTACTGTTCTTCTGTATCATTGAGAAACAACACCCTTAGTATTTTGACCCAGTTCTCTTGGCACGTTTCCTACAACAGAACTCAAGACAATATAAACATGCTCTGCCATTTGGACATTCATATATATTCAATCAATATTGAGATTTAAATACATTCAATCTATTTTATGTCTAATTGTAATAAAACCTCTTAGTTTGAAATGATGTTTCTCACAAGAGATAAATATTACCTTATAGAAAATAAACAGAACAACATACCTCTTCTGACATTACCCAAACCAGACCTCCAATTTTGAAAACACTTTTGGAGGTCAAACAGTTGTGTTGGTATAAGTGACCCTTCAAATTCCTGATGTCATTTACAAAAGAAACAAGGAATGCAGTAGATTTTTCACTTCAACTTTTATTGTAAGCACAGACTTAGTATTTTTCTTAACTTAAACACAGCATTCATATGATGCACATTTCTGCAAAAAATATGTCAGGAATAGGAAATACTTTGCTTTCCCACTCTCCACATAGGTCCTCAAGTTAAGAAAATAAACTTATATGGAATTCAGCCCTTCATTTTCATTATTTCTATTTTTTTCCTATATTTTCCCTGCTGTGTAATCCCAGCTAGCCTGGAAATCACTCTGTAGACCAGGCTGGCATCAAACTCCCCCTTTCTTTGATTATTGAGTGCTGGGTTTAGCACTGTACTACCATGTAAATCCTCATCCCCTAATTACTTACTTTATGAATTATTTTCTTTTCCTTAATCTTTGTCTTTTATTATAAAATAAATGGGTTTCTCTGGCATATTGATAAGGAAAAACAAGATATATTGTAATGTGATTAAACAAAACTAACACAACAGAATTGGACAAAGCAAAATCAGAAAGAAATGAAGAATACACAAGCAACAGATTAGAAGTCACAAGAAAAAGAGATTCATTCATTTTCACATTCAGAAATCTGATAAAAACACAAAACTGGAAGTCATAATTTATAAATATATTAATTAAAATTATCAATTAAATAAAAGTTAACAAAAATAAAATATTTATTAAAAAAACTCAAAACATTGACATGGTATTATGAGACAAAGACCACCAAATGATGACATTAAGTCTGTTTTCTGTTGGCCATTTACTGCTGGGCATAGAGCCTATCCTTTACAACACTTTGTTTTCTTAGCAAGACATCTTTGGAGACCACTAAACTTTCATTTGCAAAAGTGCTTATTAATTGGAGATACCTTCTGGGGTAAGGATGGGTTCATGTGTCCAATTCTCCTTTCAGCTCTAGGATTTTTTCTGGTACAGAATTGTGAAGGCCCTGTGCCTGCTGCATCAGTCTCTCTGAGTTCATGTATGCGAAGGTCTTGTAGATGTAGATGGCCTTGTTTCCAATGTGCCCTCCATTACCTCTGGCTCTATCTACTTCTTCTTCTTTGGGGTTCCTAGAGCCTGCAGGGGAGAGATTTGATGGAGGTATTCAGTTTAGGGCTGACTTGCCCTAGGTCTCTCAATCTCTATATATCTTGCTGTGGGTCTCTGTATTTGTTTGCATCTGCTTCAGGAAGAAGCTTCTGTCTATGAGTATGACAGATTATCATGAGAAGTCTTTTCCTTGTTATCTTCCCTTAGCAGAACAGGCTTTGGTTTTACCCTGGGTCCTCCTTGCCTCCTCTTCCACAAGGTTCTCTGAGCCCTGAATCTCATAATTTTTAATTTTCCATCATACTTCATATTATTATAAACATAATGAATATATATGTTATTTAAACCTCTACACATTTTAAAAAAACATATAATAATGAATATCTCTACTCTATAAAGGTAAATCAGCACTTTTTCCTGAAACTGTTCAAACTTCATAGTTTCTAAAAAATGTCATCTCATATTTTTAAAGCACACCTCACACTGTTTTTAATTTGGAATTTCCTACTCATCTGTGCTCGGTGAGTAACAGGTATTAAGATAAACTCAGACTTAATTGGCTTCATCAATTACTTTCCTGCACCTTGGTATTCACATTCACCATTGCTGAACTTTTATATCGACCGAAGCAAACTGCACCTAACTTCCCCAGGTGATTGCTGGCGAGATTATTTGTCCTCTGCCTTATACTTGCTCCTAGTTTCAGTTAATAACAGCTTTTCTTTCTGTTTGTAGGTCAGGGAGGCTTAAAGCATCATTTCCCTTTATCTTCCCCACTGAATAGTTTCCTGCTATGCTTTGCCCCTGTGTCTGTAATGTGAAAAACATCCGTCCTACCTAAATTACCATTCAAGTGTAATACCTTTTTTATTTAACCCTGAGTGCATGACTGCTCCCTTTAATCCTACTCAATCTACCCTGAACAGGGAAATATCGCAAGCAGAATTTATGGTCCCAAGCTTCAAACACTATTTCTCAGTGTACTTGGAAATGGTTTCAAAATTGATGTTCACTGAAGTTTTAGATCAAAAATTGAGCACAGATAAAACCAAGGTCATGACTAGTTTGCTCACAATTATTTCTGTGAAAGCTTACCTAGAGAGAGTAACCCCACTGTGCTTTGTATCTCAAATGATGAATTAACATGGGAAGCAAAATTAAAGTATTAAGAAACATAGGTCCTTAATCTGTCTGAAAAGTATTCAGGCATGACCTCACCAATTATGCCACTAACATGCTATGACAGGCAGGTCAGACAGGCTTAGAGAGTGTCTAGAACTCACATAGTCCCTGGGCTCAGGTGAGCATACAGAGTGTAAGTGGATAGATTGTAGCTGTAAATTATGGATTTTTAGAATAGAATTGAACAACTGCTTGCATATGCTCTCTAGAATATTCCTAACAGTTATATTCTAAGATCTCATGATTCTAGAATATATTTTCTGTTATAAACATCTGTTAAGGATTTAGTATCTGTTTACCTCAGAGACCCTTGATGTCCAATGCATGTAAATTTGAAGTAGCAATAAGATAAATTAATGCTGTCTGTGGATGGAGAGAAAATATTATTTGATCCCATGACTAATATGTGTAGGAGAACAAGCCATCAATTTTTTTTAGTTTTATCTAATTTATTTTAACAAGGATATAAACATACATATTCCAATTTTAATGAAAGAAGAATAATTTATTAAAACATTTAAAATACATGTAGTCCACAATTTATAAAAATAGAAGAGTTAAATGAGGACACATATATAGGTTTTGTTTAATTACTGAATTAGTTCACATTCTAACATCATTATTCTATGAAAACAATCATAAAATAATGACATTACATCAGTTTTCTTAAATTTTTACAATATACTTTTTTCCCACTGGTGTATATATGACAATTTCCTAAAAAAAAAAAATGATTTCTGACTTTTTAAACCCAGGCTTCAGATACAGATCAAGCATGGACAAAATACAGCATGCTTGCTCATAAATATCATAAATACAGCTGAGCAAATGATGATGAGCATAAATAAAACTGAGAAAATGATCAGCTCATAGTATGCTGGCACTCACTTTGTTCTCCTGTATTACTAAAAGTAGCCACCTGTCCTTGGACTTCCCACAGGGCAGGGAACCCTGATTGCTCTTTGGGCTGATGAGGGAGGGGGACTTGATTGGGGGAGGGGGAGGGAAATGGGAGGCGGTGGCAGGGAAGAGACAGAAATCTTTAATAAATAAATTAATTAAAAATAAATAAATAAACCAAAAAAAAATAAAAGTCGCCACCTAAGAATCAGGGGAAATAGGAATGTATAATGATAACACAATGTGTGGGAAGGTGATATTGCTGAAGTTAATTGATTTAAGTACTAAGCATTTTCAGAATGTTAAACATTATATATATATATATATATATATATATATATATATATATATGGAATTTTCTTTATCACCTACCAGTACTGTATTTGATGGAAGTAATTAAGAAGTTAGGCAGTTTGGATCACAGCTACCACATTTCACAAGTCTCTAAATAAGACAATATATTTAAAGAATGAAATGATTGTAAAGTATGCATGCTTTTTGTTATTTGTTCAGTAGGAAATTAAGTATATTAGACAATATAAACATACTCTAATGAGTTAACCATGATCTCTCCTAATGCTTAATTTACACTAGACTGGATAAGCAGACCCAAGTCCCATGATAGACCGACTCTATCCATATCTTCAAATAAGAAAATACTCAGTGATATGAGACTAGGACACCTCTTCACAATGATCAACATCACTCTCTGGATGTTTTAGATTTCGCTTCAGTCTATGGACCTATTAGTTGTCATCAGAAGATGCCAATCTCTTTAATACTTTTGTCATTTGCTTCCATTCATACATTGAATCCATACAAAGGACCTCCATGTGTTAAACTCACCTACTACCGTCTTAACAAAAGTCTCTTGACCATAAAAGGAGAATTTACTTCCCCAACATACGGGAATATTTTTCTCTGCACATTATAACATGAACAAAATGCCATATTAGTTTTTATCCATTTTTTTTCTTATGCCTCTTCCAATGAGGTTAGTTCCTTGAGATCAAAGTATTCTATAGGACATAGTCTCCCCATGACATCCCTAGATGCATAAATATATATGGAATTGACTGAAAGTGTTTGGAAATTAGTAATATTTTCTTTCTCATAAAAGAGCATTATGGATACTGTCTGATATTGTAATGGAAGGGAATTAACCATGCAAATAGAAATAATAAAGAAAATAAGAGTGTTCTTCGAATAAAAAATCTAGAATGTCTGATATCTATAAGACATTTTTGTCAAGGGAATTTGTGAAGTTGAAAGGTAAAAGTCACATATACTTTCTTTTGATTGAGCTTAAAATCAAGCAAATTAGAGGTGTATGTCAGTCAGTATAAAATAGCCAGAGGCTCAATGGATTGTATGTGTAACCTCAGATAGTAAGAAACACTACCATGTCAACGCTAGTCTGAAGCATTTTTCCATAACCAGTTCTCAAGAAAACAAAATACAAAATATATTTAAAGTAATATATGTTTTTACATGGCAAAATAATAATCATATTCACAGAATAATAAATCAGATTTTATAATACATTTTAATCTACAATTTCCTAGCTCTTAATTAATATATTTAATCCAATGTCATAACTATTAGAGTGTTAGGAAAGTATTACTTAAAACAGTCAAATAATTAAAACATGGAATTCTCCTAAAATTGTAAGCATTCACTTATGTTCCAAAGTAAATTACAGACAAATATATTAGGATGGCATTTTCTATAGAAGAAACAGTTGAAACAAAAAAGAATTTGCATCCTTCTGTTGTGTTTATTAAATGTAAATGAGATCTGTGGTGGGGTTGGTGTATTACATACAGCTATTTTGATGAAAAATAATATCAAAACATAAAAATGAGAATCTTAGCAATCCTGCACAGCACTTACTTTTGTTGTAAATGGAAGTTCTTGCAGTGAACTGGCTGAGTTGATCACTACCCTACTGCAGGGAAATGGCTCAAGTTGTGACTATTGTTAAATGGTGTGGGACATTGGTCTGTATTCTGTCAATTATATTTTAAATAAACACTGATTGACCAGTAGCCAGGCAGGAAGTATAGACTGGACATCCAGACAAACAGTAGAGGTTGGTTAATGAGAACAAGAGAATTCTGGGAAGAGGACAAAGTCCCGACCCAGACACAGGAGAAACAAGATGTTACTGCACCGCTGAAAAAGGTACAGAGCCACGTGGCTAACATATACTAGAATAATGGGCTAATATAAGTTATAAGAGTCAATAAAAAGTCTGAGCTAGTGGGTCAGGCAGCTTATAGTTAATGTAGACCTCTGTATGATTTCTTTGGGACTTAACAATTGTGGGAACTAGGCAGGACAGAAACCCCAACAACAGTTAAAGTCACATCTCTGCTGTAATGTTGTTTAACATCAGACAGATAACTAATAATGAAGAAACATTTTGTTTTCTAAGTAGAAACAAGATGGAAAATGAGAAACATTAAAGAAGACATTCCACTCCCCTGACCTCCTCTTATAGAAGATATTGTTCTATGTTTCACAGAATGGCCTAAAATTAAATGATATATCTGACTAGCTGTAGTCAGGCATTTTTGGGGCTGCCAGCTTACAATGACATAAAGACATTATTAATTATGAAAGCTAACCTTTAGCTTAGACTTGCCCTCAACTAGTTCTTATAACTTAAACTAGCCTGCTTTTATTAATCCACATTTTGTGACATGGATCGGTTTCCCCTCCTCTGTACAGTATGTCTGACATGTCCCTTGTTTTTCGGGCATTTACCCACTTCTCTTCTTCCTGGAATTCTCGTGGAAATCTTGACTATTCTTACCTGCTTAGGTACTGGCCATTCAGCTCTTTATTAAAACAATCACAGTGACACATCTTTACAAAGTGTAAGCAAATATTCCACAATACTAAGCTTCAAGTTATTGGGATTGGAGGTGTCTGCCACTACTACAAGAAACCAAATAAAAAAAATTTAAATGAATTAATGAACTCCACTGAAATCCTTTGTACTAGCAGTTGCTTTTATAAAAAAAATATGGAAAAACCTTCCTGAGTCCTTCCTTTAACCTATTGACATTTCCTTGGTCAAGCGATCATTCTTGCAGACAGAAATTGATACTGACCTACTTACTTATAAATTCAGATGATGATTGAAAAAAAAGATAAAAAAGTATTGCAAAGACATTAATTAATAGATATGAAGGCCATAAGAGGACACTGAATATTCTTATTGACTTATGACAGGTTCTTTTACTGAACCTATGCTTGAGCTGACAGTCAGTAAATCCAATAGTTCTCAAGTCCATTACCCCTCTGTGGTTACAGAATTATCTACCATCATGGTTTCTAGAGGATTCTAACTCAGATCTTCAAGATTTCATGTGTGATCTTACTCATCGAGACATCTTCCTAACTCTCATTCCTATTTATATTCAGAGGAAGATTTTATTCCTCATCCATAACCATTAAAGATCCAACTATTTATATTGGAAAAAAAGTTCAGATTAACTTTCATTCACTGCCAGGATTAAGGTCTAGATGATGCATTATTGTGCTGTGAGGAATTTGATAAGATAATCGGTCAAACCCAGAATGAGATTAATAAGAATTGAATATAAATCTTATGTGTGCTAATTATATATTACAATTATTATTATTGTCCTGCTATGGGGAATAAAATCCATAGCCTTGCATATGCTAAGTAAGGACCTTAACACTGATTTTATTTTTGGTTAGTTACAATAAAATATATGACATACAATGAAGATTGAAGAAAATACTTTTAATCAGTGATGCTGAAATGCTGGGCTTTGTAAACTGAAGTTTGCAGAAAAAAAAAAATTAACCATACTATCCTGAAGTTTCTGCAAAGCCAAATGACTCTCATGACTATGGTGGATTCAGAGTAAGATTCTCTGGAACAATATTTAGTCTGTTTCACAGGTGTGCATTCTCAATCTCTGTCACTCTGTCTCTCTCTAAATCTAGAATCAATTAGACTATCATTGACATTTGGAATACACTGACTCAGCAGGCAACTGATGCCCCACAATCCTAAAACTAAGAATGTCATTACATGAAGTCTGAATTCTGAAAACTAATTTCCCTGGCATTTTATTTTATTTTATTTTATTTTTAGACTGAGTACTTGTGGTCCCTGACAATGCACATAGCAAATGCCTTATTTTCATCTTTCTTTTATTCTATGACTAGTATACACTCATGTAATCTCCTCCACAGTGAAAGATGGAATCACAGACAACCCAAATCTCTGATCTCCACCCATAGTTACACATTTTGTTCCAGGATAACCAATGTTTTTCTTTTTGTGGTAAGAGCTATATTTGGTATCTACAGTTTGGTCTGTGATCCTTTTCTTTTCTGAAATGGACTGGACATGAAACATTGGTCTCACAGTAGAGTGTGATGTGTGAAGAAGAATACATGATAATGGTGGTGATTCGGGCCACTATTATTTGGTGGTCAAGAAGATCAAAGCCACCAAGTTTTTTCACATGCTAAGTAAACTAGGTAGCATTTTTAAATTTAATTTCCTAAAATTATAATTATTTAGGGGAAGATAAGATATAATTAAAGACTTATATTTGCCATGTAAATAAATCTGAATTTTGAAAACTAAAGTTGCTCAAAGTCTTTGTTTGATGATATAGCAATATTACTATGATATTTTTCTCTTCCACAGCAAATAACATCCACTAAACATTTATTAATTTTTGATGAATAAATTTAATCTTGGCTAATGTTATGCACATATATAATCCATTTTGACTACTCATAGACACACATACAAGTTCTTTTCAGCTATCAATCCTCTTCTTCCACAGAGACAATTTAATATGTTGTCTATGAGTGAGTACATCCCATGCTCCTCTTTTTGGGTCTGGCTTACCTCACTCAGGACAGTGTTTTCTATTTCCATCTATTTGCATGCAAAATTCAAGAAATCCTTGTTTTTTACTGCTGAGTAGTACTCTAATATGTATATATTCCATACTTTCTTCATCCATTCTTCCTTTGAAGGGCATCTAGGTTGTTTCCAGGTTCTGGCTATTACAAACAATGCTGCTATGAACATAGTTGAGCATATACTTTTGTTGTATGATAGGGCATCTCTTAGGTATATTCCCAAGAGAGGTATTGCTGGGTCCAGGGGTAGGTTGATCCCGAATTTCCTGAGAAACCACCACACTGTTTTATAAGTGGTTGCACAAGTTTGCATTCCCACAGGCAATGTATGAGGGTACCCCTTTCTCCACAACCTCTCCAGCAAAGGCTATCATTGGTGTTTTTATTTTAGCCATTCTGACAGGTGTAAGATGGTATCTTAAAGTTGTCTTGACCAGGACGGCGAGGGGTGCACCAGACAGAAATTTCAAGGTCCAAATCAAGAGCAGAAGGCGAGAGAGCACGAGCAAGGAACTCAGGACCGCGAGGGGTGCACCCACACACTGAGACAATGGAGATGTTCTATCGGGAACTCACCAAGGTCAGCTGGCCTGGGTCTGAAAAAGCATGGGATAATACCGCACTCGCTGAACACATAGCTGACAATGAGGACTACTGAGAACTCTAGAACAATGGCAATGGGTTTTTGATCCTACTGCACGTACTGGCTTTGTGGGAGCCTAGGCAGTTTGGATGCTCACCTTACTAGACCTGGATGGAGGTGGGTGGTCCTTGGACTTTCCACAGGGCAGGGAATCCTGATTGCTCTTCGGGCTATTGAGGGAGGGGGACTTGACTGGGGGAGGTGGAGGGAAATGGGAGGCGGTGGCAGGGAGGAGGCAGAAATCTTTAATAAATAAATTAATTAATAATAATAATAATATGTTGTCTATGTATTTTTGCTTATATTGTGACCTGCTAAGATTAATGAGGGCTGTCAGTTTCATCATAGTAATGAACTATCCATTGGAGACTTCTGAACTCACCAGTGGGTACACAATTCAAGACTATGACAATTCTCCAGAATTCATCTATAGCCAATAGCATCTCTTATCTCTTACATTTTCATTTATTTATATTTTAGACCTGCAAATTTCTGCCTTATTATAGACTGTATCGTTATGAAATAAAGTTAATTTCATATCATGGTGCAGAGGTCATTTTTCATGTTTTAATTAGGAAACATACCTTAGATATAAAATTCAGGATCATGTATCTACAACTTGATAAACTGGGTCCCCATAGCTAACCCTTGAACTAATAAATGCATAAATCCTCAAAAGCAATAGAAACATTTACATGAATATATGTTAGAACAAGATCAGTTATATTGACTAACATTATATGGTATGGGTAATCCAATAATTCTTGTCTTTCTGATGGAGAGGGTGAGAACCTAGCAGCTGGTCTGTCAAAAAAGACAGAATGCTTCAAAATTCTCAATGTGTCATTGAAGGTAGAAGATCCCAAATTGCTGTTTCTGCCAAACATTGAAAGGCCAAAGAAGCTAAATTCTTGTAACAGCAAGAGACTTAACCCCCAACTCTGTTTTCCTGCCATATTGTTATTTATTTCTTACCACGCACAAATTTCTCAGACTTTCCTTATTATCATTATAAATTCAATGACAGGAGCCAAAACTCTGTGGCTATTTTTTTTTTATTTTAAGAGCTTTATCATATAGATAAAAGCAATGCTCATTCACGTTGCTATGGATATGATTGCATGCCTGAGATCTCTGAATAGTTCTAATAATGAATATGAATTTTTCACTTTAGCTTTCTGACAGAAGAAATAAACTGCCACAGATCCCTGCTCTAAATAAATATCCTTTTATATAAACCACATACATTTAGTCAGTGCTAGTATGTTTCTTTGGCCTCTGTTTCCTTCCATCATTTTTCTGTCTTAAATAATATCTGCCTAAATCCCTATAATTAAATTGAAAACATTTAACAGTGAAACTAAACATTATAATTTCACTCTGTTAGGTCTTTTCCAAAAGCCTCATCATTAGTGGGCCTTGCCTTATTTACCCTCTATATACTATAAGTTTTTTTGGATGTGCAAGTGGTAATGGAAATTCAGCCTAAATTGCCTAAGAACCTCAAAGTCTTAATTGTAATTTCCAATGCATTTTTTTTGCTTGTGATAAAATACGAACATTTTGAATATTATTATGAGATAAACATTTTTCCTCACTATAATAAATTTGCTATTTCAACCTACCTTGCAATAAACATCAGACGCAGTGCTGATTACCTCCTAAGAATCAAATAGTCAAGTTAACATTTCAGCTCTTTGTAAAATAATTAGGGGCCTTGATTTCATGACTAAATATAATTTTTATTCTGTCTGACCAAGTGTTTTGCTAAAACTGTGACATTTTTCTGAGAAATATTTTGGTTAGTATTTATGGTCAGTACTGTTCCAGAATCACAAAAAACACATAATCTTTTCAAATTAATCAGTTTTAGAAACTCTCTTGGTTATTATAATAGACACTAGGCACACGCAATGACTAAACTCATTAGAAGGAAAGAAAAATTGGCTGAATAATATTTATCATAACAAAATATGAACATTTTTTAAATTATAAGATGTGGGTGCATTTATTATTTCATCTTATTTCCAGTGGTAAACTACAGAGAATGTGAATAACAAACCAATTCATTATACTGAAAAGTGAAACAAGTGTGAGAAAATTGCTGACAAACATCTCAAATTGCAAAGTATAAAAAAATATAGTATTCATTAGAGTACATTTATGTGAAAACAATATCAAGTGCTCTGTTAGGTCGCTATGTTCTAACACGATGTCAGATTTTCAGTACACTGACCGAGCAGCACTAAAGTCTTAACAGCTTGCGCAGCCTTCCTTAAAATAAAGACTATTTCTTCATCCCAATCAGGCTTCTCAGTTCCGGATTACTAAAGAATTTATTTTCAAGCATGATGTAGAGTTTATCAGTGAACACATGATTCTGCCAGTCTGCATAGCCACTTAATAGTCATACTCTATAGTACCTCAACAAAGCTTTTCAAGTTCAAGAGTGTAATTTTCATGATGCAGGCTTTTTCTTATATGCTTAGATTTGTCAGACAGTTGGCCAACTGGCCTATTATGTTTTCAGACTTGGAAGAATTAGAGAAATTATTCCTTATTCTTAAAATACTCTAATTAAAATATAATTCTGTAATATTATTGCCTCGTCAATTTACAGTGAGACCCTAGAGATCTCAATTTTACAATGTCTGACTTGGATCTCATCAACTTTTCAGTCAGTCTGGAGATCTTGTCTGCTGTATCTGAAAGAACAGGGCAGACTACAGTCTAATACTGTAGACAACATTTCTTTGTTTTCTGTTATACACAAATGAAACAAAAAAAAGCCATATTCCAAGGAAGGTTGTTTGAGTTCAGAAAAACATACAAATAACCATCAGTCAGCATTTAATAAATATTAACAGAGCATCTCGTTCCCAGAACTTTCCCAGGACACACCAATTTAAACACAATTTCCTGGCAGGTACTGCAGATTATATCTGGAAAAGCATGAAAGCAAGGCAAAAAGGCCATATTCAAAATCAGCATGCACTGTCCAGATTGGGTTCAATAGCTATGGTCTGACATCCAATAAGAATGAGCATGTCTTATAAATTGAATGAGAATGTTTAACACTGGAGTTATGAAACAGCAAATGAAATGTGCGAAGTAAATGGCCCTCGCCCCGCCCCCACTACAACACCTCTCACAGTTCCCTAAGGCTTGTTCACCGTGGGTCATTCTTCTGACCATGTCCTGGCAAATTTCTTCTAAGTGATCCATGAAACCACCATATTTCTCATTTAATGAAAAGAATAAATAAATAAATAAATAAATAAATAAATAAATAAATAGAGTTAAGCAACCCTTTGAGATGTAACTTTGCAGCTAGCAAATGGTATGTGTGGCTCATGATACTGGGCTTGGCTAGACTTCTCATTTGGGAAGCTCACACATACACTTTCTACCCAAGACCATTGCACTTTGTCTTAAGCCTCATGCTTAAAATCGGTGTTGAAAAATCTTTTCATAATCTCCAACTCTGATTCAGGCTATCTCATTCTCAATATTTTTCTACAGTAAGATGAAGAATCAGGTTTTTCCTGGGTAATTGTTTCTAAAGGATTAATAAATCTTCTCAGGTTGCCATTAGTGAAATCATGGAACTGTGCCTATGTCCCTGTTGAAATTATATGTTAGTTATTTTTCTAATCATTTTTTTTTTTTTTTGGTTACTCACGCAGTGTCAAGTTTGGGTTCTTTCTCATGGAGCAGACCTGCGTCAAATCAGATATTGGTTGACTACTCCAATTTCTATACCACCATTACCCTAGGATATTTCGTATAAAAGACAAATTTGTAGGTCAGAGGATTTGTGGCTGGGTTGATGTCCTTGTTTCTCTTTCATTGGCCTGCAGAATACCTTCCTTTATCAAAGAGTCTTGACAGTAGGCATGAAGGTGTCAAGTAGCCACCAGCTGGAATTCCCCATGTTTAAAGAATTGTATGGGTATTTTCCTTGGCAATGTGGACTTACTGTCAATTTTTAGAGAGCAACCCTGTGTTGTTGCCATAGCCTAGGTTGTTTGGGGATTTCCATAGGTCCCCTTTGGTCAACAGCTCAATTGAATACCACTTATTTCAGTCACGAGAAGCCTCATTTGGCTGTAAGAGATAAACATTTGAGACTCCTTATCTCCCATTGCTAAGTCTTCATTAACATTCCCTTCATAGATTCTAGTAAGCTTCCATTGCATTATTATTCCACAATGTCTTCAAATGCTACCTCCAAATTCCAGCTGTCTTATCCCATATTTTTCTCTTCACCCCATTTTACCTGTTCTTCAGCCCATTTCACAACTGATTCATTCCCATATGCCCTCAGATGCCCATAAATTCTTTTCTATTTCCCCATTCCAAAGGAGTCCCATGTATTCCCATAGACCCCTTCTCTTCACCTATGCTGTCTGAGTATACGGAGTGTAGATTACACTGTCTTTGCAAGCTTTAGCAGTCTTTTTTCTTGTATCCTGCTTGTGCAATCTGGACACCTTTAGTCAGTGGTTGTGGCATGGGCAGTTTCTTACCCAAAGGCCAGTTTTTCCAAGAAGAAAACAAGCTCCAAGTGGAGTGTCTTTGGTGCTCAACATTCTCTTGGGAATAGATTGGTGTTGCCAGGAACAGTTGTGTCTCATATAAATGAACACTATGTTATTTAATATTCCATATAACAAAACAGGTACCAAACAAGAATTACAGTTACAATATTTAGTTCTACTTTATCTTTTATAATAACTAAGAAAAACTATAACTATAAATTCTTTAACTCCATCAAAGACTCCAGAAGGATATACTATTACCTAAGTAAACAGGAAGTACATTGTAAGAAACTTCCAGAACGCTAGAATTGACAGAGACATCTCGCTACCTGGGCAGTCACCCAAAGTTCTCTGCACCATTGAGAAATCCATCTTTAGCCTACAGGCCCACAGTATCTAACAGAGTTTTTCATGAGACAGGAAAGTTCAAAGACAGTTCCACCTAATATTGCCGGTTTCCTGCAGAATGTCTAGCAGACTCTTTTATGAAGCAGGAACCACAAAGGATTATCTCACCTTTAGACAAGTTCAGCAGTCATTTCTCTGTGGGTTGTGCATGTCCAGTTCACACAACATAGCATCAAGTAGTTCAGACTATAGCAGTTTCTTGCCCAAATGGCTAGCAAACTCTGTAAAGAGCCTCTTTGATGCCCATCTTCCTCTTGAAGTAACTGGCACTACCAGTAGCAGACGTATCTCAGTGTCATAAAGCATACCAAGTCATTAAAACATTTTAACTGTCATATTCTGAAGGTCTTTGAAAGATTTAAAGAATCCCTATCTAGCTGAAATATATCTCTGTACATTTAGAAAATCTAACTAACATGACTATAAGCTTAACTATTATAGATGACTCTCTATTAACCTATATTTTTAAATTATGTATTACATTTTTAAATGAGCTTGACAAATACAATACCATAATAAAGATCAGAAATAAATATACATATAACAAAATTGACCTTAAATTTTATCAATAAGTCAATGCAAATTATTCATATCTATATTATATTCCCCTTTGAATGTAAACAAACATTTATAGACAATATTTGGGAATATTGGCATAGTTTTTATACTGTTTTTTTTATTGTTGGACATAGTAATTTTGGGGGGTATTTACAGCAAACTTTGGGGGGATCTTGTTTCATTTAACCACAACACTCTGAAAGAAATCCATAGGTTTTTATCCTCTGTGGAAACAAGAGAAGAACTTCTTTTTCAATGTAACATATTCTTAGATTCAAATTTAGAAGTCATGATACCTTTATAATATACATGTCAGTTTAGCTTAGCAGCCCATACAAAGAAATGTCTCTCTGTACTTGGAACATTTATAATTAATAAATTTAAAGATAACACAATAACATATATAATTTAGACTCTTTGTAAATATTTTCTTGATTTTTATGTGGCTTACTTTTTTACTTATTTTTAGTCTATGATTGTACTTTGTCTCTTTAAATACTCTATACTTTTTAAGGCATTAACTTTATTGTTTGACTCTATACTTTTTAAAGCCTATATATATTTATTTAACACTTGACTCATATGGATTTGTCTTTATTGTATATCTGTATTTTTTATTATTTAGGAGTGCTTTTTAAATACTAAGCACTTTTTTAAAATTTATGCAACACCATTACTATGTTATTTATGGTACTTTCTGCCTGCCCACCCAGACCAAAACTTAAACTGTGCCATAACTATGATATATATGGTACTTCCTGCTTGCCCCTCCCAGCCCAGCATGGCAAAGCCATGCCTACTGCTCCATTTTTAGGCACACAGCTCGCCAATGTTGTCATCAAGCAGGCTGAAGTATGTTACTCACAAACCCCATTTAAATATTTTGTCTCCTGGAAAAGCCAGAGGTTGTGTTGGCAGCATGGCCCAGAGAGCTGGCATTTTAAAATGGAGCAGCTTTTTTTTTTCTGCTATGGCTGAATCAGGAAAACCTCTCTTAAAGGAACTGTGGCATACCGGCAGTAAACAGCAAGAAGCTGTGTGTAAAACTTTTTATTTTTGTGTCTAAAATTAAGCTCCCTCAGGTTTTTAAATGGATTTTAATTTGTCATGTTGGTGCCAATTTGTTGGAGGGAGGTCACTTGTTGATTTCCAGTCACCTTGCTAGCTTAGACCCAAAATAACCATGCAGAAACTGTATTAATTAGATCACTAGCCCATTAGCTCTAGCTTCTTATTGGCTAACTCTTACATATTAGTTTAACCCATTTTTATTAATCTGTGTATCACCATGAGGTTGTGGCCTACCAACAAAGTGTCAGCATATCTATCTTTCTCAGCAGCTCTATGGCATCTTTCTGACTCTGGCATTCCTCAGTGTTTTTATTTTTATGTGACAGGGATTTTTTTTTTGTCCAAACTACTTGCTCTACCTTGTTTTTGTACCTTTATAGACATCTCCTACATCAGTTTAGGAATTTTTTTCTTCTGTGCTTTGCTACTATTTCAAGACCTTTGAGTGGGTTTCTTATGTTTCCTTTAAACTTATTATTCTTCAATTCAATATTTTCATAGTGTCCCAGATTTGCTGGATACTTTGAATCAGGAATTTATAGATTCAACACCTGCTTTGACTGTTGATTCCATTTCTTCTATTGCATCTTCAGTTCCTGAGATTTTCATTCTTTCTTTCATTCTGTCAGTGATGCTTTACTCTGTAGTTCCTGTTAATATTCCTTAATATTTTATTTTTAAAATTCCTTCAATTTGGGCTTCCTTTATTGATTCTATTCCCAGTTTCTTGTCTATAACAGTTTTTTTTTTATTTCTTTACACTACTTGTTTGTGTTTTATTTTTTTTTTTATTTTTAGGGACTTCCCTTTAAGGATCTCTACTATCATGTTCATAATGTCATTTTAATAGAATTTTTCTACCTCAGCTCTGTAGGAATACTCTGCGAATACTGTTGTAGGAAAGCTAGGCTATAGTAGAGACATATTTGGCTCTCATTTATTGATTATGTTTTCATGGCGGCTTCCTGCAATCAGAGTTTGTGATGATTATAGGTCTTGGTGTTGATTTCTGCATTTATCTTTGTTGGGTGTGTATTTTAACCCTAGTTTTTGTTTCATATCTAAATTTTTGAGAGTGCGATGCTGTGTGCTGCCCATTTTCCTAGTCTGTTCACTAGGTATGTTTATAGGGAATATTGGTTGGTGCTAGAGGTTGAAATACAGGGATGGTTTGGCAGAGGAAAGTTTGGAGGTCTTTGTGACCAGTTGGAGATAGGCTCAGAATGGAGAATGAGACCACAGCAGGTTATTTGCTCATGGATGGAGATGAGACTAGTGGGATTGGATCACAGTAAAAGTAGAAGTGGTATGAGTCTGCCTTCACTCTATTTGATGCCCTGGGAGGAGTGGCCCTTGGGTAAGTTTAGGATACCTGCTGGAATTATGGTCTGGGACAAAGTAACAAGTGGGTGCATGGAGTTAGATAGGGCAGATCTGTGATCTCCACAGGAGATGGGAGCAGTGGGAAGGCTGTCACAGCTAATCTGTTGCAGAGCTGGGGAAGAGACTAGGCAACTGGGTCTAGGGGAACAGAGAGAGGGGAGAATATTTGGGGTCAGCCCAAGGGATTTTTGGCAATCATGGTTTGTTGTTTATCAGGGAGTGGCTCCCATAATTAGGGCCTGGAATACAGTGAAGATCTGGGGAAAAGAGGTTAAGAGGGGATGACTTGTGGGATCCACAGATGTGGCAGGGAGGCACAGAGAAAGCTGCGGCTAGTATTGTGTTTCAGCACTAGGGACAAGGGTGGAGGATTGTGTCCATGAGAACAGGGATATGTATATCTTCTTAAAATCATATTGAGTTGTTGATCAAAGAGGTATAATAAGTATCCCCCAAACAACCCAGGCTGTTGCCAAGACAATTTGTTGCTCTCCAAAAGTGGACACCAAAGTTCCATTGCTGAAGACTTCACAGACACAAAACATTGAATGTGGAGCGGTCACATTGCTGCTGCCTACATAGAGCCTCCACACCTACTTACTAGTGTCTTCGATAAAGAAGAATATGCTGAAAACTGTCAAAGGAGTAAACATCAAACCATTCATAATCACTTTATCTACAATGGTGTACTGCCTGAAAGATAGACTAGTGCAATGGTAACACTAGTTTGCAGAAGTAACCAAGCAATATCTGACTTAAGTCCAACTCCAAGAGTTGCCATATTTTATACAGTCACTGTTTGAGTGACTAATAATGTCTCCATCAATTCCTTTTCTTCAGGTTTCAGGGACCTCAAAAGAGGAGGAGAGCTTGCTTCAAAGAAACCAGCATGAGGAAATCTCACTATAACTCAAAGATTGAGTAGGGCCACATGCACAGAGTCGGAAAGTGTTCTCCCCATATCTCTCATGTTTGTAGCATGGCTTCAGGTTTAAAGTCATTATGGGATTCCTGGGTATCTGAACATGTCAGTCTCTGGTTCTTAAATGTTTTCTCAGGCTCTTTTCTTTTTTTTTTTCCTCTTGCATATTTTTTATTATTTATTTTTTTTATTGAAAAAAATTTCCGCCTCCTCCCAGCCTCCCATTTCCCTCCCGCCCCTCTCCCCCTCCTCCCGCTCCTCTCCCCCTCCTCCCGCCCCTCTCCCCCTCCTCCCACCCCTCTCCCTCTCCTCCCGCCCCTCTCCCCCTCCCCCCACTTTTCTCCTCCTCCCTCTCCAGTCCAAAGAGCAGTCAGGGTTCCCTTCCCCATGGAAAATCCAAGGTCCTCCCCCCTCCATCCAGGTCTAGGAAGGTGAACATCCAAACTGGTTAGGCTCCCACAAAGCCAGAACATGAAGTAGGATCAAAACTCCGTGCCATTGTCCTTGGCTTCTCAGCAGCCCTCATTGTTCGCCATGTTCAGAGTCCGGTTTTATCCCATGCTTTTTCAGTCACAGTCCTGCTGGCCTTGGTGAGCTCCCAATAGATCAGCCCCACTGTAGGCTCTTTTCTTTTGTCTTTTTTTTTTTTGTCTGTCCACCTCTGATGTAATAGCTTTTGTTTTATCTTATAATATAAGAATTGTATTTTATTATTATCCCTTAGAAGCCTATTTTTGTTCTAATGAGAGACAACAAGGAAGTGGAAATGGATGGAAGAGATGGTAGAGAAGAACTGGGAGGAGTAGAGGTAGGGTAAACTTTAATCAAGGTATTTTATGGTAGGAAAGAATCTATTTACAAGAGAAAGGAAAACAAATATAAAAATTAATCTGTTACTGTGTGTGTACTATTGACCATTTTATAAGAACCAGATGCTTAATGAAATAAGGCATAAAATGTATGATTTTATTGTGTTGCAATTCAACAATTAACATCACAACTCATAAAACACAAGTCAGAGGAAGGAAGGATCACAAGGGATTTAAGTGGAAGCTTTTAAGAGATAATATCTAGATTAAAATTTGGGAATTAGCTATTTCTTTGATGATATAATTTTAGGACAGATAAGCATCATCATTTACCTTGAAAGCATGAAATACATTGCCTGGTATCAACCTAGATTTTAGAGAGGTTTATCAACCACAATTTTCCTTCATATTATTCTCTTAGGATGCATTCCATGTTCAACTCTGTGGAGTCGGAATATTGCTTTACAAATGTTAAGGTAGATCATTTTCTTTTAATTAATTTCTTTGTTTATCCAAACTTCATGTCTTTATACTCATGCTGAACTGAACAATGATATTCATCACTTTTAAGGAATGAATATGGAACTGAAGACTTTAAATTTTCATCTTTGAAATGCAAAGCAGAAATACAAATGAATAATTCAAGTACTTATCAAAAGCCTTGAAGATATTCTGTTGTTTACATTTACATGGCTTTAGTTCACTCACACCCGACCAACTTTCAGAAAGCCAGTGAAAAAGATGAAAAGAAGACTAGTGTTTTTCTTCCTTTGCTATTTCTTTCCATCTACCTTGCTGCATTATCTTTCTTTCCTTGGTATGTTTTCTTTTCCCTGCAGAAGCAATCCAGTGGGACTTGTTTCTTAGCAGAGTAAAATACAGGATAGATTTTTTTTTTTTAGTTAGTTAACCTGAGATATGAATAAGCACTAACCCTTGATGGATAACTTTTCATTCTTTCTGCATATTCACTCTGCCCCTCTGGAGGACAATTTTGTTTTATTTCTTCATTTCATACATGAATCCTACTTCTGTTTAATTTATTATGCTTAGTAGAACCTAATAAATTTGTATCATGTAAAATATATCGATTTGTGGCTAAAAGAAAGATAATAGAATTTGTGGGAATATGATAAAGAAGGGAGTACCTCACCCCATATCTGATTGAATTCTTTGCCAGCTGCAAGAAAAAAAAAACATATCAGGATAATTAATATACACTGTGAATGTCTGACAAAGAGATGGCCAACTTTTCACTTGTTGATGTTTTGAAATTAAACAACAATTAACCAGTCTTTACGCCTCAATGTTTATGATCTTAGTAGGGCCTCATTCTTCTTCTTTTTTTTTTTTTTTTTGGTTTTTCGAGACAGGGTTTCTCTGTAGCTTTGGAGCCTGTCCTGGCACTAGCTCTTGTAGACCAGGCTGGCCTCGAACTCACAGAGATCCGCCTGCCTCTGCCTCCCGAGTGCTGGAATTAAAGGCGTACGCCACCACCGTCCGGCCTCATTCTTCTTATTGACCATTTTCTGGTAATCTCAACAAGACTACTAATATAGTTTACAATTGTTAACAATTTAAAAATGTCAGCTTTTCCACATTCCTGTTACTTGATCTCTTCTATTGAAATATGTCCAGGTAGTGCAATTCTGCTCCAGTCCTTCATTTTCTTGTACACAATTCCCACAGACTCATTGGTTCAAAAAGGTTTACTTTGTTGGAATTATTCCTTTGTTCTGATATTGGTTCCTATTTGAGGTGAACAGGAGTTTGATCATGATTTTCATACAATAACAAGGCCAAGGTATATTGTCTAAGATCTCTGGTTTGCTTCATATCCCACGACTGTTTATACGTTTATCTAATGCAGAAAATCGTGAAAGAATTGAAATATGAATTTGGGACAAGAGAGATGTTTGTTTTCATGCCAATATCTCATTATCACAGTTACTAAAACAATCACTTATAATGAAGCCATGCACTCCCAGGACTTTTCTTCAACAAATTAAAATTAGTCTCTTATTATGTGCTTGATAGCACTTAGTTTATAGCTCTCTAAAGACTCCAATCACTTTTTATTGTACTTTAGTTATTTGGGTTCATGTTTTATTTTCCTCAGTAGAAATATGTTTGAAAGCCAGGGTCATTTCTTATTTATCATTTAACTGCTTACAAAATATAGTGTAACATCTCACATAGAATAAGAATTTAATAATCCCTCTTTGGCAAGGTGGAAGGTGAGATTAATGAATTAATCTAAGTGTGTATGTGATGGTTATTCTTGGTTGTCAACTTGACTACACCTGGAATAAATAAATATCCAAAAAGTACTGAACACACCTCTGAAGGATTTTAAATGAGCCATATGAAGTGGGAAGATTCACTTTTAATGTGAATCTTTATAGTGAGAGGATACATCTTTAACCTAAGTTTTTTGAGGCAGAAAGAACCACATCCAATATGGACCACATATTCTGATGGAAACCTGCCTAAAGAACATGGATAAAGCAAGCTATTCCTTTTGCCCACTTGTTCTGTTCTTTCATTGGCATTAGAGACTACTTCTTTGGGATTCTAGTATAATACTGATGACCAGTTGAGACATCTATTCTCATGACTGAACAACTAATGAATCTTGAATCTTCAATTCAGAGGCAGCCAGTTGTAAGTTAGTTGGATCACAGCCTGCAAGTCATTCTAATGTTCTCTATATATACAACACACAACCTACACTAATAATATTAGCCCTCAGAGATTGTGGAAATTAGTAAATAATTTTGGAAAAATTTAAATATGTTTATCATGTAATATTTAATAATTAACAGTAAAATTTCTATAATGTGGAAGTAATTTAGGGTTTCAAAAACAATGAAAAATCTTTAAAGAGGTTTTCAAAATATATAAAATTTTAAAAAGAAGTTTCCCTTTGTTTTAATTTTGTTTTACCAGCTACCCTCAAATGTTGAATTACATGTAACCACTAAGATGTGCCAGACTTTATTATTTTGAGTTAATAAATGATATTCTCTTTTCAAAAATAAAATTTCAAACAAAATTTTAAAAAGTCTATATACAAGTAAATGTTTTCTTTACAATTAGGCTAATTAACTTAAGTCATGCAGCTCTTTGGAAATCCCTAATAGGAATAGGAATTAGCTCATCCTTGCAACACTTTCAAATGTACTTAGTATCACAGTAGTCCTCGACTCCCTGACCTATTTCAATATTTTAAATAACTTAACTTCACATTTAAATTTGAATGCTTAATAATTCAGAATTTATAACACTTATTTTCATATATCAAGATATTAAGATTAATCTCAAGAAACTATTTGTCTTCATTTTTCTCTTTAAAAGACAATGAAAAATAAGTAATTTGCACATTAGCTTTATGAAGGTAGAAATGTAGACTCTATCATTTTTACTGTTGTTTGAACTTGTCAATCAATCTATGCATTTGCAAAATGTGTTTTAAAGTCATTTCTTCACAAATATTCCCCTTCTTGACAAAAAAGAAAAAAAAAAGATGGCATGAATGCAAAAGATATTGTTGGAAAGTGACTAAATCTATAATTGACAAATAAACTATCGAAATCCAACTGTAAGGAAACAAAGAATCTGATTGAGAAATGGACAAAGTGCTAGAATATACCTTACCAAAGAAGATGTAAAGTTGACAATCAAACACATGAAATGATGGTATCAGAGTAAAACAGATGAGACAACAATCTAATGTCACTTAACACCTAAAATATCTTAGCTCATTACACATAGTAACAAAAACGATCCCCTCCCAAACAAAAATCAAGAAAGAAAGAAAAAAGAAAAAAAAAACACCCAAAATTTTACGGTGTTACCAGCAGTGTCTTTTCAAACAACAGACCAAACTGCAAAAGTAAGAGAGACACAAAATATCTTCATTGTAAAAGACATAAACTTTCCATTGTTAAGAATGTTGTATAAATATAATTTTAGTTTCTATTTATTTTCAGCACTTCTCCTTCTCCTCAATTATTGCTTTGTTTGAAGAGTAAATTTTAAATAATATATATTCTAATTGATCTTATAAGTAAGTCAATTTAAATATAAATGAAGAAACTTTGAGATGGCTCACTTGGCAGATTATCTGGCAGAGCAGTTTTAATGTTGAGTGCCATCCCAGAACTCACATATAGAAGCCAGATTTGGGAAATGCATTTGTAAACCCAAAACTCCTTCATCATAATGAGAGGTACAGACAGGAAGTACCCGAGTACATGCAGGAAACACCTAAACAGGGGAGACCCTGAACCTAATTAGAGAACAAACTCACGAATACACTTTAATATTATTCTAGATCCCACAAAGGAGTTTAAAAAACACACATAATCACAACTAAAATGAAATAATTTTGTGTTTATTTGCAATTATTGTATTCGGCAGACCATTTTAAGGCTCATAAGGGAATTCCGAACGCTTTAATTTTGATAAGCAAACTCTTCTCCAAGAGATATTAATTATTGTGTTTATTAAACAGACAAGAGGGGTAATCTTTCTAACTGGCAATCTGCTGATAAACTTAAAATTCAGTATGACTTTCTGCCAAATTAAAAATATTTGATACATTCAGATTAAATATCCAAATTCCTCAGGCTATATTTGCCATTATAATTTTTTTTTATTGAAAAAAAATTTCTGCCTCCTCCCAGCCTCCCATTTCCCTCCCTTCCTCCCACTCCTCTCCCCCTCCCCCCACTCCTCTCCCTCTCCAGTCTGAAGAGCAGTCAGGGTTCCTTGCCCTGTGGAAAGTCCAAAGTCCTCCCCCCTCCAACCTGGTCTTGGAAGGTGAACATCCAAATTGGCTAGACTCCCACAAAGCCAGACATGAAGTAGAATCAAAACCCAGTGCCATTGTCCTTGGCTTCTCAGCAGCCCTCGTTGTCCGCCATATTCAGAGAGTCCGGTTTTATCACATGCTTTTTCAGTCACAGTCAAGCTTGCCTTGGTGAGCTCCCAATAGATCAGCCCCTCTGTCTCAGTGGGTGGGTGCACCCTTATGGGAAGTAGACAAGATTGCCGGGCAAAAAATTGGGATCTTGGTGGTAGGGTGGGAGGGGGGTAAGGGGAGATGGGGAGAGAAAAGTGAGAAGGGGAGGATGAGGGGAACTTGGGGAAACGGGATGATTGGGATAAAGGAAGTTTGGATTGGGGTGCAGGGAAGCACATATCTTAATTAAGGGAGCCATCTCAGGGTTGGCAAGAGACTTGGACCTAGAGGGGCTCCCAGGTGCCCAGGGCAATGTCCCCAGTTAGCTCCTGGGGCAGCTGAGGATAGGGAACCTGAAATGACCCTATCCTATAGCCATACTGATGAATATCTTGCATATCACCATAGAACCTTCATCTGGCGATGGATGGAAATAGAGACAGAGACCCACACTGGAGCACCGGACTGAGCGCCCAATGTCCCAATGAGGAGCAGAAGGAGGGAGAACATGAGCAAAGAAGTCAGGGCTATTATAATTTTTATACATGTAGTCTGCTTAGTTATATAGTCAACTACATAGCCTTAGTGTAACTTGCAGGAGATGCTATGTCTACCATTTTTATAGTCAACACAATCCCTAACTACATTCCAATGTTTGCTGTATACCCACAGATAAGCATAGTTCTCATCCATCATTAAGAAAAAAAAATCTCTTTATAACAGACAGAGAACATTACAGAAAACAACAACCAATCAAGCTGCAGTTATAGGGCTCAGTTAAACCGATGCATCAACAAAACCACTTCTATACTTACTTTTCAAAGACTAGGGAGCAGAAAGTTTGAAGGAGACTTTGTCTCCAAGCAACATCCATAAAGTCTCACATACCTGATTGCCTATACTATATATATATTCATCTAATAGCTATGAAAAAGAGCTAATGAATTTGATAAAGAGCAAGGAGATATGTATATATGGTGTGATAATTAAGAGAAATAATGTAATTAAACTATAATATTCAAAATAGAAAACAATTTAATAGTAAATAGTTTTCGATGAGAATATTTAAAATTGTTTAAACTGAAGTCTATACATGCTGATAAAATATAAGATAAATATGTCTTCTAGTATTTTTCTAAGAAGTAATATACTTTAAAGACCATATGAATGAGTACATGTGATAACTGTATTTCTGTGTCTGGGTTACCTCACTCAAAATGATGTTTTCTAGTGCCATCCATTTGCTTGCAAAACAGTCTACAAATCACAATTCAAGAGAACCTTGACAAGAATGAGGCCCCTAAGAGAGACATACATACATAGATCTAACTATATGAGTAGTAGAAAAAGACAAGATCTCCTGAGTAAATTGGAAGCATGAGGACCTTGGGAAGGGGTTGAAGGGGTGGGGATAAGCAGGGAGAGGAGAAGAGAAAAAATGTAGAGCTCAAAAAAATCAATAATTAAAAAAAGAAGTAATATTTATTGTGCAATAACTATTTACACATGGATTATTCAATAATATTTAATTTACAGGATCTATTTCCCTTTCATATCCCATCACTTCTTTTCTCTAGCTAGTCCATTTCAATTTCATGTCCCTTTTAATTTTACATAAGAACAGAAACATCAAATATATATTTTTCTGAGTTACGCTTTTTGAGGCAAACATTATGACTTGAAATTCCACTCATTTTGTAAAAATGACATAATTTCATTCTTTATAGCTAATAACAATCTACTGTGTCATGTATACATGATCCATAAGTCTACTGATGGCTATCTAAGCTGATCTCATTACATGGTTATTGAGTATAGTGGAAGTGTAGCTTTTAAGAAAGCAAATTAAAATCATATTACAGGAATTGGTAATAGAAATTAGGATTGTCATATTTTGAATTTGTATTAAATGAAGTATTGTATTTCTGAATAACTGAAGAATGATTTAATCACCAGTTCCAGACAGATGTTTCAATATTATATGTCAAATACATTTCAAGTGATTCCAGATTTTGTCAAATTTACAATTAACATCAATCATTGCAATATTAAATATAAGATATTCCTAGTTGTATACATTTATATATGTATTTTGAATTGTTTTCCAACAAAAATGAGTGGTCAAATTTTCAAAATAAAACTAGCAATGATGTATATTCTATTTTGAATGCAATTTCAGTCAAACAAATGCACTGCAGAACCTTACTAGAGCAGTTTTAAACATGCCATGGCTCTTACTGTTTACATATATTCAGAACTGAAATTTTATTTAAACAGGATAGGAATTTTTGAAAAGTTTTGGTTAGTAATTAACTGGTTGTAAAAATGTACGCTGAATTTCTCTATGTAAGTTATTTTCTTATAACTGTGCATGATAATCTAATAAAACAAAGTAGATGTACTTTGCCTTTTAGTTTAATGATGAAATGCCATCCTGGTGAAACACAACTGAAAACATGGTATTAGGAGGTTGTAGTTTGGAGCTGGTCATTAAGAAGCAGAGTAATAAAAATCAATAGTGAAAACAGGGCTAGGCTTAAATCCCTAAGAAGTTGTCTATGTGACTCTCATTCCCCAACAGGGTCCTAACTCCTACAGATGTCACAGCCTCCCAAAACTGGCATTTCAACAGAAAGCATTAACCTTAACTAATAATCCTTATTTTCATTACCTAGAAATATAATCTTTTTGTCTAGGGAGCAAATGAGATACATGTTAACATAGTGAAAACAGACAAAAAATGAATAAAGTATCAAGGATCTTGGTTGAATTAAAGAATTTATGCTATAACTTGAAACATCCCAAACTTAAGGTAAATCAATACTATACAAAACTCAAGAATCTTATGTTATGCCTTTGAAAGATTTTATGATGTCTGATGTGATATTCTGTTAATATGAGAGTACATGCACTGTGATGTACTTTTGGGAAAAGAAGGAGACAACGTTGATAAAATAATCTCTCTGAAGATGTTATTGTAGCTGTGAAGACTGTAGGCTCTCAGGGATCATTTATTATATTCACCTGAAGAATTAACATAGTATTAAGCTGACTCTAATGACTTATTGTTATACCCGCAGGCCAATGCATCTCTCATCTAATGAACTTTTGTTAGATGATGGTGACTGACAACTACCCAAGGTGTAGGGAATAAAAGACTGCAAAATTTTGGCCCTAAATGCTGCATGTCAGAGATCATTGTGGAACAGGGCATAGCAATAGTATAAGAACCAGTGGATGACTACACGGTATAGTCTTCTGAACAAACAGAGAAGCTGCACACATGAACTCACAGACACTGTGACACCATGGACAAGATCTGTGCAATTCCAAGTTCAACCAAATCCAAACACAGAGAATGAAAGCGGACTTGAAATTCCATCTCTGCCATGAAGCTTTTGAGAATTTTTGCTGTTGGGAAATGGTGAGGCAGTTTCCTCTAATAGCGTAGCCTCAAGTAAATAGGCTAGACTATAGTTCAAGGCCACACACTTATTCCTATGTAAGCAATAGAGATAAAACTTGGTAAAATTTTTGTTTTTAAAGTACCCAAATCTTGGTGAGAAGTAAAGAAGAAATAGATATGGGAAGAATTTGAGGAACTGAATGAATATGATCAAAATATATTCTAAAATTTCTCACAGAATCATAAAAGGATCTAAAAAGGCAGTTTAAAATAACATAGCATTTATTTTCATTTTGTGTCTTACAGATACATATGCACAATTATGTATATTTTGAAAATTAAGTACACATTCATGCTACAATGTAAATACAATGTAGAGAGTTCTTGAATTGATAGAGACATTCATAAACTAATAGATGCAGTAAAGATACATTTCTACAATCATTTACAACCACAGAACAGATTGCAGGGACAAACTTATTGCTATAACTTGTACTATGGAAAAACTTGTAACTCTGATTTTTTTCATGTTCTTGGTAAATTATTTCATAAGATTGTAAATATTTGCATCATTTTGCTAATGACAATTTCAAGAATTGTGCCTCAATAATAATGCTAAATTGACTTACAAGAATTACAATTCTGAAATAATTGTGGAAATTGTATTTTGTCAACCATCTGCTGTCTTTACAATACCACATTAGGGCATCTTTCTGAGACTAATTCACATTCTGCATAACACGTAGGACATGCTTTGCATCCAAACCATCTCCTAATTACTGAATCAGCCTGAGTGTATTTGGTGTGAATCAATTGCTTCTTCCTTTGAAGATGGTGCTGTCTCTGAAACTGAAATTGTGGATCCAGTGACACATCCTGCATTGTTGGCAATGTTTCAATTTCTCAGCTTCATGAGATGAATAGGATATTAATTTTGGCAGAGATAGTTTTTTTTTTTTTTTTTTTTTTTCGAGACAGGGTTCCTCTGTGGCTTCGGAGCCTGTCCTGGAACTAGCTCTGTAGACCAGGCTGGTCTCGAACTCACAGAGATCCGCCTGCCTCTGCCTCCTGAGTGCTGGGATTAAAGGCGTGCGCCACCATCGCCCGGCTCTGGCAGAGATAGTTTTAAGCATAGGTAGTGGCATGTGATATAAAGACCCATGATTTCATTGACTTTGAATTACAATTTTTATTTCTTCAATCTAGTATACTGAAAGACACTTTTTTCTTTGAAGTAATTTTGCATTTAGTTTTTAAGCTTGTCATTCCCATAATTAATTTAGAAAATGCAACTTAACAGCATTAATTAATTTAAAAAAAAAACTCTTTCAGAATATTTGGATTCTTTCCTCAAATACTGTGATTCACAACTGTCAATAAGGAAGCAAACACAAGCAAAATCAAATCCAAATATGGTTATATATTTTTACCTACAGTTTAATGAAGAAAAAAAAAGAAAAATTGAGTAGTCTAATCTCAAATTCCATGCATGGCTCCAGTTGTCCTTGAACTCCTTATCCTATTTCACCCAAGTCTTTGCTTTACAATTGTGCATCAAAATGTCAGCAAAGACTACCCTTTTGAAAAACTAAATTTGCAAAGATATAAGGAATATTTAAAAGAAAATACATTTTTTCATTTATTTTTATTACAAATTTTCACCTCCTCCCCTCTTCCCATTTCCCTCCCTCTCCCTCTATTCCCCCTCCCCCTCCTTCTCCAGTCCAAAGAGCAGTCATTGTTCCCTGCCCTGTGGGAATCCAAGGTCCTCCCCCCTCCATCCAGGTCTAGGAAGGTGAGGATCCAATCACACTAGGCCACAAAGCCAGTACAAAGAGTAGAATCAAACCAAGTGCCAAAGCCTGGCGAAGGTGGAGCACACCTTTAATCCCAGCATTCTGGAGGAAGAGGCAGGCAGATTTCTGTGAGTTTGAGGCCAGCCTGGGCTAGAAGAGCTAGTTCCAGGACAGGAACCAAAAACTACGGAGAAACCCTGTCTCGAAAATCAAAAATGAAAAGAAAAAGAAAAAAAAAAAAACAGTGCCATTGTCCTTGGCTTGGCTTCTCAGTCAGCCCTCCTTGTCAGCCACCTTCAGACTGTCCAGTTTGATCACATGCTCCATCAGACCCAGTCCAGCTGGCCTTGGTGAGTTCCCATTAGATTGGCCCCACTGTCACAGTTGCACCCCTCATGGCCCTGACTTCTTTGCTCATGTTCTCTCTCCTTCTGCTCCTCATTTGGAACCTAGACCCAAAATGATGAATATGGTATGTACTCACTCATTAGTGGATTCTAGCCATAAATAAAGGACATTGAGCCTATAATTCATGATCCTAGAGAAGCTAAATAGGAAGGTGAACCCCCCCCCCCAAAAAAAAACACATGTAGTTATCCTCCTGGATATTGGAAGTATACAAGATTTCCAGGCAAAAATTGAGAGCTTGGGGGTGGGGTGGGAATGGGACAGGGGTAAGGGGAGATGGAGAGAGGGAAGTGAGAAGGGGAGGATGGGGAGAGCTTGGGGGAATGGGACAGTTGGGATGGAGGAGGAGTAGATATGGAAGGAGGGAAGTATATATCTTAATTAAGGGAGCCATTTTAGACGGTGCCTGAACTGGTCTTATCCTATAGCCACACTGATGAATATCTTGCATATCACCATAGAACCTTCATCTGACGATGGAGAGACAGAGACCCACATTGGAGCACTGTACTGAGCTCCCAAGGGCCAAAAGATAATACATTTTAAATAATTAAAGACCATTCTGAAAGAGACAGAGACAAAAGTGCTTCTTCTGTGTATCTACAACTGGCTCAGACCACAATGTTCCAAAGTATCTAAGAATTTCCTTTCCTTTTTTTGTTGATTCTACTTTTTTAAGTATACATATTTTTCTTTCATGAGATAATTGAAGACAGAGAGGAAGGGAAAGAAGAGAGAGAGAGAGAATATCTCTGGAATGTAGAAGCAGTCTCCAGATTGCACTGGCATCCTCTTCTGCCCAAGTACTTAGTCCTCTTTCATCAGAGGATTTTTCTTTGAAATTTCCTTGTTTAAAGGAGCTCCTGGGGAAGGCTTGCCATCATCATCTTCAACACCACCTTCCATGAGATATCATGAGCCACGGATGATTAATTACTGCAGTTGAAGGACTTGAGTAGAAATGCTTCATCTATTTAATGGTCCTTACCATTGCAGTTCAGACAGACTTGTCATCTCATCTCGGATATGTTAGCTGAGAGACTGTACAGCAGGCATACATTCCTTCCGCTGTGATTCTGACCTTTACCTCCCCACTGTTACTTAAAAGTAAAGGAATATTTACAAGTTTGTCATCTAATATTTGGGCTCATTAATTTCATTTATAGTGATTTTTATGCTTTGTTTTTTTCTGGGTACTTCTGTGTTGATACACATGCATGTCTTTCTTCTTACTTATATGTTTATTGTCAGCTTGTTTCTTACACCGAAACTATTGAAACTCTATTGGAGGATAAATGACACTTCATTTCTCCATGCAACACTTTATTCCTTGGGTTTATATAACATAATTCAACTCTGTAGTTCTCAGGAAATTAATTACATAGTGTTTTCCTTTTTAATGTCCAACTTTTAGCATATAAACACAACAGGATGGAATAAACAAATAATTTATTTAATTTTTTCGTCTTCCACAAAACACTAAAATGTATTTTTGAAGGAAACATAAATATTTTAAAAATGTTTTGTTGTAAGATAGTAAAGAACATATATGTGAATGTATATGACATGATATGAATCTTATGAAATATTATTTAGGACCAATGACATACCTGAAGTGTCACTGATAGTGATTTATGATCTCATTTTTCTAAAATAAGAATTTATATTAATAGAGAAATAAATATAAATGCTCTTTCCCATGAATAAGGTAGATTAAAAACTTTAGTAATGATGATGGCATACTTACTTAAGCAGAACTAGCAAAAACTTATTTGACAATGACTTTTAGGTTACTTTACTAATTCTAGTTACGTATGTGCTCTGGGGCTCCAGTCTCCGTACCGTACTGCGTGAATATCTGTAATCGTCTGCCTCATGTTGGAGTTCTGCATTATCACCTTGATGATTCATGCCTCAGCATCAGACATGTTCACCTGGCAGCTAGATTGCTTTTTGTTTTTCTATTAGTCTGTCATTAATAATTTTATAGTACTAATAGTCATTTAGGAAATGATGGGATTTAAAACTCACGGTGACCTTTTTATACCAAAGCTCTATAGCCAAAGTGGTGAGGTGTGCTGATGCCTTTGCACAATAACTGTGAAGTCAGCTGGTTCACTTTACAGTCAATTTGAACTAGCTAGACAGAATGACTAAGCACACATTAAACCAAAAAATTAATCAATACATTCCTTTGTATCAGCATTTTAATATTTCAATGGAAATATTTTTGCTAGATTAGACATTTCCAGGTTACCACTCCCAGGTTACTTGACTCTGATGTCATGTATATAATAGTGATCTGATCATTTTTGTCTAAAGCCAAGCTGATATGTCATATCTAGAGGAAAGATGTGCTCTGGACAAAACATTTATATGAAAGTCATGATTTAATTCTCTTTAAAACTATATTTATGTTTATATGTTGACTGAATGTGTTCTGTCTTGTGGTTCAAAGTGTATCCATCTCTGTTTACTAGTGCCACCATATATAAAATGAAAGCAGGTTTAGTATGTTGAGCAGTATCTTATTGCTGTGAAGAAACACCATGACAATAACATAAAGAAAAGCATTAAAGTGGGGCTGACTTACAGCTTCAAAGGTTTAATCCCTTGAAATCATGACAGGAAGCATTGTGTCACACAGGCAGACATGACGCTCGAGAGGTAGCTGAGGGTGATGTATCAGGATTGACAGGCAGTAGGAGACAGAGACACTGGACCTCACTTGAGCACTTGAAAGCACAAAGCCTGGAGGCAGAGGCAATCAGATCTCTGTCAATTCAAAGCCAGCACTGTCTACATAGGGAGTTCCAGGACAGCTAGGACTGTTACACAGAGAAACACTGTCTCAAAAAAAAATAAAATAAAATAAAAAAAGAAGAAAGGAAGAAAGGAAGAAAGGAAAGAAAGAAAGAAAGAAAGAGAAAGAAAACACAAGCCCCACCTCTAGTGACACACTTCTTTTAATAAAGTCACACCTACTTCTACAAGACCACACCTCCCAATCCCTGTCAAGTAACATCACTCTCTAATGACAATGCACTTAAATATGTGAGCCTATGGAGGCCATTCTTATTCAAATCACATTTAGTATTCAATACATTTCATAATTCTTCATGACCCTGAGCTCCATTATATAAGATTAGACATCATTCTCTAAGTCTTTTAGTGCTTGTTGTAATTAGATTATTAAGTGGGGCAAGAAAAATTACAGTTAGAAACATTAAAAAAAAATAGAAAATAAAAGAAATGACAGGAACTGGTTATGCAGAATATCAGTATGTGCATCATATTAGTTGGCATTGTGACTGTGTAGCTCAAAAATGAAGTAACAAATCAAAAGATTAGCAAATCTAGGAAGGTTTTTAGGTCAGAAGAAAGAAATCACAGACCTTAAAATAAATACTTTGTCTGTGTATTCCCATTAATTTTGAGCTTCAATGATAAAATTAGTGATGATTGAAACAAAAGTATTTTGTGATAATTACTTAGTGTTTTTATTTTAATTGCACATATAATTTTATTTCTTAATTACATAAAAACAATATATACTTCTGTGCTTTTGGTTGTTTGGATGTTCTTTTAGCTACAGTATTAAAAAGAGAAATTATTGCTTATTTAATTGACATAGAACATATTATCTTATAATCTTGACAATATTTGATCAGGAAAACTAAGAACAAATGACTAGTTCAGTGTTTTGAAGTATTTTCAACATGCATTCTCTTATTATCTGAGTGATAACTATTCTCCTTCATCTACGCTTTATATTTATAAAGTTCCCTAATGCAATAATATCTGTAATGTACAGTGACTTTACAGTGTGTTACAAAGATGTTTGTGAGATAACAAACAAAAATACTGACAATACCATAGACCCCAGAGAATATGCTGCTTGATTTCCGTCTGAGTCTATTTGATGGGCTTTACCCCAGGGAAACCTCTCAGGGAAGGAGCAGGGCAAATTGCTTCTTTTACTCAAAGTCTTAGAAAAATAAGAAACCCAACAGAGCTAAAAGGGAGGGAACCCATTTGGTTGTGTGATTTTTCTTGTATTTTGTTTTCTTTTTTTCTTTGTTAGGAACCTCTAGAATGTAGGATTTTTTTTTGTAGAATTTGAGTTTAAGGGAGAAGGATTTCAAAGAAAGGCACAGCACATATAAAATGATAAATACTGTGTTTATAACTTGTTACTGAGATTCTTGAAAGTGCTTGCAGCTTAGAGGCAGTGTAAAGAGTACTGGGCAAATAATATTCTCAGTAGAGTGTATGTTGTGCATAGAGAGAAACCACATAGAGAAACTTAGAAAGCACACATCACAAGAAGTGATTTTCAGCAGGGAAGTCTCTCTCTGAACTTACAGAACGACACAAAAATGCATCTTTGTTGATAATGACATATGTCTGTCTATACACGAGCATAAAATGAATTATAATTCAAAATTTCAAATCAATGCAGTCATTCTACTCATTGAAGAGAGTATATTTGTGATAAAATTGAATGCAAAGCTGACACAGTTGTATGGTAATTATTGGAAATTTCTCAGCCTACAGCTCTGTATGAGTAGATTTAAAAAGCAAATGTTTGACAAGCTGTGGACATACAACAGATACTGTAATTTGCCTACTATATATCAAATCACTCTGTTTTAGAAATACACAAAGAGGCCTGATATCTGTCTCTTCTGTCATCATAATTTCTTGAGTACTATTCTATGTGACATGGCAAGTTATAAATACATTATCACATAAACACTTATGTCAATATCTTATACAAATAAAACTTCCAACAGTAATATGTACTCTGAAGAAAATGAAATAGAGTAGGTACAGAGAACAACGCTGAAAAATTGAGGGGGCAAATGCTTTGGTAATGATGGCAAAATACTCAGAGATTATTCAAGATTTAGTTACGGATCATGGGGAAGATATTTCTGTATTATTCAAGGCTAGAATTAGCCTAGTTCAAGGCTAGAATTAGACTAGTATGCGTTTGCATGTTTTGAACATTGTTTCCCAACTAAAAAAAATTGAGGCAAAACATACTTTGTTGACTGCTGATGAAAACTGATGAAGATGTAGCTCAAAAGAGAAAATTATTTCTTTTTCAGATGAACCTTTAAATTGCCAAAAATACATGTGAATTTTTTATAATATGGTTTCTTGTAGCATGCTACTCCAACCCCCAAAAGTTTCAACAAAGTTGAGTATATAACTCTTCAAACTTTGCTTCTTTTCTAAAGGAGATAAACTGTACTCTGAATTTCACATTTCTGTGTAGACAAAAAAATGATTATGTGAGATAAGGAAAAGGCTGCAAAGGATGGTTAACAATTTGATAGTAACATCTGCCAGAACTAATGTTAGGTTCCTGAATGAAAATGTTGAGAGCTTCTCTGATGCCCACTGAATCAAAACTCTCCATTCATAAGGCTAAAGGCATAGGGTGGTCCATGTATTTATAAGCACTAAATTAATAATGAGTCTCTATATTTGAGGAAAAAGATAGAAAATTGGAGGGTAGAAAAAAAAAACAGCATTTAGTAGCCTGCTGGCAAACAAAATATTGAAATCAGAGGGTATAAGACAATGGCCTCATCACAACCACTGAATGTATCAATATTATCAACCAAAAATAGTACCATGTGATGAAGACACTTTATGTAAGTTTACCAACAAAGAAAAGTACTTCAAGCTCAACCTTTTCTTAAAACTTTCTTTAATTTTTTTCCCAGTGAACGCAAAAATAAAAAAAAAAGAATGGCAAAGAAAACCTCCATCAAAAAATTGATATCTAAGGAGTAAAATAGGAAGAGAAACACAGCACTAGTTGACAAAAATAATGAGAGACAATTCAGTCTCAAAAGAGAGAAGCATAGTTTTTTTCTTCCCGAAACCATGGATTATTAAACAAAGTCACATGCCTCTTATGCTTCCTTTGAGTTGTTGGTAAAGTAAGATGTTTTAGTGGCTCCCAAATAATACAGTTTATGGTCCTTGTTCTTGTTTGTCCTAAAGGGTAATATATCAAGACCCTGTTTTGCTAAGATTAACATATTATGGTTGTGAGTCATAGATAAAGCATACTGAGCTGACCTGGAAACTTCCTCCATTCTCGCCAGTTTTCAAAGAATAGCATTTCTTCTGCAAGCCACGGGAATAAAAAGTCACTAAATGTAACTCTGAACTATGGAGCACACATGCTATAATAGTAACCTGTAATGCATGATTTTCCACCAATGCAATAGTGCCATGGCTATCACAGAGGTAAGCAACTGCTTTCTTATCATATTTGAGGACACCTTCAGAGGTACTTCTGTGCTGAATTCTTAGTTAAGGCATCTGTTTCCTTTTATACTTTTGGTAGCTATTTTATTCTGAGGAAGACTTTAAAATCCAGAGTGCTGTACTTCAAAAAAAGTTTTATCTAAGGAATGTATTTCCAAATTTATTATAATCTTAAATATTAGAAAACAGAGAAATTAACTGATACAATTTCAATTTTTTTTTTAAAGAGGGATGCAATGAACTTTATTGATGGTATTCAAGAGAGTAGGGCTCCCCAAGCCCCCTCCTGCTATTCTGGGGGTCTGGGATGGAAACTGTGAGGGAGATGCTCAGTGTCAAGGGTTAGTTAGGACAAGGACTGCTCAGCAGCCGAGGGCCTCTCTCTTGCTGTGTCGTTGCTGGGATGGGTGGTCCAGGGTGGGCTTCTTACTCCTTGGAGGCCATGTAGGCCATGAGGTCCACCACTCTGTTGCTGTAGCCGAATTCATTGTGGTACCAGGAAATAAGCTTTACAAAGTTGTCATTGAGAGCAATGCCAGCCCCAGCATCAAAGGTAGAAGAGTGGGAGTCACTGTTAAAGTCATAGGAGACAACCTGGTCCTCAGTGTAGCCCAGGATGCCCTTTAGTGGGCCCGCGGATGCCTGCTTCACCACCTTCTTGATGTCGTCATACTTGGCAGCTTTCTCCAGGCGGCATGCCAGATCAACAAGGGACACATTGGGGGTAGGAACGCGGAAGGCCATGCCTGTGAGCTTCCCGTTCAGCTCTGGGAGGACTTTGCCCACAGCCTTGGCAGCGCCATGGCCATCTCGCCACAGCTTCCCAGAGGGGCCATCCACAGTCTTCTGGGTGGCCGTGATGGCATGGACTGTGGTCCTGAGTCCTACAATGCCAAAGTTGTCATGGATGACCTTGACCAAGGGGGCTAAGCAGTTGGTGGTGCAGGAAGTGTTGCTGACAATCTTGAGGGAATTGTCATATTTGTCATGGTTCACACCCATCACAAACATGGGGGCATCGGCAGAAGGGGCGAAGATGATGACCCTTTTGCCCCCACCCTTCAAGTGGGCCCCAGCCTTCTCCATGGTGGTGAAGACACCGGTCGACTCCACAACATACTCGGCGCCGGCATCCCCCCATTTGATGGTGGCGGGATCTCGCTCCTAGAAGATGGTGATGGTCTTCCCGTTGATGACAAGCTTCCCATTCTCAGCCTTAACTGTGCCTTTGAACTTACCATGGGTAGAGTCATACTGGAACATGTAGACCATGCAGTTGAGGTCGATGAAAGGGTCATTGATGGCAACAATGTCCACTTTGCCAGAAGTGAAGGCAGCCCTGGTAACCAGGCGTCCAATACAGTCAAATCCGTTCACTCCGACCTTCTCTGGAACGAGGCTGGCACTGCATGAAAAGTAGCAGCTGTCTCTAGAACAGGGAGGAGCAGAGAGCCCAATTTCAAATTTTTTAAGTCTATTTTGATTATTTAAAGTTAAGCTTCAGTTTAGTGTGAAGTTTAATCTATTCCTAGGTAGTTTTCAATTGAAATTAAAGGAATCCATGCATGTGTTTTATTAAACATTGTTTCTCAAATAGAAGGAAGGAGCTAGTGTGATAGCCTCGTTACACAAGTGCCTGCTGTGTGAGCATGGGGTCTAAATTTGAATCCCGATGATTCATATAAAAGTTGATTACAGTGGTGTGCATCTGTAGCCAGAGTGGTCTTCAGGTTGTGTAGTTGCAGGTGGATCTTTGTAATATGCTGCTCAGCATGTCCACTAAGTCAATGATCTGTCTCAAAAAATATTGTGGGGTTTCTCAGGAAATTCGGGATCAACCTACCCCTGGATCCAGCAATACCACTCTTGGGAATATACCCAAGAGAGGCCCTATCATACAACAAAAGTATATGCTCAACTATGTTCATGGCAGCATTGTTTGTAATAGCCAGAACCTGGAAACAACCTAGATGCCCTTCAATGGAAGAATGGATGAAGAAAGTATGGAATATATACATATTAGAGTATTACTCAGCAGTAAAAAACAAGGACTTCTTGAATTTTGCATACAAATGAATGGAAATAGAAAACACTATCCTGAGTGAGGTAAGCCAGACCCAAAAAGAGGAACATGGGATGTACTCACTCATATTTGGTTTCTAGCCATAAATAAAGGACATTGAGCTTATAATTCATGTTCCTAGAGAAGCTAAATAAGGTGAATCCAAAGACAAACACATAGGCATCCTCAGGAATATTAACCTTCATCAGGCGATGAAAGGAGACAGAGACAGAGACCCACACGGGAGCACAGGACAGAAATCTCAAGGTCCAAATCAGGAGCAGAAGGAGACGGAGCACGAGCAAGGAACTCAGGACCACGAGGGGTGCACCCACACACTAAGACAATGGGGATGTTCTATTGGGATCTCACCAAGGCCAGCTGGCCTAGGTCTGAAAAAGCATGGGATAAATCCGGACTAGCTGAACATAGCGGACAATGAGGAATACTGAGAATTCAAGAACAATTGCAGTGGGTTTTTGATCCTACTGCACGTACTGGCTTTGTGGGAGCCTAGGCAGTTTGAATGCTCACCTTAGGAGACCTGGATAGAGGTGGGCAGTCCTTGGGCTTCCCACAGGTCAGGGAACCCTGATTGCTCTTCGAGCAGATGAGGGAGGGGGACTTGATCGGGGGAGGGGGAGGGAAATGGGAAGCGGTTGTGGGGACGAGGAAGAAATCCTTAATAAATAAATAAATTTAAAAAATAAAAATAAAAAAAATAAAAAAAAGAACTTAAAAAAATATTGTGGGGAGTTGTTAAGAAAGTCATTATATTTTGGCCACTGGCCTCTATATTCCTGATTATACAGAGATATACATACATACATACATGCACACAGAAATAAACTCATACACAAATAAATACAATAATAAAGATACAATTAAAGAAGTGTGTAGTTATAAAAAAGGCATTAACCTAAAATCTGATATTCTTCACTAATATAAAAATAATATAAATAACTAATAAAATAGTATTTGACTATAAAGTCAAGCAATGTCTTAATATTATTTTCACACTGAAAAAATTCTATTATCATCTCTTAAAAGTATTTAAAAATTTAAAGAGTTTAAGAATTTGTTCAAGATTTTTCTAGTTGGTTTTATATTGTTGTGTTATAAATGAAGTCAATTAAAGGAGACTCTTAATTGCTGCCTTTATGCCATTTCATTTAGAAGGAATTGCCAAAGCCAGTGCAATACTAAAGATAGGATAATTTTTTCCCTGTTCAAGCAGCTGGTCACAGAGAAGGATTGCTCCCGCAAGAACCATAAAATTCTTCCATTTGACAGCCAAGCAGAAAAGGTGAGAAGAAAATAAACAGCACAGCAAACAGGAGCTGTCATCATGATGAATGCTGATGAGCAGTAATTAATGTGGATTCTCCGAGGCAAAGCCCAGAGGTCTGTGCCTTGCCCACTGACTTAAGGGTGGGGAAGCAGGAAAGTAGGAGGACAAAATGAGTGAAGTAACCAGAGACAACACTACTTTTAAAGTCAGGAAAGCTGAGTAGTACAACTGTGAAATTGTCTGATCCTCTAGGATGCTTTAGAGCTCTTCAGTGTTTATAAACAGAAGAAATGATGCTAAATACCAGTGAATAGTGATACCAAACTAATGTCAATAAATGGTATGGGAAATGTGTACAAATATAGTCTCTCTCTTTGGGCATGGATAGTGCTTTTAACCTAATACATGGTACTTATTAGACATAGAGCAACATAAAATTTGAAAGAAAAAAACCTTATTCCTTTCTTAATACTTATTTCAATTATATAAAAGCACTATACTGTTTTCAAATTGGATTATACTATTTCAATGACATGCTTAAACAAGACCTTCATAATATGAATAATTATTGATGTATGTGTATTAGTATACCAATTAATATGTTTTATAAATGTTTTATTCCTCAGCTAGTATAATGTCAGAGTAAAGAAATTCTCCATACTACACTTTTTGAGTTATTAGTATCAGAGCATTTAATATTTTAGTAGCTCTTTCTTTGGTTAAAAAAATGACACATATGCATCCATGTATAAGATGAAATGTAAGCATGTTCTCTATTTAAAAAAAAAATTACCGTGCAGGTATTGTGACATTGTTGGCCTTAAGAGTGCACTACAAGCAAAGACATTTTTATCCAACCCAAATTTCTACCTCCGTGCTTACTCTCTTGTATCTAGAAGAAATCCACAGAGAATTATTAACAATTATTATTTTATGAACTATAAACGTTTAATCAGAAAAATATAATAATGGTAAAGATGATTTTGAGCATTCAGGCATTGTTCTGTAGATGTTGTCACAGTTCTGCCATGTTTGAAAAAGAATATCTATGCTGACACAAGAAATGCCAAAGAGTGGAAGCATTTTAGTCAGCAGCTAAAAAGATGCCAGTGACAGCTGGGTGGAGCCTCCTCTATGAACAGCTTAATGAATGCCAATTGACCATCTCTCTTGGAAATGGTATATTTTGGATACCATTCTAAGAAATCTGGGGCAAATGTACTCGTACACATATAAACACATATAAAGGTACAGTACAGATCATTCTTTCTCATCCTCTCTCTCTCACTCCCCCCCCCCTCTCTCCCCCTCATTCCCTCTCTCTCTTTGCTTTGGGATAATGTTTTTCTATACTATGTTTTTTCACTCATATTAGTTTAATAAAATGCTGATTGGTCAGAGCCAAGCACAGTATATTGGTGGGGCAAGCAGACTGGGTAGAAGAAAGATGAAGATGCCACCATCAGCCAGATATAGAAGAAGCAAAGTGAAAATACTTTACTGAGAAAATATACAAAACAATGTGGCTAAACATAGACAAAAATTATGGGTTTATTTAAATTGTAAGAGTTAGTTAATAATAAGTCCGAACCATTCTCTAAATACTGTTATAATTAATATAATTTTTGTTTAACTATTTTTGTCTGGGCAGCATGGAACTAAAAGCTCAATCTCTGTCTATAAGTAGTGCCCAAACATTTGGCAAAAATTTCCACAGAAAAAGTTTTATAAAAAAGGATTCTAGACAGATAAGAACAGAGTCAAACAGAGCTTCTTGGTAACTGTCTTTTTTTCCAGTAGGCTGTTTGCTGGCAGCAAACAAATCTGAGGCTCCTTTAAGAGAGGCTTTCTCACTCTGCCTTAGCAGCAAAAACCTTGGAACTCTTTTAAGGGGCCATGCTATCGAACATTTAAATGGTGTTTATGAACAGCCAACATCAGGCTTATTGGCGGTGGCATGGACCTAGAAACTTCACAGAGATATAGTAATAGATATGTCTCGCACCAGTACCACAACCACGAAGCTAGACTCAAACAGCTAAGAAACAGGGTGAATCCAGTCACCAAACCTGCAGCTTTAATCCTAGCCACATTGCTTTGCAGATTAAATATTTATGTTTTCAGAAAAGGATAGATATATACAGTAAATACATATTCAGACAGAAAAAAAAACTCCAAATAATTTACAGTGTGTTCAAAAATATATGTAGGCTTGGGAGAGAAAAGAAAAAGGATAGAGATTTAATCCCAGTACTTGAGAGGCAGAGAAAGGCAAATCTCTATGAGTTAGAAGCTCATCTTGTTAACAGAGTGAGTTCCAAGACAGCCAAACATACACAGAGAAACCTTGTCTCAAAAAATCCTAAAATTATAGCTGGGCCATTGTGCATGCTTTAATTCAAGCCCTCAGGATCCAGAGGCAGGTAGAACTCTGTGAGTTCAAATCCAGCCTGGTCTACAAGAGCTAGTTCCAGAATGGGTTCCAAAGATATAGAGAAACCCAGCCTTAAAATATAAAAGCAAAAATTAAAAAAATAAAAGAAATAGAGTAAGAAAAGAGTCACATAAAATTGTAAAATGCACAGAGAGTCTGGATACTATATGTTATTGAGTTGTCTTTGAATTGTTTGACTATTAAGAAAGTAACAACAGCTGCTAAAAATTGATTAGAATGCTTCTGGATCAATTTAACCTATATATTTTGAAAATATCTTGACTTCAATATTTAAGTCAAGAGATACATTACTTTGGGTAAGGGGTTTTATTTTTATTTCCACATGAAAATAGAGGCTGTAGATTCATTCTTGGTTTAAAAAACATTAGGTTTATTCAAAGACAATCCCTTGAAAAATCTCCAATGGGAATAATAAAACAATATTTCATAGTACTACTGTTGCAATTTTCTCTGAATTCTACATCCAGAACAGCTTCAAGACTTCAGACTGAAACCATCCAGTCTCACAGAATACTTCAGTCAGGATTTGACCATAATTCTAAATTTTCTTTTGGTCCCCAAAGAGTCTCAGTGTCCCCAATCAGCAGGATGTAACCTGGAAAACTATGCCCACATTTCCAAAAAGAGGATTATGGTTGTTTGTCTTTATTTAAAGTTTTGGTTATAGTTGTTTTGATAATTGTCAGAAAACAAGCTAAACAAAAGAGATTAGATTCTGAGGTCTTGTTTTAAATAAATATATATATATATATGTATATATATGTATATATGTATATATGTATATATGTATTCATATATACATGATGCATTCATCTTTCTCCAACATTTCTTTTTTTTTCTTTTTAGGTGAATGGAATTCCATTGTGCATATATAGCACATTTTAATTATCTACTCATTTGTCGATGGACATGTAGACTGACTTATTTTCAGCTATTGTGACTAGAATAGCAACAAACATGATTATGCAAGTATCTCTATTATACAATTAAGAATGCTTTGGGTCATGTCTAAGTGTGTGGTACAGCTGATTCATATGGTAGTTCTATTTATAGTTTTATGAGACATATACAGCCTGGTATATGCACCACAAACAATGTATAAATATCCTTCCTTCCCCACCCATATCAAATTTTATTGTCTTTTATTGCCTTGGCGATGACAATTCTGACTTTTGTGAGTAGCTAAAGATATTGAACTATGTTTTATAGTGTTGAATAGTTATTTCTGTTTCTTTTTAACCAATTCTAATGTGATATATATATATATATATATATATATATATATATAATGTATATATATATTACTTGAGGCGAACAAAACATGGTAATTATTCAGCTGTGTGACATGATTTGATAATTTGAATTAAATAAAGGCAGAGCAAAACACTGGATTTCACAAATAGTTGTACAATAATCTTGAAAATAGTAATTTTATGGAACTATATGAATAAAGTCTATCTGGACCTAATTTATGAAAGATTAGGTAAAATAAAAAAAACATAAAAACAAGGAATGAAAAGTTTCAAATTCATTTTTCCTTTTATTATTATTATTATTAATTATTATTTATTAAAGATTTCTGCCTCCTCCCCGCCACCGCATCCCATTTCCCTCCCCCTTCCCCCGTCAAGTCCTCCTCCCTTGTCAGCCCAAAGAGCAATCAGGATCTGCACATCCTGGCTTTGTGGGAGCCTGAAGAAGTAACTGCAGAAACCAAATATAAAGGGCACATGGTGAAAGGAAAAATGAACACAGGTGCTATAAAGGGGAAATAAAAAATGGAGGGAAATTGGGGCTGAAGGATGGAAATTAATGTAATGATATGACAATAGTTAGATATATTATTAAAATGTATGTATTAATATTATAAATTTATATGTGCAACATTAGTAAAGAAGAAATCACAAATTTGAGAGGGAATAGGAGTCTAGAGAGGAGTTACGGTGAGGAAAAGGAGGAGGATATGATGAAAGTGTAGAATTCACATATGAAAATCTCAAAGAAGAAAAGGAAGTGAGGACTGTTCTCCAAACTCAGATCCAAAGTTGACCTCAAAGTTACTTTTTGTTAAAATACCTGTGCTGACCTGGTGACAAGTATGAAACCATATGTGAAGGCTAAATTTGCTATCGCTTGGTGATATGTCACTCAAAATTACTGTATCTACAATGAATATATTAGTTTTGTTGAAATATGTAATCAAATATCTGAACTAGGGAAATCCCTGAACTTACATAATTGAACTCCTTTCTTAGATTTTAGTTAAACATAAGAAAGGTTCAGTTTTTTTTTCTAAAATATTTTAAATCAAACATTACAAGTAGATGCTGATATTTATATTTTAAAGCTTTTTAGCTGTATTGGATGATATTTATACTTAGTAATGTCTGGATAACTCAATGATTTTATGTTTTGCCAGTAAAGTATTGAAACAGCATTCTTTTAATTTTTAGTCATTATTTGAGTGGTAGGCATAAAGAAATCCACCAATTAGCTCTCAAAATAGTACTGTTTTTTTCTCTCCCTGCAGAATATTTTTTCAAAAGAAAATTATTTCAAATGAATAAGACTACTGGATCTAATTATAGTGGATTGCAAATATAATGTATGGAATCTAAAAATGTGGGCTTTGATATCCAGGTACATTTTTTTGAAGACAGTACATATTCTCAACCTTTATTTAGGAAGATAATGTGATGTTTGTGGCTTTGATTTAAAATAGAATAAGGCTGCAATGTACTCATCATTCAAACTATGCATTCATATATCCAGTTCCTTGATGATGCCATGTGAAAAATCACATATAAACACATTTCTTATTTATTATTTTAGAAAAAAGTCTTTGAAGTATAATTTTCTGAAGTTTTATAGAATAGAGAACACAGCCAAAGCAACTATTTCTAAAGACCTTTGAAGCAGACTTTTATTTATTTATTTTTTGATTATTTACAGGAAAATGAATGTTAGAGGAATGCTTTTTACTTAAACCACCATCAATTTTAACAGATTTTCACTGTGTTTTCTTTTAAATTTGACTTCAGAGAGACATTTGATTCTGGGGGCTACTAATTTAAACCAACATAAAGGTATTTTGGCTTCAAAATTTGAATCTAAGAATATGTTTCTTTGGAAATGAGGTTCTGCTTTTGTTTCCACAGAAGATGGGAACTTGTGTATTCCTTCCTAGCTAATGTGATTTAATGGAACAAGACCCTTAACACACACCACAGGTTGATCCCTTTTTCAGTGGTTTTTAGTTTATCAAACATCATATTTTTCTTGTCTGAAAGGATTATTGTGCATTTGGTCTTTTCTTTTAAAACTTTGTCTCTGTGTGTGTCAGGGTGTTCTTGTGTGTGAGAAAGTGCACGTGCCCCACAGGGGTTAAAATCATAGTGCAAGGGTGAAAATCACAACACACTGGTGAAAATCACAGGACAACCTCAGGTGTCTGTCCCTGTCTCCTTCGCTGCTTCAAAGGGGGTCTCTGTTATTACTTACCCTGTGTATATCAGGCTAACTGATTCATGAGTTTTCAAGAATGATCTTGTTTCCACCCCTTATCTTGATGAAACAGATTTTCCAAAACTGCTTTTGTTTTTTTCTATTTGTACTATTTATTTTACTTTTAAGTTTATAATGTAATTAAGGAATGCTGAGAGTTGGAGAAGCAGTTTCATCCAAGGAAAAAGATAGCAAGCATTTGCCATTGCTATTATTGTTTTATGGTATTTTTTAATGTTAAGGAGAGTTTTCTTAGTGGTTGTATAAATCCTGTTGAATGTTTATGATTTCAACTCTATCTGCTTGGATGGGTCCTATTTAATTTATTTTAAAAATCTAAAGACTTTCAACTATTGATGGTATGTATATATGCAAATCAGTTGAAATTTTGTTTCTCATTAGTCTGTTAGAAATTTATACTTGTCCAGATAGCTCACTCAGTCATGATTTTTCCTTTTTTCATGGATAGCAAAAGTTGAAGGGTTTAAATCCAGTTTGCATTTGTGACTATATTATTGGATTAGGACACATTAATTTCCCATTTTTTTCTTCATTTCCCATAAGGAGTAATTGGGACTTTTAGTAAACAACTGATTAATTTAGTATTCAAGTGCAGTGTTGCACTCAAGAGCTACTACTAAAAGTTCCTTATAGGTAATTTTGCAATATCTGTTAAGGATGTTATTAAGGTTTCTTGAAATTGATCTCTTAAATCTGAAAATTGAAGAAGGGTTTTAGGAAAACAACACTAAGAAGTGGGTAGTCAGAAAAATGCCAGAAATATGCTGGAATGAAAATTGTTGAAATGAGCATTGTCCAACATCTATTCTAAACCTCAAGGGTCCACAAAATTCATCTAACAGGAGATTTACATTATCAGTAAAACTGATTTAAGTCTAAGATGAATGAATTTTAGATAAACAGGAAAATGAATTTCAAACAAAATACAATTTTCAACAAATTTGTGTCATTTAAAATCACTTTATTCACTAAAAACAGTCTCAAGCAGCACTTTCTAGATACCTACTTTGTGCTATGAACAGCATATTCTGTGTTAAAACGGATGAACATGTTCCTTATTTTAAAAGTAGAAGAGACTTTTTCCACTGTATATGAGTATTTTCGGGGAAACAGTATATGACAATGGGAAACTTTCATCTAATCAAGCCCTGAATCAAATTAATGAGAGTCCAGCATGTGTCTATTACACAATAGTCAGGCTTCTAAACACAATTGAATTCTTGTGTCAGAACGGCCTCGTGTCATCACTTAAATTATGAGATACAAATATACCCCACTTATTTTCAAATATAAGATACATTTTAAAACCTTTATTCTTAGCTGTGAATTTTGGTTTTAACAAAGCAACATTCAAACTTCTCAAATTCCAGCAATTAATTAATAAAATGACAAAATATTGTTTACTCTATATTTTTAGCCTGTTCTTTTTTATTTTAACTAAGTATATCCTTTATTACTATGTTTTAAAACGTTGACTCTGTCTCTCTCTTTCTGTGTGTAGTATTCTTCCATTCTTGTCCTGATTTCTCCAAAATAATTGTTTAATATAGTCCTAAATTAATTAGCAATGAATGCTTTTACAACATATGTAAGATGACATTTTCTATAAAGTTCGAAGCTTAGATCTAGTGATTTTTTATCAATTTCCATTTTTTATTTACTCCAAAACAGTTGCACTAAGTGATTAAAAAGTGCAGTATTAAACATCTCTATGTTTTCACCTTATGAGATATGAGCAACTTTGCCGGAACCTCCTGACTTTCAAAATGAACTTATTCTACATGAAACAGTTGGAACATTGCTTCTAATAGACTTGAACTAAGCAGAAGTAACATTGTGTTCGCTTGGATGTTTATGATTAGTTTCTTTGGACCAAGTAAAATGTATTGTGATATTGACCCTTGGATATGCATTATTGTGGTCAGTTTTCCAGCTATTCATCAAATTCACCCATGAGCTGTTGTATGACTATCTCTTTACTGTGGAAACACAAAGAAATATTGATTTGCCTCAAATAGGGCACAGATGCCACACCAGACACCTAATTTGGCTTATGGCAGGGCAGAATACAGCCAGACTGGAAGAGATATAGAGAGTAGGAAGAGTTAAGGAGACTGCCATGTAACTGCTGAAGAAGACAGAAGCCCCAGAACATTACCAGTAAACCATAAGTCTCATGGCAATACATAGATTAATAGAAATGGGTTAATTTAAGATGTAAGAGTTAGTTAAGAAGCCTAAACTATTGGCCAGGAAGCGTTGTGAGTAATATAGTTTCTGTGTAATTATGTAAGGTCTGGGTAGCCAGGAAACAAAAGAACAGTCTGCCTACAAAATAGCAGTGATACATCTGGGGTTAACCTGCATGACCTCCAGTCATTTTGGGTCTGGGTGCTTATATGTCAGCTTGGGGTTAAGAGGAAAGTAGCTGAGAGTGAGCCAAGAGCTCAGCACTCCTGTCTGGGCAACTGTCCTGATCGGGTCAGCTAGGTGTTCAGAGGCAGGAAAATCCAGCAGATTCTCACTGCCATTCACAGAGATATTTCCAGGCTGCACAAAGTACAGCATGGCAGTTATAGCTTTTACTTAGCCAAAAAATAAAAAGGTTTCTGTGCTGCACACTGCTTCCCAGAGTTGAGATGGTGAGCATGGCTCGCACCCAGCAGTCTCAGTACTGGTGGTAAGCATACCTCTGCCATATTGAAAGGCTGAGAGAGGTGAAACCAGCCACCAAGGCAGAAGCTATAATCCTAGCAGTATCACTTAGCTAATTAAAGACTTGTGCTCAGAAAAAAAGAGATATATACAGCAAAGAAGATTCAGAATTCAGATGAAAAAAAAACTCTAAATATGTTAAAATATGTTTCAAAAATGTATGTTGGCTTGGGAGTTTGAAGAAAAAGAATATAGATAGTTATAAAAGGAAATAAATTGTTTTAAAAATGACACAAAGTATTTTTTTGAGTTACAGTAAAAGTAATACATAAGAGAAAGGCAGTTATGGACTAAAGGATTAAAAGTAATAGAGGAAAAAATAAACCACATACAAATGAAAAATACACAGTATCTGGATTATGTATATTACTGTGTTTTCTTTCAAATTTGACTTCAGAGAGACATTTGATTCTGGGGGCTACTAATTTAAACCAACATAAAGGTATTTAGGCTTCAAAATTTGAATCTAAGAATATGTTTCTTTGGAAATGAGGTTCTGCTTTTGTTTCCACAGAAGATGAGAACGTGTGTATTCCTTCCTAGCTAATGTGGTTTAATGGAACAAGACCCTCTGAAAAGGTCTCTATGAACCCTTAAAGTATTTCACCCAACAAACAGCAGGGAGCGGTTTGATAAAAAACAATGCCCAAATTTCCAAAATGATTGTTTATAAATATTTGTTTTCATTTAAAGTAGAATATGATATAGAAATGAATACTTTACAATGGTACAGACTTTGGTCTATTGATACAAATTTAAGGTTATGTCTAACACTGTGTATTTGCAGTTCTGCTCTTGTTTAAGGTATTGTGGTTGTGCAGCTCATTTAAAAAGGTAATGTATAAGCCGGCCAGAGGTGGCACACGCCTTTAATCCCAGCACTTGGGAGGCAGAGGCTGGCAGATCTCTGGGAGTTCAAGGCCAGCCTGGTCTACAAGAGCTAGTTCCGGGACAGGCACCAAAGCTACAGAGAAACCCTTCTCGAAAAACCAAAAAAAAAAAAAAAATAATGTATATTTAAGAAATATAGATTAATAGGTAGTCATTTGTAATAGTCAAACTTGTACTTATATTAGTTAGATTTTCTAGATATATAGAGATATACTTAAGATAAATTTCAGATTCTTCAAATATTTCACATACCTACAGAATATGACATTTAAAAGATTTTAAGAACTTAGACTTCTCAACAGTGAGACATGTCTGCTTCTGGCAGCACCAATTACTTCAGAGATGATGGGCATCAAAGAAACTCATTATAGAATTTTCATTCAATGTGGCAAGGCAAGAAACTGCACTTACCTGGATTGTGTGATGGTTTTCTCTATGAACTGGACATTCAGGACCTACAAAAAAAAAATGACTGCTGAACTTGCCAAAAGGTGAGATATTCCTTCAGGGTTCCTGCTTCATGAAAGAGTCTGCGGGACATTCTACAGGACACAGAAGAAAGCAACTGACATACTTTGTCATTACAAGGTTAAAACAGATCTTCAAATTTCACTGAAAAGTCTGTCAGATATTATGGGCATCTACATTGAAGATGTATACTCAAAAGTAACAAAAGAACTTTGAGTGAGTATCCAGGCAGCAAGATGTCTCTGTCAATTCTAGAACTTTCGAAGTTGCTTACAATATACTTCCTGTTTACTTAGGTAAAATATTCTTCTAGGAACTTTGAAGAGTTGAAGACAGAAAGTTATAGTTTTTTTTTTCTTATTTAAGATAAAAGTTAAAATATATGTGAAACTTTCCAGATACAAATTGTCAAACATTATAATTCTTGCTTGATTCCAGTTTGGTTTAATGTAATTTTACTATGTTAAAGTTAAAATCTTATTTTTTATTTAGTCAGAAAAGGGGACATGATGTGGGATGTCCTTCTGTATATCTGTTGCTCTTATTAGTTAATGAATATTTCATCTATGGCAGAGCAGAATATAGCCAGTCTGGAAGATATATAGATAGAGTAGGAGGAGTCAAGAAAATGCCATATAGCTGCCAAAGGAGAAAGACATGGGAATCTTACCCAGGTAAGTCACAGACTCATGGGGATACACAGAATAATAGAAATTGTTTAATTTAAAATATAAGAGCTAGCTAAGAAAATGCCTGAACTATTGACCAAACAGTGTTGTAATTAATATATTATCTGTGTGATTATTTGGGTCTGGGAAGCTGGGAAACAAAAGAACAGTCTCCACCTACATTTTCCTATGGCATAAACAGAAATCTTAGAAGGAAGTTGACCTCACATCTATGCAATAAAATAATATCAATTGTTTCTACAAATTCTGGCCCCATTGAAGCCATTCATCAAGTAAGGTGCTACTTGTCTAGTCTATACTTGTTTTCTCTATGTCTTGCCAAAAATACACCAGATTTTCTGCTACAGGTACTAACCATTTATTTAGGATCCAACCAAATAGAGGCAATAGTGGTTTCTTTGGATTGGCTTGGTGTATCTCAGCATCAGACAACTCAGAAGAAAGCAGTCTACTTCTGACCCCGATCTTGTAATTAAAAAATGAAAATGCCCTTTCCTATCCATGAGGTGTCTCTCCATCTGCTACCTTTACTGTTCCTTCAGGCATTTGTTACAAATCTGTTCGAAACTGAAGTCTTAACTATATGTGATGAAACACTTTTTTAAAGAGGGCACACATGCTCTCTGAAAGACAATGAATAACCTATATTCCAATTAGCATGCCTTGACCTTCAGCAGCAAAGAGAATAATACAATAAAATATGGTCAAGATCCAATAAAGCATGAAAGTATCTCACCACTTCTATATTTTTTAACAAAAGAACAATGTGAAGCACAATAGTGTTTGTTAGAGATACTACCCTATTTTCAGTACAAAATGTTGTTACTGTTTATTTGGGAATTTCACATCATGTATCCTGATGACACTCATTTCCTAGTCCTTCTAGATGTGTTCCCTGTTTCGGTGTCCTGCTCCACAAAAAAAAAAAAAAAAAAAAAAAAAGAAAGAAAAAGAAAATCAAAAAATGTAGTGGGAGCTGCGGGCCGCGTTCCTGCCGCCCCAGCTCCTGGCCGCCTGCTAGCTTATGCCCCGAAATAATTACACGGACCCTGTATTCTTTTAAACACTGCTTGGCCCATTAACTCTAGCCCTTACAGGCTAATTCTCATATCCCGATCAACCCATCTCTAATAATCTGTGTAGCATGAGTCTTACCGGGAAGATTCTAGCCTACGTCCATGCTGGGTCAGAGTTCATTGCATCTGCCTCAGAGAGCAGAGCTATCGTGTCTGCCCAGGAGAGGGGAGCATGGTGCCTCTGCTCCAGAGAGCAGAGCTGTCCAGTCTGAGCTCACTTCCTCTTCCTCCCAGTATTCTGTTCTGTTTATTCCTCTCACCTATGTTTTAACCTATGAGGCCAAGCAGTTTCTTTTTTACTTAACCAATGACCTTCCTCCATCAAAAAAAATAAAATCCACAAGTCAAATTTGTGTGGCCCATATAATCACTAGATCATGATCAAACTCTTAGTAGTTTGCCTTTTAAAGAAAATCAAGCACTTTAACAACTGTACCCCACCAGAAGACCCTCAATTGTGAAGAACAACATTGCAGCATCTTATCAATATTTTTAAGGTGCTGTTTGAAGTTTTCTTGACTAAGCTGTTATTTTTTTTTTTTTGGCAGGTGGGGGATGGTGGGTTAGGGTTTGTTACAGAAGACTTCTATATTCCTCTGCAGTCATCAATACCACTGCAACAGTTGGTTCCTGGTCATTTACAGTTGGTGGGAGTATGGACCATGCCGTTTCTGGATAGCACAGACCATGGACAACTGTATGGCCTTTAGTGGTAACACTGGCTGCATTTAATCATCTATATCATTATTGTTTTATCCCCTGAGGCATCAAGCTCTGCTCTCCTCTCTCTCTCTCTCTCTCTCTCTCTCTCTCTCTCTCTCTCTCATAGTGTCTGTTAATCTCTCTGGGAAGAGTTGTTATGCTCACACAACTCATGCACAAGGGCCACACTCATACCGGTGTGTGGTGTTTTCTTTCTGAACTGGCTACTTGATTATGACAATCTTAAGACCAACAATGTGACTCAGTCTTCTGAAAGAGCCTTTTTCTGGGAAAAATATTCTACCCCAAGTATGCTTTGAGGGGCAAATATATACCGGTTGCACTAATGTATGACTCCTCAACTCAGGTCACACTTAATCTTTTCCATCTGAACTCTTTTATCGTGATATTTTATATGATCTCTTATTTATATGTGAAAGCTCTAAAAAATTTTCTCCAGCACTGCATTTCATTTAGTTTTTCTTTGGTTGCTATAGGAAGACAAATATTGTTACATAATCTCTATTTTCTGGGCAGCAGTTTGGGGCCCACATCAGTCTCAATTCTGTATCAATCTCAACTCTGTAAATTAGAAACAAGGTGGTAAAATGAGGAATTGTGGTCCAAACTACATAGGTTACCATGCGATTATTCTCTGAAATAGATGTGATTGGGCCATGCCAGTTTGGATTTTCTGGTAAGAAATGAGAAGGAAAGAGGTAGAGGCAGAACTTACTTGGAAAAGGCAGTAGAGCAGGCTGGAAGAGACTGGCTTTCCTTCAAGAAGACCCTCTTTGCCTTGTTAAGATATTTTCATTTCAGTGGAGGTCAGATAAATATGCCTTCCCCTCTGGAATTAAAACTATGATTTTTTTCTGCCATGCATAGTGGCAAAAAATTCTAGTACTTGGGGGTACAAAAACATGCAGATTTCTCTGAGTATGAGACAAGAATTATCTACATAGTCAATTCCAGGACAACCATAGCTGCATAGTAAGAACCATTCTCAACAAAACAAAACAAAACAAAAATAACACATCTATGATTTTTATAGTAGAATTATTGGTTGTTACAAAACACATGGGAAATTTAGTGTGAATTAAAGTGCTGGTGCCTATACTCACAAAATGTGCTCAGATATTAGAATCCTAAATAAATATCTTCAAGTTCATAACCTATTTCTAGAATGAGTTAAACTTTAATCCATTTATGAATTCAGTTGTGTGTGAGCTTGGTTTTGGTTTGTTTGCTGGCTTGTTTTGTTTTTTTGCTATTTTTGAGACAGAGTTTCTTAGTTTCTCTGTATAGTCTTGGCTGTCCCGGAACTTGCTCTGCAGTCTAAGCTGTCCTCTAACTCACCAAGATCCGTCTGCTCTACCTCTTGAGTGCTGGGATTAAAGGCATGTACCATCACCACCTGAGTGGTGAAGTCAGTTGTTTATATTAGTCCCATTTTACTGCTGCTTAGCAATAACAACTATTTTGAAGTCATTTTCTTTACATATTGGATATATGTCTAGTTTTTGTATCTGCTAGTCAAATGTTATGCTATGATAGACCGAGGATAGTCTTAGCACTATGGCTCTGCTTCAGAATATTCAGCAGGGATTGCTGCAGGCACCTGTAGGGTGAAGTTCTGCTCAGTGTGTCTGATCAGGCTCCAGGCTGGAGTTACAACAATTGCCAGGAGGAAGTTTTCATATCACAGATGATGATCAGACCCCCTACGGAGTCAAATCATTCGGCTGTACATGATCCTTCATTTTTATCCAGTTACTTCTCACTCTGTTGCGCAACACAAATTACTCAGTTAAGCCCACAATCTTGTGGACAGGGAAATAAATTTCCTAAGAACCAGGAGAAGTTGAAAGGTTATTTTTAACAAGACTTAAATCAATATCAACTTTTAAAAAGATTTTTATTCCTACGTTAATGAATATGTTATAAATTTTCACTGGTTAGATATCCTTGGCAGAAATAGAAAGATAGGGACAATACTTGTAACACATGTTAGCATGCTGAATTAATAGACAGTGATAACTGAGACTAATTTATTATACATTAGGGAAAGGATATTTCAATGTCTCTTCATAGACATTGTTACCTCTTCTATAGAGGTAACAAGATCAAAATATTAATAAACAAAACATTTATGATTGCTTCACAATATTTTAGAGGTATCATATGTAATTTGTTAATATTCAGAACCAGGGACAATAATAAAAGCAAACATATTTTTATATATTTATATACATACATACACACACACACACACACATATATATATATATATATATATATATATATATATATATATACTCACATGTGGGTATGTGTTTGTCCTTTAAAAATCAGTTTATATATGTCGCAATAATATTCAGAGTTAAACAGAATATCAGTTGGGAGGCATAGGAGAGGTTGTAGGAAAGTTACTAGAAGTGGGTTCTAGAGAACAGAAAGTGTTGGATTTTTTTAAATTAAAAAATAAATCACTTGTTCATATTTTCTCATGTAAGTCTCCAAAGGTCAATGTCCATGATTGAGATAACATTGATAGTCTTGTTTTCTCAGAATATGACAACCTATAAAATTTATTTACCATAATCAACTGCCTGATACATGCAACTTAAAAGTGATATTCAAAACATTGAATAATTGATGGAGGAGGGTCATATGTCTATTGGTTACTCTGATGTGAGGAGCAGTGGGCTGTGTTCCTGCCGCCCCAGCTCCCAGCCACCTGGATAGCTTATGCCCCGAAATAACAACACACAAATTGTATTCTTTTAAACACTGCCTGGCCCATTAGTTATAACTTCTTATTGGCTAGCTCTTTCATATTGATCTAAGCCATTTCTAATATTCATATTGCCACTTGAGTGTGGCTTACCAGGACAAAACGGGCATCCATTTCAGATAGGAGAGTCATGTCGACTCCTGACTTGGCTTCTTTCTCCCAGCATTCTGTTTGGTCTACTCCGCCTACTTAATTTTCTGTCCTGTTAAAGGCCAAGGCAGTTTCTTTATTAACCAATAGACATATAACCCTCTTCCATCAAATAACTAATATTTAAAAGTTTCTCATTTTACCATTATGTGTATCTGTTTTAAAACAATATGTATTCAGTACACACATATATAATAAATCTTGTACACTAGACTGCTGTTGTCCATTGTCTAAGACCCCTTCCATGATTCTGCTTGACTAATCAAGAACCTGAGACCTAGGGGAAGCCATGACCAAGGGGAAAACCTAACATTGCTATTCTACTAAAGGTATATAGCCATTAATTATTCCTAGCAATACCCTGCTAGATGATTGCATTCTTCTGGCATCATCAGAAAAGTTTAGTGCCCATGTGGCCAGAGTCCATGTCATTGCTGTGTCCTGCCCAAGGTCGTTGGCCTTCTCCCATTTCACACAGCTGAACTACCCCTTTGTAGCTGAACTACTACTCTGGCATGCAGCTGTGCACCGTTTGGCTGGCCCACCTCGTAGCAACTTGGCAATTTCAGCTTTTTGCTAAAATTCCTCCACCACTTCTCTGGCTTCTGCCAAAAGTGCTCTAATCAAGCTTAGCTCTGTCTCCAGGGTGCAGGGACTGCTCTGATTTGAGTTCTCAGTTCTTATCCACACATGCTGGGCCTGAGGTCTGGACAGTAACCTCCCTGCTGGCGACTGCCTGCAAGCTCTGGGTTCCTTGATATTTTCCCCAATTCATACCTTCTCTATATACAGATGTGCTGCTCTTAGTTAACTAAATGTGTTATTAATTAAGTCTCAGGTAATTAATTCAGGTACTGATCAAGGACCTGCCTTACTGCTGCAACATCGACACATGGCCACAAATAGCATAAAATATCTTGGGGTAACTCTAACCAAGGAAGTGAAGGATCAATTTGACAAGAACTTTAAGTCTTTGAAGATAGAAATTGAGGAGGATACCAGAAAATGGAAGGATCTCCCTTGCTCTTGGATTGGGAGGATCAACATAGTAAAAATGGCAATTTTACCAAGGGCTATTTATAGATTCAATGCAATCCCCATTAAAATCCCATCAAAATTCTTCACAGATCTTGAGAGGACATTAATCAACTTTATATGGAAAAACAAAAAAACCCAGGATAGCCAAAACAATCTTATACAATAAAGGAACTTCTGGAGGCATTACCATCACTGACTTCAAACTCTATTACAAAGCTTCAGTATTGAAAACAGCTTGGTATTGGCATAAAAACAGAGAAGTTGATCAATGGAATAGAGTAGAAGTTTTAGTATCTTATGGCACGCATTCACCATTTGTTATGGAGATGGTAAAGACATTGGATTCAATCAATAAGGTTAATTAACATGATTGGTTTCCATTAATCTCAGAAGTACTTGAAAATGGGCTGTTGATAATGTAATTCAATCAATGGGCCCACTACAATCTGGTATTCCTTTGCCTTCCCTATTGCCTAAAGGATGGCCTCTTATAGTTATGGGTATAAAAGATTTTTCTTCATAAAACTTTACAAGAAAATGACAGAAAAAAATACGCCTTCATAGGGTCTACTTATAATTCTCAGCCTACTAAGAGATATCAATGGAGGATCCACGCACAGAGAACATTAAATCCACTCACAGGGAATATTAAATAGCCTGCATGTTGGCCACTGGAAATACTATGTAAGCAATTTCATGAAAAAGTACAACCTAACAAAGCAATATTACAAAACAGGTGATATGACCCGGGAGAGAGCCAACCTTCAAGGGGAAATATGTGACATTACAAACCATTACTTAAAGTTATTAAATGTCCCTGAATTCTAGATTCCTCTATTCTTATCACTCAATCTCTTTTGTGATGACCAGTTTTGGGGACACCCAGATTTGTTTGTTATTAAAAGTGAGGCACAGTGCTTTCCTGCTCAGTGTCTGTCTTCTATAGAAATTTCTATGTGGTCTGTTTAGCAGGTAATTTTGTGAGATTGACTCTACATAATTTTGACTCTTAAAATAAAGAGTGAATGTTGTTACTCTAAGGCTTCATGGTTGGGGGAATGGAAAGATCATTCCATTGACCTGACCGTACAGAGAAATTACACTTCTGAGGTGTTTTGGAAATGAATCCCACTTTGACGGGAGAATCATGGTCTCACAAGGATTCCACAGATATGACAGTGACTTTCCCAAAAGGCAAGTGTTCCTGCAGCTCTGTAAAAGAGGTTCCCCATAAGTTATTCAGTTGTGGGTCTGCCTTTATGAATCTTTGTGCTGTACATTTACTGTATAGTCTTGTGAGTGCCATTTTTTTTTTTTTAGTTAACTAAGGGGGGAGAAGGAATATATCTGGAACTGATGTGATACTCTTCTTCATGAGAACCAGCTTTAATGATAACAGAGCCACCAATCAAGCTTCTGAAGAAAGAAAACAACCTACAATCCTACACAGCTGTGATAAAATGAATCACAATTCCAAAATATTGCTCTAACTGCAAGGGTGCAGTGTTCATACACAACAGCCATTTTATTGGACAATGAGAAGGAAATCATGTCTGGTACTAGAAACCCAGCTAACTACCCAGATCTAGTGAGGAATAAATATCAGAAGGTATGTGAAAACCACCATTTTATTAAAGCAATGTAAGCTATAACTACACTATAAATATTTGTTCATCGACCTACAAATATGTATAATCCTCAGTTCTCATCAAGGAATCTTCTTTTTGTAGCACAGAAGACCACCATAGAAAATGCTAACCAATAAAAACTGAGATCTCAGTCCAAAAGAATACTATAAAACTCTTGCGATCCCAGCACTTGGGAGGCAGAGGCAGGCGGATCTCTGTGAGTTCGAGACCAGCCTGGTCTACAAGAGCTAGTTCCAGGACAGGCTCCAAAACAACAGAGAAACCCTGTCTCGAAAAAAAAAAAAAAAAAAAAAAAAAAAAAAAAAAAAAAAAAAAAAACCTCTTGCGGTAAAAGCTTGAGGATCATTGTGGATGATGAGACATGAAGAATTCAAAAGCCAGAGAAATAGGGAGTTTGTTTTGAGATTATATCTCCTATGAAAGTAAGAAACTGCATCACTCAAGCTAACACAATGCATTTCAGAAATCTAAAAAATGAAAGAACAGGAGAAATAGTCCTCTGCAGGGAAGGACATACCAAGTGATTTTTAAAACCAAAGGTTCAGCCCTGAGAACATATAAAAAAGTAATATTTTCAGACTGAGAAGTTTTGTAATTATATATTTAGGAATATATATATATATATATATATATACATATTCATGTAATAAACAAATATGCATTTATTTAACAACAACTAATGAAAACTAAACTATAGGCCATTAATTTGAAAGCAAGTAAGGAAGGACAAATTAGAAGGTTGAGGGAGAGAAAAGAAAGAGAAAATTATGTAACTGTATTAAAATTTTAAAAAATAAAAGAAATAATAAAAAGTTATATTTTTCAAAAAAGTACAACTTCCTTCTAAGTGTTAAATCTAGTGGTTTATACTGAATCATATATTCAATCATGGCATTTACTGTTTTTCAGATATTTGGTCTCCATTGGTAGGCCAGTCTTTCTTTTCCTTTGTTTTTCACTTTAAAGTACTCAATTAATTTTGAAGATGTTTCATTAAGCTTTATTATACTCATTAAACTAAAAGAGTAATTGCTATTTTATACACAGGCATGAACATACACAGACATGTCACAGAAACATTTTAATGGTGGCCAAGAAATTGAATTACTGTCACTGTCCATGAAGCAAGTTTAGATTCTATTTGATACAGTCATTCAGAAATAAAAGCTTTATATAACCTACCAAGTGATTTGTTCAAAAAAATTATTTGATTAGTTTATTCAAACACTAAGTTTTAGGAAAGTTTCTACAACTGAGTTTTTAGAGAGTTTATGTTCAATCCTTTTTCCAATATTTTCAATATAGCGTTTTATCTAAAAATATATTTTTACTGGTATGAAAATAATTTCATTTGCAGTATAAAATTTATATACTATAAATCCATCTAATTCTCTATGCTTTAGCATAATAATGGTAAAAATAATATTATTTGAGCTTAGGCATATTGTTCTTTTTAAATTTTTTTTTGTAGTAGAAAACATCAAAATCAATTTGATTTATCTCACCATAGTTTTCTTCTGTGATCAAAATGATAATGAATATAATGTATATACAAGATTGGGGTTTTCCACTATGAAGTCTCAAGTTTAGAAATGTTTCCCTTATCATCTAGATTCTTTTTTTTCCTTTTTTTAAAATTTATTTATTTATTAAAGATTTCTGTTTCTTCCCCGCCACCACCTCCCATTTCCCTCCTCCTCCCCCAATCAAGTCTCCCTCCCTCCTCAGCCCTGAGAGCAATCAGGGTTCCCTGCCCGGTGGGAAGACCACGAAATCCCCACCTTCATCCAGGTCTAGTAAGGTGGGCATCCAAACTGTCTAGGCTCCCACAAAGCCAGTATGTGCAGTGGGATCAGAAACCCATTGCCATTGTGCTTGAGTTCTCAGTAGTCCTCATTGTCCGCTATGTTCAGAGAGTCTGGTCTTATCCCATGCTTTTTCAGACTCAGGCCAGCTGGCCTTGGTGAGTTCCCAACAGAACATCCCCATTGTCTCAGTGTGTGGGTGCACCCCTTGCGGTCCTGAGTTCCTTGCTCATGCTCTCTCTCCTTCTGCTCCTGATTTGGACCTTGAGATTTCAGTCCAGTGCTCCAATGTGGGTGTGGGTCTCTGTCTGTCTCCTTTCATTGCCTAAGGTCATGCTCAACTTCCTTAGCGATCAGGGAAATGCAAATCAAGACAACTTTAAGATACCATCTTACACCTGTCAGAATGGCTAAAATAAAAAACACCAATGATAGCCTTTGCTGGAGAGGTTGTGGAGAAAGGGGTACACTCATCCATTGCTGGTGGGAATGCAAACTTGTGCAACCACTTTGGAAAGCAGTGTGGCTGTTTCTCAGGAACCTCGGGATCAGCCTACCCCTGGACCCAGCAATACCACTCTTGGGAATATACCCAAGAGATGCCCTATCATACAACAAAAGTATATGCTAGTTTGCTTTTTTGATCTTCAGGCTGAACCCCAATATCTGTCTGTGAGTTTTTATTATTTGGGAAACAGCAACCATTGTGTTTTTTCCAAGCCTAATGTTCTCAAAGCTTTTTATAGGGTACTTGGGTTATAATGAATCAGGTCTGACGACAGAACAGGGTCCTGGTATGTTTTAATAAATGATGAAGCATGTGACTAAACACAAAGTTTGCAAGCATCACTGGTCTTATGCTCTTCTTCAAAGAGAGCAACACTGGGAGCAAAGCTAAAAAATATGACTTTCATAATACTTTCATTTCTTTGGGAGGATGTAAATATTTTTCTAATATATACATCATTCCCTTATACATCTTGGATGTTTAGGGGATAATCAATCTCATTATGAATTGCAGAAAATTATTAGAGTTCCCAATTTTCAAATTTCTTTAAAAATAGTGCTGGAATATGAGAAAATGAAGATTTATTGAACATCCTGGTTTTTTTTTGTTTTTTTTTTTATTTTATAGAGCTGGCCCTCATTTTCGTCTATACTACCATTTAGAAACACATGATGGAAATTGCTGTAGTCATTTTACTAGAAGCCCAACAGGTACTAAATCCCTGAGAAGCAGAGTCATTCTACCTAAGATAATCCTAACACATGTGACAAGGAAATAGAACTTCTAGAAATTAAAAATGAATTCAATATTTTAAAAATGCACTTCCTATTCCTCATATTGTATGTGGTTATAAATGAAACTCAAACCAGGCATGAAAATCATATTTAGTCTTGGTTACAGTGTACACATGCAAATGAAGAAGCATTAATATTTGCAACTTCACTTTGTGGATCATTTGCTTTAAATTCAATACAGCTTCATTTAATGGCTGTGTCTGCCTTACTTTTAATATATTCTGAGGATTAAATGAAATAATACCTGCAAAATTACTTAAAACATTACCTGGCATGTATGATGTATAAATTCAATATTTGCTATTTTTGTGATCTTCATGATTGTTGAGTTAGCTCTTTTTAAATTAACATAAAAAGAGATGATAATTATACCATTTTTCATAAGGAAATTATGTATCTCGGGTGCATTTTTCATGATGTTACAAAAGTTCGCTCAAATCTTAATTTAGGAATCATTGGCATGTGCAATTAACTATCTGCACAAATGTCAATCATCATAAGATTTCCACAGACTTTTTCCTTTTGTTTATTTGTCACTGAGACTATACATCTGAATGAAAGACATAGCATCCACCCTTCCTGATATGTATATAATATTTTGTGATTATTTCTCACTTACAAAATATTCATGAAAATACTATAACTTAGACTTAGTGAAGAATTTAGCTTTACTAAGATGTATGTGACTCCTAGGAGGAATGTCCTAAACCTTTGGACAGTCCTATATAACACACATGTACTTAGTTAACTATGGACTCTAGGGTTTACTATGTAGTTTAAAATATGATAGAGGGTGTGTTGTTTTGTTCCTAGTGTATTGTCTTTGCTTCCACAAAACCTTCAGACTTTGGAAGTCCACACAGAAAGTATAAACCCGGTTCACAAACCAAACAACAAAAACACTAAACAACATGCCTTAATTAATCCCTTTTTATGCAGCTGGGTAGAGTAATACCCTTTTATTCACAAGGACTTGCTTACACAGCTCACAGTGGGTACTCAGAAAAAAAGATACTACTGAATAATTTTTTAGTCTCTCTCTAATATCAATAAATACACACATGGATACTAGTAATACCACTGTGATAGGGTAGAATAAATGGACTATACTATAATAAAAATCGTATGACATTTTTGTCTCTCAAATTATACTATTCCACCATGGACAGAGTTCTGCTTTCATGTGCAATACTACAACATCAAAATGGCAAGAAGAGGTGATGTTAATAGTAGAGGGATTGCAACATAGCTTTAGGAGACACACATAATTTACTGTAACATTAGAATTCATCAGTGCTTAGATACTGCCATGACGAAGCATCTACAATAACTAATGAAAACGTAGGCAACAGGAAATTCACATTCTGCAACAGATAATGTCAGGTGTTGCAATAGGAGCGGCGGGGCTGCATCCCCGGCACCCAGCAGCCCACATGGCTTATGCCCTGAAATAATTACATGGAAAGTGTATTCTTTTAAACACTGCCTAGCCGATTAGTTCCAGCCTCTTCTTGGCTAGCTCTTACATATTGATCTAACCCATTTTTAATAATCTGTGTAGCCCACGAGGTAGCTTACCAGGGAAGATCTTAACCTGCGGCTGTATCGGGTGGGAGAATCATGGCAACTCTCTGACTCAGCTTTTTTCTCCCAGCATTCTGTTCTGTCTACTCCGCCTACCTAATTTTCTGTCCTATCAGAGGCCAAGCAGTTTCTTTATTACTTAACCAATGAAACAACAGATAGAAAGATGACCCTCCTCCTCATTTCCCCTTTTTCTGTTTAAACAAAAAGAGAAAGGCTTTAACTTTAACAAAGTAAGATTACATATAACAAAACAGTTTTCAAGCAAGAATTACAGTTACAATATTTATATATATTTTATCTTTTATCATAACTAAAGAAAACTACAACTATGTATCCATTCTGCATCTACATCAAAGACTCCAGAAGGATATAATATTACCTAAGCAAACATGAAATCCAAACTCTAGAAGTGACAGAGACAACTCGCTGCCTGGACAGTCACCCAAAGTTCCTCTGTACTGTTGGGACATCCATCTTCAGCCTACAGGCCCATAGTATCCAGGAGACACCTCCACGAAGCAGGAAATTCCAAAGACGGCTCAGTCACTTTTTTTCCGTGTCCTGCAGAATGTTTCACAGACTCTTTCATGAATCAGGAACCCCAAAAGACCATCTCACCTTTAGGCAAGTTTAGCAGTCCTCTTTCTGTGGGTTCTTTGTATCCAGTTTATGCATCAGTCCAGGCAAGAGCAGTTTCTTGCCCAAATGGCTATCAAACTCCATAAGGATCCTCTTCGATGCCCATCTTCCTCTCAAAGTAGATTGGTGCCACCAAGAGCAGACATGTCTCATTGTCATGAAAACCCTAAGTTATTAAAACATTTAAATGCCATATTCTGCAGTCTTTGAAAGATATGAAGAATGCCTATCTGAAATATATCTATGTACATCTAGAAAAATCTAACTAACATGACTACACGCTTGACCATTATTGATGATTATCCATTAACATCCTATATATGTTACATTTTTAAATGAACTGCACAATCACAATACCTTAATCAAGATCAGAAATACATATACATGTAACAAAATTGACCTTAAAATACAAACCAATGCAAATTATTTATACCTATATCATTTCTCCCTTTAAATGTAAAAGAACATTTATAAACAATATTTGGGAATATGGGTGCAGTTATTTCTCTCCAAACTGCTTCGTGCTGAATGGGAGCGCTGTTAATCAGATCATTAAGGGTGTAACCTGTGTGCCAGGTTAATCTCAGTCAGCAGTTGAATGAAGTAATTTTTTGAGGGTGTTCATAGCAACTTTTCAGGAGGTCATGGTCTATCATACCATATTGGGGTAGAATCAATCCACAGGGTCTTGTCCTCTGTGAAAACAAAAGAAGACCCCCTCCAAAGCATCATATCCTTAGACCCAAATTTTGAAATCGTAATACCCTTATATCCATTCTGGTTTAGCTTGGCAGCCCATGTAATGAAATGTCTCTTTGTACTTAGCTCCTTCACAGTCAAAAAATTTAAAGAAAACACAATATATATAATCCAGACTCTCTGTGAATTTTCCATTGTTACGTGGCTTATTTTGCTTTATTTCTTTTAATCTACAACTATCTGTACTCTGTCTCTTTAAAGACTTTACCCTTTTTTTAAACCATTAACTTTATTCTCTATATTCTTTTTCATCTCTCTCTCAAGCCTACATACACTCATCCAACACTGTGATGTCTGAAATCAGTTTTATTGTGAATCTGTAATTTTTTTACTATCCGGGAGCACTTTGTTTTGTGCCTTTAAATCACTAAGCACTGGATGGAGGTGGGGGGTTCCTTGGACTTCCCACAGGACAGGGAACCCTGATTGCTTTTCGGGCTGGGGGGGGGGACTTAATTGGGGGAGGGGGAGGGAAATGGGAGGCGGTGGCTGGGAAGAGACAGAAATCTTTAATAAATAAATAAATTAAAAAAAATATATAAAAAAAAGAATCTAAGATGTGACATTCCTAGGTCAAAAACAGTTACTGCCTGCTGGCCCCGCCTAGTCCAACATGGTGGAGCCCCTTGTGACTGAATCAGTTGTATCTCTGAGCTGCAGAGCGGAGGGCTGCTCTGAATGGTGGGTCCACCTCTTTCCAATATCAAAATGGAGTATGTACCATTTTCTACTAGCTCTGGGGCTGGCAGGTAGGAGCTGCACTCAGCACTTTAACTCTGAGACTGAGTGTGTGGCACAGAAACTCTTTTCATCCAAGTTACAGTCAAATCTGACACGCAGAGCACTGCTCAGTCTGAAAACACGTCTCTGTATGGAGGCAGGAATCTGCCATGCTCTTCTGCCTGCCTAAGCCTGATTCTGATGTCTGCCCAGGTTCAGGCGGGGAGTGCTGAGCCATCAGCAGGGTCTCAGAGGACTCTCCTTCAGATCTCAAGTGGGAACACAAAATCCAGTCCCATAAAAGTCATTGAAATTCTTTAAAGCCAGAGTTTGTATTGGTGGCACAGACCCAGGAAGCCGCGCTTTAAAATGAAGCTGCTTTTTATCTGCTGCTGTTGCCGAATCAGGAAATCTCTCTACAGCACGCCCCCAATAAATAGCAAAAATCTGTGTTAAATTCTCTCTCCCTTATTTTTAAGCCTTCTCAGGTTTTTAAGTGGATTTAGTCCATCATGTCTGGGTATCACTCTGTTGAGGGAACGGCAAGCTGCTGCATCCCGCCACCTGGCTAGCTTTATCCCCAAAATCTCAGGGTCATGGGTTCTAGCCCCACCTTGGGCACCACTCTGTTGCAATAGGAGCGGCAGGGTTGTGTCCCCTGCACCCGGCCTCCCACATGGCTTATGCCCCAATATAATTACACGGAATCTGTATTCTTGTAAACACTGCCTGGCCTATTAGTTCCAGCCTCATATTGGCTAGCTCTTACATATTGATCTAACCCATTTTTAATAATCTGTGTAGCCCACGAGGTGGCTTACCAGGGAAGATCTTAACCTGCTGCTGTGTCGGGTGGGAGAATCATGGCGGCTCTCTGACTCAGCTTTTTTCTCCCAGCATTCTGTTCTGTCTACTCCGGCTACTTAATTTTCTGTCCTATCAGAGGCCAAGCAGTTTCTTTATTACTTAACCAAATGAAACAACAGATAGAAAGATGACCTTCCTCCTCAGTCAGGCAATGTGAAATTGCAAAATATATTTTAAAAGTGCTCAAAATTTAAACTATTATTTATTTCTAAAAAATTTCATAATAATGTCATTGATCAGAGAGGAGTATCTGGACCTGGAGAATATGAAAGTGTGTATGTGGGTCTTTCTCTGTTGTGGTTGTTGTTTTGTTGACTTCGTTGTTGAATTAAGAACATTTATTGACCAAACTACTGAGTATTGAAATTATAGGCGTGTGTCACTGTACCAGATTATACAATGCTGGGTTTGGACTCGGGGCCTCATGAATGCTTGTTAGGTTTTAAACCTACTAAGTTACATTTTTTGCCTCATAAAGCATTTCTGCTAGTAAGGGAATTATTGTACCAAGCAAGCTGCCACATGCATAATTTCTTGTTAAGCACTACCTGGATTTCCAGGGAAAAGGCAAGGGAAATAAATAAATAGGAAACATTCTGGACTGTACAGTCTATGTCTTCTCTTAATTATATAAAATAATCTCTGATGGGGGATTCTCCTTTGTATGCTGTGAATAGTAGAGATAGAAGCCATATAGCCCCACCGGAGCCAGACAGAACTTTACCTGGTAGCCACTCCCATGTAATGACACACAGATTAATGGAGATGGGTTAAATCAATATATAAGAATTAGCCAATAAAAAACGAGAGCATTATTTAAATAATATAGTTTTTATATGATTATTCCAGGGGCCTGAGCTGTTGACCAGGCAGGAGCCAACAAGTGGCCGCCCAACAACAAATCTGTTACTATAATATACCATAACTGCACATACTATACCTAAGAAGATCCTTGACTTTCACTAGATTCTACAGAATCTGTTGTCAGAAGAAAGAGTTGTTTGATAGTCTTTTGGACTATTTTCAAATTCACAATGTCTTTATTGTTCACAAATTTAAGAGTTATATGTGTTGTCTCCAAGCTCAGAAACTTTGCTTTATTGATCCAAAGATCCTCAAGGCACGAGGATTGCTGGATGTTCAGGACTGGAAGAGGCTGATGTCTCAGTCACGCTGAGCAATCTTCACATTAGTCAGGAACCTCCATGTAGCTTCACACACAAATCAACTTCCATTTCTTTCATAGACATGTTGCCATATAGGAAAGCACCTTTTTGTGTGTTCATCATCAAGGTTTTACTCTTTCTTTTGAAGCATATTCTTTGAAAAAAGTGATTTTATGATTTTACAGTCTTTTGGCGGATATTTGAAACTGTAACTTTCACAAACATGAAATTATGAGATGCTACCACTTAATTTCTTTATACCGAAGATATATTCCGAGTAATCAGTTCTCTCATAACAAGTAAAATATACCCTTACTATTATTCAACTTTTTTAAACTAAATTTATCTTCATTAAATTATGAAATTAGTGAGCAAAAAGTATTACCTGAAAACATCTACACATTATTTGAAAGGAGCACATTTTTGTACCCAAACACTTACCTAGAAGTTAGCATTTATTTCCACTCAACTATTCTTTCAAAATATAAAATTTCCACTTCATTAATTTGGATTTTATTTTGTTTTATTTAATTTTCTTTGAAGTTTCCTGGCCATCAAAACATAGTCTTCAATGTCCCCCTCTATATGTCTAATAGTGATTGAAATGTCATAGCTTCAAAATGTAAAACAGAAAAAATTTCTCTAAGTTCAGTAAAAAGCCTCTTTAGCTTGCTTTATAGCAATTTTGAGTGTTTAATATCTGCTGAAAATTAACACAGTGGATAATAACACTTTTCACATTCTGATGCTGCAAAATCTTTTCTATATCTCTTTGTGAATAAAGTCATATGGTATTATCGTATTACAAGAGTTTATAGGATATATAACTTATTAGAAGATAAGATAAACATTAGAAATTTTTAATCTGCTATTATAATATTGAATATGTTATAAGAAGCATTGAGTTTCAGTAAATGTTGAATAGGTAAGGGATTTTGAAATCTGAAGTTAAAGCAATAAATATGTTAGACATTTTTATATTTCTATAAAAATTAATTCAAAGACCAGACATTTTATATAATATTTTGTTTAAATAAACACTTAATGAACAATATCTATGATGGAAATAGTCTATCTACATTTGGCAGTTTTATTTTACAGTCATATTGTTTAATAAGAATTTAGAAATTGGAGAAGTTACAAAAATAGTAAAACCAATATAAAACTAATTTTCATTTTTGTATCTTACTTGAGCATGACAGGAAATACTAATTGGAATTTTGTAATTTTCACTGTATATTGTGGAGTCAGAGATGTATTTATAATGCCTCTGGGAAAATATATTCAATCTTCCCTACCACAAATGTAATCCTTTTGAAATTATATTGTCATGATTTTTTATTCATTTTGAAAGTCATGTAAATTCTGATACTGTTTCCAAGAATTAATGTCTAACATATCCAAGTTTGAGTAAAGAAAAAAATGATTCAAACCTTTAATTTATTTTGTTCCTTTGCTAATCATTTTCTCTTACCATCTGTGTGTTCATTTTGATGAGAACAGATTTTCTTAGTCTATCTAGGAGCTTGTTATAACTTAGCATGAATCATCCGATCTGCATTTTAATAATAAAGAATTCTCCTAAGTCCAATCACAATTTTTGAAAACATCGAGTTGGATTAAGAATTTTGGAATTAGTCAGAATGGAGCCATATATTTCCACTTGTATTTATATAATATCTCATGGCAGATACAGACCATATTATACACAGATATCATAAACATGAGATTGAATATTTGATAAATAAATGATTAAGTGTATATACTATATAATTAGATAAATACGCCTATCTTGTCCTTTCACTTAGTCTTCTATTTTCTCTTTTTTCCACATATCCTTCTCTAATAATATTTTTTCTTATTCATAAGTGAGTGGGCATTGGACTTTTAGTGTCAAATATAACATACTCTTAGTCTTAAAATGACAATTATTTTTCTATACAAAAGACCACACAACTCTTTCCAAGTAATTCCAAATGAATAAATCAACTGTGTGTGTGTGTGTGTATTTGTGTGTGTGTGTGTTTTACTTTCAATGCCCCTCCAAAAGACTGAGAAATGGGGAGCTCTAGGGAAAACACAGACCTAGAAAGGCATTAATATGAGTATACAAACAGTAGAGGAAGCACTAATATGAATAGACAACTATTGTAAGAACGATAAATATCTTTGAATGTGTTATCAAGCGTTCATCTCCCATATTTTATCCATTTTTATAGTTCTTTTATTGTGTACTTAATTAGGATTTTCATAGAAGAAAAAATGTGTTTTGATCATATCCACTCACAATTCCCTCCACCCTTCTCCTAATACCATTCCCTTCTTGTTTTTAATGTTAACCCATAGAGTAGATTTAGTCTTCTCCCCTGTACATGAGTGTAGGATCATCCCCTGGATCATGGCCAATCTTCCAGGGATCCTAATCCTGAAGTAAACTGTCATTTCTTCCTCTAGCAATCATCATTTCAGCTTCCACTCAAAGGCTCTTAAACTATGGATAAGGTCTCATGAACGCTTTTCAAGTCCATTATGGAATGCTAACTGACATGCTCTTATACAGGCAACCAAAATTGTTATGAGTTAATGAATACAGTGATTTTTAACATGTATAGAAATCACTGGTACAAGGAGCCATATATAATTAATTAATTATTAATTTTGTGTGTAGTACTCAGAAGGGATATCAGGGCCATAGTATGCTATGTAAGCACTTTGACACCGGGCTATATTCCAAGACCCAGTGATTAATGTTCTTTGATCTTTTATATATGCATACTATATTTACATCTTACTATATTCCCTCCTACCCTACACTCCTTTCAATTTTTCTGCTAATCCTTACCATTTCCTTACAAATTCATTGCCCTTCTTAATTTATTTATTATTTTTACATGTTGGGAGCAGTGAGCCCCCAGATCCTGAATTTCTTGTAATCCCCTGATCTGTGTGCCTACAGCTGCTCTGATCATGAGACCTTCAGGAGTTCCTGATGGCAGGAGAGTGGTTTCTGGTGGGTTTGGCTGGGGCGTTGGCTATCTCTATATAATCTGCCCCTGAACACAATAAAGGGGGCATTCTTGGGGAATTTGAGGATGACTCGTGTCACTATCTCTATGTCTGTGTGTGCCTGTGTATTGTAACCTCCAGCCCCCTTGCCCGAAGCTCGCGAAATGGGTGCCAGCTCACAGAGCCCAGACATGGGGGAGCTGTGCGCGGCAATTGGAGGTCTCCACCAAGATATTGGCATCCTAGCACACTGATACAGCCCCCTAAGACAGAATGAAACGCTGAGAAGCTACTGGCTACTGGAAGGGGGGTCTGGCTAAGAGTTGGGCAGGATGGCCTCTCAACCTCTTTCCAGTTAACTATATGGACACTAGTTGGCCTCTCTCCCCAAGACTCAGGCCCTAGGACAGGAAGAAACACATTCTTTGGTCACTGAGGAGAGAAGACCAACGACTCCTGGTGTACTGGTAGACCAAGAGTGGAATGTAATTTTTGTTTCCTGTTCCTTAATCCCTAATGTACACGCATTTTCCCCTCTGCGTCCAACAGATCCAAGCCCGGTCCTGCTGTGGACGGGCCTGGCCACCTATAAGTGAAGTCAAGCCCATACGTGCAGCATTCTGTACAGGCAGCTGCAAGCCTTGTATTGTCAGTGTTCCGGTTTTATAGCCATAGAACCTGAGGTCTGCAGGTTCAGTTGCTTGTCCCAGCCTGTAAATGACGCAGGTGTGAAGGAACCAAACCCGTGGGTTTCCCCACCGGGTACTCAATGCTGCCAGCTCACCTTGTCAATGGATGCCTTGAGGGAGTTGTCTAGGAGTAGGCGGGCTTCAGCTAGTGAGCAGGAGCTAATGACCACTGACGTATCTGTTGAGTCCAGCTCCTCCTTTTTGAGACCAAAAAGTGGAAACACCCATCACACAGTGCTGCCAAGCCCAACTGCTACCACCCACCCAGAGAGACTGTCCTGTGGGTACCTTGGTTTCCTCCAGCTGCATGATGGTGGCTTGGCAGTCAGTGATGCTGTCATTGATGTAGTCAGTGTTGGCTGCCAACACTTCGATCTCCTCAGTCAGCTCCTGTAGCCCCTTCTCCTCCTCGGGGCTCTTAGCCTGCAGCCACTCTAGCTTCCTCCGCAGAGGCTCCTGTGGGAGGAATAGCTCCTCCCTTTTCTGTGAGGATGGGGAAGGAGATAGTGATGGAGGAGACATCTCACACAAGCAAGCCCTGCCCACAGCTCTTACACCAAGTCATCCGTCTGTCTGGGATCATCCAGAGGTTTTCTATTAAAGGGACAAAAATTATATGAATTGGCCCAGAGAAAGCTTTTCTTTCATCCCCATAATTGGTCACTAGACTAGCCAAATTAGGGAAAATAGAATATTGTTTTATTTTCAGAATGTGCTGCTATTTTCGACTCTCTACTCATTCAGGTCATATAAATCTTTGTGTTTCAGAAAATTAAAATTAAGAAAGTGAGAAAACCCAAAAATTGCAAACCAAGTTCCAATTAGGCATATGCAGTTTAGCCTCGTTCATGGGTCCAACAGGCAGTTGATAAGCAGTCCACACTGAGAGGAAACCTATGTTTGGTTTAATTCTTTAGCATAATATTCAGTAAGTTTTGAAACAAGTGCCTTTTTGTTTTCTTCTTCAGTTTTGTTGTTGTTGAAGAGTCTTTAAAATCATTAGGCATCTTTGCCAGAATTGAGGGCGTCTTTTGGAGAAATGTAGAATCTTACTGGAATAGTGTGAGCTAAATTGTAGGAGAGCTAAGATAATGATAAAAGAAAAGAACAAATACTTTCCTGTAACAATCATGCAATATTGCTTAAGTTTTATATTCCTGCATCTCAGGAACTTGGCAACAACAAGCAGGATAAGTCTATTAGTACACTCGGTTCATAGACATGATGGGTAATTGGGTTGGCTTTGACTAGCCATCTCAGGAATTGTTATTGGCTCTGTTGTCCTTGCTCTATGAAGTCTCAAGGGTTTTCCTCCTAAAACTATTCACAGGAAATCAGAAAGTAAGAATAATAAGATAAGATTCTTTAAGTAAGTGAGACTAAAATTTTAAAAAGTTTTACCTTAAAATAATTTCAGTCCAATAACTGAACTAAAGTTGTAAAATAAGCTAGATCATTTTAAATTAGATGAGCCTAAGTCAAGACACATCCATCGAGAAAATATTTGAACTATTCTAATACCATTTAATATTAACTGAACTTTAAACAGATCAAGACAATTTTCAAAATCATTTGCTCATGATAGGTGCAAGCAGATGAACAATACTCCTATAGTATCTTGTTTTCAGAATAATTAACAATTTTTGATCAAGCAATATAGGATAGGGGTGTAAAAAATTCATGTGTTTATTTTCAAAGATACTGTATTAAGTAAATCTTAGTAAAAATACAATTAAAGCAGGCACATCCTAGTAGTGGATGGTTTTATTCTCTTTTCCCCTTGTAACTGAGAATGATAGGTACTAAAGAAAAAAAAGAGCATTAGAACAATTACAAGAGCTTCTATGTACTGATTTTGAAAGTGACATAAAAATAAAAATTATAGCTATATGGAGTCATTTAGTATAGAGCCAAACAGCTTAGGTAGTGAAATAATCACAGTTTTGTGTTATTGCTATGGCAAAGAGTAACTAATGGTTATTTTGATTACTCCATACACTTGGATGTGAAATTCAGGAAAAGCTACATCAAAAGAATTGCAGCAAAACACTTTGAAGCCATAAACAAGGATACGGATTACACTTCTAAAAAATAGCCCTGTAAAATGCAGTTCAGACCCCAGTAAATTGATCAATAAATGAAGGAATTCTGTAATTTGTAAAGTGTGAATTTTGTGGTCATTAAAGTAAAAATAGATTATTCTAGTCAGATATCAAATTGGAATATGTATTACATAAAATGTATAGCATAAAAGGCATTATTATGCTAGTAAAAATTATGGTTGAACAAAGAGCTCTAGCAGAGAATGACTCAAGCAGGAGAAGTTCATTATTTCCCTCTTGGATCAAAGACAGAATGGGTATGTGGGTTGGCTTTGACTACCCATAACAGGAAGAGATAGAGGCTCTGCTTGAAGCCTCAAGGGTTTTCCTTCTATAGCTATTTACAGCAAATCAGAGAGAAAATATAATATCAAGTATCTTTTACTTAAGTGAGATTAGAATTTTACAAACACTGATTAGAGTTTTACAAAAATTGTCCAGGTGACATTTCGGACATGTTGTCAAATCTCCTGGCCTGGAGAGTTTTGTATATGGAAAAATAAAATGTTGAGTTGAGTTAATAGATATTGTTACTATGATAATTCCCAGAATATATGAACAATTTGTTTTTCTTTTTCATTTTTGTAATAATCTCTACTTGCAAAATTTCTAGTAATATGCTAATTGTTTTGTGGAAATAGATTATTTTTTAAAAAAATATTTGGTATGATTTTCCTGGAAAATCAAGGGGAAAAGGCAGAGTTTGTAGTGATTCACATATAATTTTCAGTTATTACACTGCAACTTGTTAACACAAGTCTGTGCTTGATACACATTTGTGATTTACTGATGTCTTTCACAGAATGAAATTCAATGTTATAGTGTATTTGGATCTTTCTCTGCTAACTGAGAATGCCTAAGTGTACTCTTCTTCCAGTAAGTATGACCTTATTTGGCATCAAGGTCTCCAGAAAACTATTTCTAAATACAAAAGGACCAGAACTCTGTGGTGAAATTCTAGAGTCTAGGGCTAGTACAGGAAATATTGAGGATTAGTGAGAGGGATCCAGAAGGGACTTTACTAGAAGAATGAAACATGGTGCAAAGTGAGTAAACTCAGCATTTGAATGTGAGGTAAAAAGATATGTTCTAAACTGAAAAAGATCACCATGTCTCATGTGATAATTCTCAACAAAAATAAGGATTATAATTTCAAGTGTGAAGAAGTAATAAAGATTTCATGTTAATGTGAAAGCACTGTCAAATAAATAAATTGAAGCAGAAGAACCCTTGTTTCCCAAGCAGAATTTCTGTTGATACCATATCTGTGGTCTCAGGAATTGGGTGGACTATAAGTAAAAATACATTACTCAACATAGAATGGGCATAGAAAATTTCCTTCAGAGAATACTACATTGAAAGCAGAAAGTGAGTTTATATTTTATAATCTAGATAGACATTACAACATCTAGGGAACTAGAATCAACATTCACAGTGATAAATTATGTTTCTATTATGGACCCTTCATGGAATATGAAGGCATGACTTTCAACCTTCATCTCCAAAAATTATAATCACAGTATAATTATGACCATAATATATCATGATGTATTTTCCTATGCTGAAAAAGATAGTCAATAAATACAAATGAAAATAATTTGATTAAAAATATTGTTCAGATCAGATTTATTACTTATTTTCTACCTGCTTGGCATATAGTATACTGAAAGAGACACATTAACGCTCCAAGTAGTAATAGTTGGCATGTTTCCCCTTCAAGTTCTAGCTTATTATTATTAGTTATTGATGATGCATTTTATATATATATAATATATAGTATATAAACATACAAAAGTTTATTTTGCTCTCTTGAATGTTTCTCTTTTATTACCAATTGTTTATTGTTTTCTGTGATTCCCCAACTTTTCTCCTAAAGCCGGTTTCTTTACATACTGATACATGTGTGAAAACTTTTATTTTGGGTCTTTCTCTGCTAACTGAAAGGATGTTTGCATGGATATTATTTATATATGACTGGTGTTTTTCACCTTAGAAGAGGTCCTGGATTTTTAAAAGAGAATATACTACTGCAGCTTTGCTACCATACAATTTTAATGATAACAGCTCCAACTTTAAATAATGCTATGCAGCATCAAGTTATTATAGGTATTTTATATTAATGTATTTTTCAATCCTCTTTACACCTAATATCCAAGGAAAACAACATAGTTACCATTTAGTAATAGACTAATAATTACATTACCACATTCGTTTTTATTTTTCCATTCAAAATTTTACACTTCCTCCCCTTTTCTCATTCCCCTCCCCGTCCTCCCTCCCCCTCCCTCCTTAAGAGAGGGCAGGGAACCCTGCCCTGTGGAAAGTCCAAGGACCTCCAGCTACATCCAGGGCTTGGAAGCTGTGCATCCAAATAGACCAGGGTCCCAAAACGCCAGTACATGCAGTAAGAACAAGTCCCAGTGCCTTTATCAATGGCTTCTCAGTGAGCCCCCATTGTCAGCCCCATTCAGAGAGCATGATCACATGCTTGTTCAGTCCCGGTCCAGCTGGATTTGGTGAGCTCCCATTCTCAGTCATTTGTTTCAATTAAGAATAAAAGAATAAAAGACATTATCTGGAGAGAGAATCTAAATTGAAGGTTTTCAATAGGGTTTTTACTCTTGGAGATCTGGGAACTCAGTGGAAGAGTGGAAAGAAAGACTGTAAGACTCAGAGGGGAAAAATACAGCAGGAGAACATTACCAACTATGCAGGGCTCACATAGGCAAACAGAGACAGAAATGACAAGAATAGGGCTTGCATGAGTCTTTTCCAGGACTTCTCCATATGTTATGGCTGTGAGCTTGATGTTTTTGTGGTTCTCCTAACAGTCGGTGCAAGTTTATCTCTGCAACTCTTGAAATTCTTCCTGCTTTTGTGTTGCTTTTTTTAACCTCACAATATGAGCTTTCTCCTTGTCTTATTGTATCTTAATTCATCCTGGCTTGCTTTTCTTTCTTGGAGTCCTGCTCTATTCTGAAGAGGAAATGGGGGGAGTAGATCTGGGGAAGTAGTAGGAGCTGGGAGGTCAGAGCAAGGAGAAACTTTGTTTAGAATGTCTTATATAAGAGAAGAATCTATTCTGAATACTAAGAAGATTAAGAAAAGTAAATGTTTTATTTCTGCTGTCATAATTCTATCTCTAGTTTTCTCCTTCATATTATATAAGAGTTTTCCTTATGAAGGATTTTAAACATTAAACAGTAATCAACAAAAATTTTCTAATCAAGAATTTTCTCAAACAGGGTGGTAGTGGTGCACACCTTTCATTCTTTAGTTCCAGTCCTCGGGAGGGAGGCATAGGTATACGAATCTCTGTGAGTTTGAGGGCAGCCTAGTCTACAGAGCGAGTTCCAGGACAGGCTTGATAACTAAAGTAAAATCCTGTCTCAACAAACCAAACCAAAAAATAATCAAATAAATAAAAAGAAGAGGAGGAGGAGGAGGAGGAGGAGGAGGAGGAGGAGGAGGAGGAAGAGGAGGAGGAAGAGGAAGAAGAAGAAGAAGAAGAAGAGGAGGAGGAAGAAGAAGAAGAAGAAGAAGAAGAAGAAGAAGAAGAAGAAGTTTCTCAGTTTTAATCAGAAAGCTTTAAAAAGGTGTCAGTCAATTTAGTGTTTAGTGAAAATCCCTTATTTTGTTCTCAGATTACAAAGGATAATTTAGTTGAGAAGTGTTTTTTCACTACATTTTGAATTTTCTAATATGCATGGCATTCAAATAGCTTATTAACCTTGTTTGATTTGCTCCATTTGTTTACCGTATATTTTCTTCAGACTATCTTTTAAAAATATCTTTTTGTATTTCATTTTCTGAAACTTGAATTTGACATGCCTATATGTCTTACGTCAATAGTGCTGTTATAAAAATATAGCGTAAGACAAGGGACTTATAAATTACAGCGAGAAATTTCTCTTAGTGCTGAAGAATTGCAAGATCAAGGTCTCAATTTACTGTTTAGTGAAGATCTCACTTTTGACTCTCAGATGGTAACTTTTCATTGTATTATCACAGAACATAAGGAATAATACACCTCACTCTGATGAATTTTATCAAGATACTACTATCATCCATAATCTGTCTTTTGTCCTCAACCCTTCTCAAGGGAAGACGTGAATCTTGTGGGGACACAACATTCAGGATGAGAAATTTTCGTTTCTGCCCTATCATAATCTCTGAGATCCTAGAAGTTTGAACTGGTTTTTGTTTCTATATTTGGGGGTATTTTTTTTGGAATTATTACTTCATGTTTATGTTTTTCCCTCTTCTGAAGTTATCGCTTTGAAATTGTCTAAAGTTATGTAGATTTTCTGTAGCGGCAAGTACAAAGTCTACAAGCTGTATCTCTCAATGATCTTGTTTTATTAGGAGTAGGAATTTATTTTTCTAGAAATTCTCAAAGGTAGCGATTTGAGATCGGGGTTTTAATTGTTTTCATCCTTTTATCAGCCAAACCAATGAATTTTTCATAGACTTAACAGACTCTATGTTTTTGCATTTTATTTTTCTCTTTGTCTCTCTGTCTCTCCCCTCTCTCTGCCTATCTCTCTCAGGCATACCTATGCCAATGTGAACCCCTGAGGGACAGAGAACCATTTTATATAACAGGTTTTTTTACTTACATCCTTGTGTGGGGATTGACTTCAGGCTGCCGGACGAGCTTAACAAATGCTTTATTGCTAGCCATCACATATATTTAAAAGTACGTATTTTACTATTAATCTCAATAATAATCAGATGTGGTGGAAAGAAGTTGCCTTCTTGTATCTCTGTGACCTGTAGAAGATTAATCACCATTCTTCATAAAACTAGATTTGGATAGCTTAATATCAATGCAAGTTCTCATTTATTTAACCCTTACTTAAAGCTTGCAGACAAAAAAAAAAGGGTTCTTAACTTTTTATTTTTCAGATGTTTTCACCATCTTACTGAACTGCCATTAAGGTAAAGATGATAGCACTGTGGAGACATCATCCCAATGCCAAGGTGTGTTGAACTCAAAGTTGAAAGCATGTGACATTTTAATTATTTAAAGTAAAAGAGAAAGGAAGTTAAAACTTCAATTATAGCTAAATTTTAGTGTAGTTTGACTAATATTTTTATAGGTATAAGATCAAGGGCTTAAAACCTTTAACTATTTTTGTTGTTTTAAAGCAGCAAGCACAGAACCTACACAGGTCTAAACCAGGTCTTCTGCCTATGGATTATAGCTTTAAGTTTAGTATTTTCACATGTCTAAGTCCATGAACGTCCTGGTTCTCTGATTCTTGTGAATCTTTTTATTCTGTTCATTTGCCTTGTTCAACTTTGATATGATGGTTTTTGTTTTAACATATTATATTTTGTTTGTTTTAATTTGTTTTTATCTCTTATAAGCCTATTTTTTCTTCCTAATGAATGCCAGAATTGGAGTAGATTCAGATGAGAGGCGAGATCAGGAGAACTTAGGAAAAGGTGAACTAGGATAATCAGTAATTAGAATATATTATATGAGAAAATAATCTATTTTCAATAAAGGAAATAAAAAACTAATGAATTAAGTATGTGTTATGAAGTCCAAGATGAGAATATTTCAGTCATTATCCATATCCATTCCTTCTCAGGCAATTGCATAGGAAGACCGTGGATATTTTATTTGCAATACAAGTTTAAATCATCATATTTTGGAAATACTAATAGGCAACATCTCAGGTGAGCCAGGCTGGAATCTGCCAGTAAAATTAACCTTTTATTTTAAAACAGTGATAGCTAAATGTTACTTGAGCACAAAAGCAATAGTGCTCAAACGTAGCAAGAATATTTAAGTCACCATAATGTTGGCTTTGCTATATTAATTTCAACTTTATTTTACCATAAATAATGTACACGGTTAAACCTTATATATAGAAATGACTTTCAATGACTCTCAATTGAAACCATTTTTCAACATCATTCATCCATTCATTCATTTTTTCACTCAACAATTGTTTCCTAGCCTTATTGTTTATTTGCGGTAATGAACTTTTTATTTCAGGATCTTAAAATTTGCTCTCATTAAAATTTAAAGGAAGACTTTGTTCATGTGAGCATGTGTGTGTGTGTGTGTGTGTGTGTGTGTTTGTGCACTTGTACACTCACATGTATGTGTTGATCTCAAAGGATATATTCACATTAAAAATTTGCATTGAACTCCAATTTGTGAGTGGTAAAAAACAATGAGACCTTGAAATTTGCACTAGCATGGATGGAAATAGAAAAAACATCCTGAGTAAGGTAACCCAGACTCAGAAACAAACATGGTATAATTATAAGTGGCTATTAGCTATGAAGCAAAGGATAAGCAGCCTATAGTTCGTCCACAACACCAGAGAAGCCAGGAAACACAGACACTAAGAGAGACATGCATGGACTCTCCCCCTCCCCCGGAGGTGAAATAGACAAGATCTTCTGAGTAAATTGGGGGAGTGGGGAGGAGGAGGAGGGTGAAAGGTTATGGGGAAAGGACAAGAGGAGGGGAAAAAGAACATGAGCGATCAAAAAGGTTGAGTTGGGAAACGGTCAGAGAGGGAGAGCAACGAAGAGATAGCTTAATAGAAGGAGCCATTATGGGGATATGGAGAAACCTGGCACTAGGGAAATTCCCAGGATTCTGCAAGGATGATCCCAGACAAGAATCTAAGCAATAGTGAAGAGGACGCCTTAATGCCCTACCCCTGTAATCAGATTGATGGAAGCAGATGCAAAGATCCACAGCTAATCACTGGGCCGATCTCCTGGAATCCAATCATAGAGAGGAGGGTGTGATAATAAGTGCAAAGGAGTCAAGATCATTATGGAAAAATCCACAGAAACAGCTGTCCTGATCAGATGGTAGCTCACTGATTCTGGATTGACAGCCGGAGAACATACATAAGACCAAACTTTGCCCTCTTAATGTGAGGGATAGTTGTGTTGCCCAGGCAGATTGTGGGGCCACTAGCAGTGGAATCAGTATTTATCCCTGGAGCCAGTTTACTTATTTTGGAGCCTGTTCCCTATGGAATACCTTGCTCAGCCTAAACAAAAGGGGGAGGCCCTTGATTCTCCCTCTCATTATATGACAAATTTTGTTGACTCCCCATGGGAAGCCTTTTCCTCTCTGGGGAGTGAATGGGGGTATGGACAGAGCAGGAGATGGGGAGGGAGATGGAACTGGGATTGGTGTGTAAAATAAATATTGTTTTACAAAATTAAAAATGGCATTATAAAATATTAAAGAGACTTCCTTAAGTTTTTGACCTTGATGCAAAAGCAGGCTATCACAGGAAATGATTCTTTTAACTGATAGGATTTTGGAGAAAAATATTTTGTCCTTTCTCACAAATGAAAAATTTTATTAGTAGCATTAAGTTTGCAAGGCAATCAAAATTCAAGTGTAGAAAAATGTTCCTGACAGGACACTTTTTGAAAAAAAAGTAGCTAGGCAATATGAACTGTGTGTCTGCACAGAAAGCATCGTAGTATAGATAGATTTGCTCTAGGAGGAAATAAATTCAATGAAAGGTCTGAGCAGGGAATAGTTGAGGGCTGCATTAAGGAAAGAATTACATGCTCACTAACAAGTTGTATCGTTACTCCATAGAGAGATGCACAGCAAATTTGCCTTTTAAGACGTTTATACATTCACTGTTCACTCTGTAACTGAGTGGATAATGGATTGGGAAGGTATCAAGAGGAATTAGAAGAAAAAGATGACCTGTGGATTTCTATCAGTGCAGCATACTTTATTTAAAAAGAAGTTCCCCAATAAACAGTTAAGACTGAAAGTGTACACAACTATTCTTTTACACAAAGCTACAAAGTAACAAACCCAAGGAAATCAACAGCTCCTAAAACAGCAGAAACACAAAGGTGATTATGTAGCATAAAGGAGAAGGGGAATGCTGCATGGGTAATGATGGAAGGAATTAAGCTGAAATTGCCAAGAGACCTTGATATTTAATATATTATAAACCCAATTCAAACATATAAATAAAAACTTGCATAGTACAGATAATGAAGTTCCATTAAGATGACAGGAGACTGACCCACCTTCAAAAAAAGTCATTTCATATGTAAGCAAGCTGATCAAGGAATGAATTTAGTGAAACTCACAATAAACCTGTAGTGCAGGTTGGAAGGATCCATGAGGGAATTGTAACAACTAAGGCAACAAACAGTTCCTTGAGCAGTATATTTGGGTAATTAAAATTGCAAACCAGGTTTTTGAAGCTTGGTAAAACTCGCCCATGTTTCATAGTAATTATGCTTGCAATGTTTCAAATTATAGTATCTTAGATCCACAGATACAAGTCATGTTCATGGTATTTACATTTTTCTCTTCCCTAGTATAGCTACCATAACCTGGACAGTGCCACAGCAGTCATGTGTTTGTGGCTTTTGCTAGTTTTTCTTAGACAGTTCTTTCCTAGAGAGTAGCTTTGTTGTACTGTGGTTCTCATCAACTAGCACTGTTTCATTCTTCGCTGATGGCATAACTCCCTAGCTCACTAGAAAGGGACTGATTCTATACTTGTATATTACCTTTGGTCCTCCTTTTCAAATAGAAACAGATGCCCTTTCCTTGGTGAAGTATGTTTCAATTGCCCACTCAGAGCGATTATTACAGTGACATTTCCGATTTTTTTCTATTTTTGGATTATTTTCCATGACATGCATTATCATATTTATATACAAATTTCTCATTAATCTAACCAATCTTTAAAGTGGTTTGTATCCTTTCATTTGATCTTCCAAACACAATTACAATTACTAACTTTTAACTTACAATAGGAAAAATCCCATTGATGTCTTGTTTAACTGGAAGTAACTGTGAAGATTAGTTGACAAAAAATTGACACCATTAGTATGACTAATCTGAAATTATGAAACGTGTATCATTTATTTCCAATCATGTCAGTTTACTGAATTTTATTTATCTGTGCTATCTCATTACAATGAATAAATATCTTTTACTTTATGTCTCACTCTTTTAAGTTAAGAAGTTTTTTTTTTATTTGTTATGAAAGACAGAGTCCTATGTACTAAAAATGAGGTAATAATGAATATTTTAATGTTGCCATCCCAGTTCCAGTGTATGTATTATTTGCATTATAAATGCACGATTTTCATACATATAGAGAAGCATTATTGTTCTCCAACATTTGTAGTTTTAAGATGATGATTCTAGAGTTCCAGAACACCAAATATGGGATTTGTAAAATGAATATTGCATTTATTTTATAGAGTCTTTTTACTTTTTCCTCATTATATTTTCAAAGTTGAAAAATATTATAATTACAATTATTAGATAAAATCAAAGAAGATTGTATTTCAAAATAAAGGATATTCTACCTTGAAGCATTTTTGTAAAATTGTTTAAGTCAATAAAGATTTATTATAAATATAGTTTGATGAATTGTTGACATTGGATGTTTATATTTTCTATCATTATTAAAAGCTCATTTTATAAATCCTATTTTCCTTTATTTAAACAAGTATTTTAATTTTATAAAAATTATAAAGTACTTATTCTACTTTTATTTGAAGAAATTTAATAATTTTCACACAGTTACTTAAATATTCAGGGAACAGATTGTCTATATTCCACTTCAACATGATCTAGGAATGTGGGAATCTGCAAACTTTGAGAGGGCTGGGTGTAGTTAACTGGCAGAATCATGAACTTAGTACAGGTTGGTCACGAATTCATTCCCCAGAAGCAAAGAAAAGAAAGAAAAAACAAAAGGGGTTGTAATGTCTCATTTAGAAGTCAGCACATATTCTTTCAAAATAATATACTCTTTTTACTAAAAAAATTAAATGAAAAAAAATATTTATGTAAAAGTTTTATTAACCTATATCTAAATTAAGCCACAATAAAATAAAATACATGTAGATGAGATCTTGAAAAAGGTGGCACTTTGTACACATGTTGTTAGAACACAAAACTGGGCCAACTAACTTGGAAAGGACTTTGGAATTTTTTTTAAAAGTTGATTATTTATTTTATTTACTACTTCACAGCTTGCCACTTAAGTCTATTTTGAAAATCTTCATGTCTTGAACCGCTTCCCTAACCTGTTTGATTGCTTTTTTTGTTTCTCTTGGTTTTCTTGCGTGTCAGTATTATTTGTAATAGCCAGAACCTGGAAACAACCTAGATGCCCTTCAATGGAAGAATGGATGAAGAAAGTATGGAATATCTACACATTAGAGTACTACGCTGCGGTAAAAAAACAATGACTTCTCGAATTTTGCATGCAAATGGATGGAAATAGAAAACACTATCCTGAGTGAGAACCTTCATCTGGTGATGGATGGAGATAGAGACAGAGACCCACCCTGGAGCACTGGACTGAGCTCCCAAGGTCCCAATGAGGAGCAGAAGGAGTGAGAACATGAGCAAAGAAGTCGGGACCACGAGGGATGCACCCACCCACTGAGACAGTGCAGCTGATCTATTGGGAGCTCACCAAGACCAGCTGGACTGTGACTGAAAAAGCATGGGATAAAACTGGACTCTCTGAACATGGCGAACAATGAGGGCTGATGAGACGCAAAGGACAATGGCACGGGGGTTTGATCCTACGTAATGTGCTGGCTTTGTGGGAGCCTAGCCAGTTTGGATGTTCACCTTCCTCGTTATGGACGGAGGGGGGAGGTCCTAGGTCTTACCACAGGGCAGAAAACCCTGACTGCTCTTTGGACTGGAGAGGGAGGGGGAAAGGAGTGGGGGGAGGGGGAGAAGGGTGGGAGGAGGGGGCATAGGGTGGGAGGAGGGGGAGGGAAATGGGAGGCTGGGAGGAGGTGGAAACTTGTTTTTTTTTTTCTCCTTTTCTCAATAAAAAAAAAAGAAAATCTTCATGAAAAATACATTACCTTGTAGGAAGAAAATACTGTGGTGGATATTTTTCACAAGTAGGTTGAATAAACAGTACAAAAATCATAGTATTGGTTGTATAAAATAGCCAGGTAAGTTAAAGAACTTCGGGTAAGAAAATATATGTATGTAGTAAAAACTTACAAAAAAGGCAAGAATGATTTCATAATTCAGAGTGATCATCATTTCATAAAATCATTTACTTTTTTTATATTCAAAAGCTTTTTAAAACCACTCTCTCTGTAATAATACCGCTAACAAGAATAGAGGAAAAACTGTCAGAAACCTGCAAAGAGATCAAAATCTCATGTGAAAGCTCTCTTGTACATCATGCCATGTTGTGGAAAATTATGCTAAAGAATATTACTTTAGCTGTGTTATGGTGTGTTACTTTTATTTCTACAGTATTTGTTTAACTATAAAAACATGTGTTACATTTGTTTTACCTTGCCTACCTAGGCTACCTTATTGGTCTAATAAAAACTGAATGGCTAATAGCTAGATAGAAGAATAGGCGGGGCTGGTGGGGAGAGAGAATAAATGGGAGAAGGAGTCTAGGCTCCAATGGATTGAGAGGAGGAAAGAATGAGAGAGAAAAACAGGGACATGGCTGGGGCTAGAAGCCAGGCAGCCTCCAGACCATCAGAAACTAACAGCAGTGAAAATAAGATATACAGGAGGGAAAAAAAAGGTTAAAAGCCCTGAGACAAAATGTAAATGAAGAAAACAAAGTTAAATTATAAGAGTTAGTAGGACTAGCGTAAGAAATGCCTGAACATTCATAACTAGTAAGTCTCCATGTCAAGACTTGGGAGATATTTGGTGACCCACAAGAAAATCTCCTATAAGGCCACAGGGTAGTTTTAGTGCCTTGCTGGTTAATTAGTAAAATATACTTTGCAGTTATTTTATAGACGGTATATTGCCTAATCACTGGACTAAAGAGTATTTCAGTTATTAATTGGTTAAAGTTATTGCCAGTGCATGTGGTAATTTCACACATGGATTTTTATTTTTTCTGAAATTTATTTATTATTTGTATTAATTTATCACATTTAGCACACCATAAATATAAAATGATGTGACATGGATATTCTAATTCATCAGTAGATCGTAAATTATAAAAATTCTAATGCCACCTTCTTGTACACATGGAGATGTTTATCAAAATTTTCCACTTACTAAAATACATCTGTCAAATTCAGGAATTATATGGCTTGGTGATTGAATTATTTCTTAAAAGTTTCAGGCTGACACTATCAAAAAATATGGACTATAGAAAAATAAATCTGACTGTGTAGGTGGAGAGAAGGAAGTAGAATATCAGTACTAGAAAGCAAAAAAGACAGCAAATGAACTTGGCAAGCTGTGCATTTTCAGGCTATTAATATCCCACAGGGTGAACATTTTTAAGACATATTACAGTAAGTCCAATATTCATGACTGTTATTATGGACAATGTTAGAGGAAAATCTCAGTTTTGCTTATAAAGTATTATTTTAATAAAAATGATCCAGATGTAAGTATACAGTGTAAACCTAATAGTGTTTCTAAGGTTTCTTTTATTGAATATGTTGATCTGGACAATATTCAAATGACTCTTAAAATATAGACCCATATTTATTATTTAAACATATTTTTAAAATATTTTTTGGGACAGGATATCATTATGTATTCCTATATAGGTTGGAACTGGCTATGGAGAGCCAGACTGGCTTCAGATTCACATACTGTGTTCCTGGATTCTTCTTTTTTTATTCTGAGATTAGAGGTGGTGTGTGTTACACCACTATGCCTGGATTTAAAAGTTTACCTTCTTCGTTTCCATCACTTTAACTTTTCTGTTTTATAGTCTGTGAAATTCTCTTCAAGTCATTATCTTTTATTTCCATAATGCATAGAATTGTTTGGCTTTGCTGTCATTCCAAATGGAATGTGTTTTTCAAACAAATAAAATGAACATCTATTCAGCATTCTTTATGGAAAAAAAAGTTTTTCTTCTACACGAAAGAGGTAAGTTTTATTACAGATCTATACAAGGCTCAATAGAGTTCTAATGTTATTTTACTGCTTTAATATGAATCATAAAACTAGAAAGAAAAACATGAACGCTAACATATTTTGTTTAAATAAAGAAGGATAACACGGTATTTTATCTTTTGTTTGTTATTTGGGTAATGATTTCAGCTAGTTAAAAATCCATTTGCCTAGTGTTGAGGAGAACTTGAGGTAATGGGATAGCCTAAATGGAAAAAGGACAGATATGAGAGCAAGGAAAGAGATATCTTCATTGAGGAAGCCATTATAGGGTTAGCAGAAACCTGGTTCTAGAGAAATTCCCAGGAATCAACAAGGATGACCACATATAAGAACCTAAGCAATAGAGGAGAGGGGCCCGATCTTGACTTGCCCTGTAATCAGACTGATGGTTATCTTAAATATTACCAGAGAACCTTCATCCAGCAACTGATGAAAACAGAGGCAGAGACTCACACAGGAGCACTGGGCTGAGCTCCCAAAGTCTGATTGGAGAGTGAAAGGAATGAGAATACAAGCAAAGAGGTCAAGACCATGAAACAGTCTACCTGAGCTAATGGATGCTCACCAGCTCTAGCTGTACTGGGAAGAAACAAGCATAGGTCCAAACCCTTTGAATGTGGTTGAGAGTTGCATGGCTAGGGCAGACTCAGGGGCCATGGCCAATGGCACCAGGATTTATCATTACTGCATGTACTGTCTTTTTGTGATCCTATTCTCTTTGGATGCATACCTTGCTCAGCCCAGATCCTAGATGTAGTAGGGAGGGTCTTCAAATTTCCACAAAACAATGTGCCTTACCCTCTTTGATTAGATGGGGGTGGGGTGGGAGAGTGTGAAAGGAATGCGAGGAGGGGAGGAGTGGGAACTTGGATTGGTATTTAAAAAAAATCTAAAAAATTAAAAATAATAAAATATTCCATTTTTCGTTCCAGGAATATCATCACAGATCACACTGTGATGTTAATTATTTCATATGGAAAAGTAGAGACTTCCTCAATGAAACCTTGTTTTACACACACACACAAACACACACACACACACACACACACACACACACTTCAGAATCTCAATTTCCAAGGCATTTTTTCAGCTCACAATCAGAGACATACTATGAGGATCTCACGAAGCTAGTATTAAGGGCTGTAGAGACAGCTCAGTTGTTAAGAGCATTTGCTTCTCTCGTAGGGCACTGGAGTTTACTTCACTCTCAACAAGCTAAAACTTCAGCACCATGTGAAATTCTGCTCTTTTCTAGCCTCTGCATGCTGCCGCATACACTTATATACATACACAGACAAACACATCTGTGTAAATGAATAACAAAAGGACATTCACAAAGATTTTAACAACAAAAGAGGAGTCAAAGAAAAACTCTATGTGTATTTGCTGAGAAGATAATTTTTTTTATAGATTTTCAAATTCTTCAGCACTTTCGAGGCAGACCAGATAATCATATGTTCAAGTCCTTCCTTGTTATATAAGGTTTTTGTTGCCAGCCAAGGCTTTAGGAAATCCTGTCTCAAACCAAAACACTTCTCAAATTCTTTAAACTATTCATCAGTATTGCTATAGGATAGGGTCATTTCAGGTTCCCTATCCTCAGCTGCCCAAGGAACTAACTGGGGACCTGAGCTTGGGCATCTGGGAGCCACTCTAGGTTCAAGTCTCTTGCCAACCCTAAGGTGGCTCCCTTAACTAAGAATTGTGCTTCCGTGCTCCCCTATCCAACCTTCCTTTATCCCAATCCTCCTTTTTCCCCAAGTTCCCCCCATTCTCCCCTTCTCCCTTTTCTCTCCCCATCTCCCCTTACCCCCATCCCACCCCACCCCCAAGATCTCAATTTTATCCCCGACAATTTTGTCTACTTCCCATAGCCAAGAGGACAACTGTATGCTTTTCCTTTGGTTTACCTTCTTACTTGGCTCCCAAGGTCCCAATGAGGAGCAGAAGGAGGGAGAACATGAGCAAAGAAGTCGGGACCACGAGGGGAGCACCCACCCACTGAGACAGTGGAGCTGATCTATTGGGAGCTCACCAAGGCCAGCTGGACTGTGACTGAAAAAGCATGGGATAAATCTGGACTTTCTGAGCATGGCGAACAATGAGGGCTGATGAGAACCCAAGGACAATGGCACGGGGTTTTGAACCTACATAATGTGCTGGCTTTGTGGGAGCCTAGCCAGTTTGGATGTTCACCTTCCTAGAAATGGACGGAGGGGGGAGGACCTAGGACTTACCACAGGGCAGGGAACCTTGACTGCTCTTTAGGCTGGAGAGGGAGGGGGAGAGGAGTGGGGGGAGGGGGAGAAGGGTGGGAGGAAGGGGAGAAGGGTGGGAGGAGGGGGAGGGAAATGGGAGGCTGGGAGGAGGAGGAAATTTGGGCTTTTTTTTTCTCCTTTTCTCAATAAAAAAAACAGTTCAGGAGAAAAGAAATTGATAAGGACTATACTGTCTGTATGCATAATAGATTACCATGCTGTCTATTATTTATTAGACAGACATATTCTGATATTTAGCAATATGAAGCAGTTATTAACTGGTAGCTATATTTTGGTCATATATCCTTTAAATATTCATCAGTATTTTAGAATTTTCTTGGTATGTTTACATACATTATTTTAATTATCATGGAAATTCTACTTAGAGATAGGAACTCATGTTTTCTCTGTCACTCAAAGAGACTCAAATGACTTACTGGCTTAGAGTAGCCAGAGAGTTTGCACTAATATTATTTTATCTCATTCAAGCTGATTTTTACATTAAGATTAACCATTACAGGAAGTCTTTAAATACTTTATTACCTGTGGTAGTGGGATCTCATGCACTACCTGCCTTATTGAAACATTGATTGCTTTTATTATTTCCTCCAAATGATTGCTTCATAAAGCCTGCTTGTAATTCTGTGCAGTGTTTACAGTTTCTGGTAGCAGAAGCTTAAATCAGCTGACATCCACAATACTTTTTGAAATAGTCATTTGAAAGACAACGATGGCGTTTCTCCAATGTGAGTGACTGAGTATACAAGGTAAAGATTATTCTATTTCATTTTCAGGTAAACTGTGAGTTCTTGTATATTACAACATTGCCTGATTTTGATACCCTGACTTTGATCACAGTTTTTACATTATATCAAATTAAACAAAAAGACGTATTAGTTCCTTTATATCGGTGGTGCAAATTAAAGTGATTAAATTTATTCTATGAAAATTTGTGTTCAACTCCTTAGATGGTGGTTTTTAAGAATTTGATAGTCTTTACTTAACAACTAATATCCACAAATAAGTGAGTACATACCATGTTTGTCCTTCTGGGTCTGAGTTACCTCAGCCAGGATGATTTTTCATAGTTCCATCCATTTGGCTGCAAATTTCATGCTGTCATTGTTTTTAATAGCTGAGCAGTACCCTATTATGTAATTGTAACACTTTTTCTTTATTAATTCTTTGGTTGGGGGCATTTAGGATATTTCTAGTTTCTGGCTATTAAGAATAAAGCTGCTATGAACATTGTGAATCTGGGAGAGAAGAAAGAAAAAGGAGTTGGGATGAATCTATGAAGTGGAAAATGCATGTCAGGATATAATGTATGATAGAAGAATAAAAAGGAAAAAATGAGAACAAATATATTGCATTAAAAATTAATTTGATTAACCATTCTGAAATTTTGCTCTTTTTCTACAAAGTGAATAAAGTAATGTGGAACTAAGTATTAATATTACCAAAAGAATATTTACAATGAAACCAAAAATTTGAAGAACAGTTAGTGTTTATATGGGTTTTCTGATGAATTACCTACAAATAGTTTATTTGAAAACAAAAATTCAGTTGAATAGTAGACATTGGTTATTATGTTTTGCTTTACAGATTGACTAAATATTTGTTGTAGACTTTATAAGTTTGTTCTCTTGTAAATTAAAATATATATCTCAAGAGCCCAGAATATGTGCAGAATGTTTACATCAATTGTACTTTTTATTTTATTTAAATTTCACACTCCTTTCTGGAGTCCTTTTTTTCCCTGTGATCTTAGAAGAACTTTTCTATAACCTCGACAAAGCAGTCATTAAAAGATTTAGTCAGAAAATAAGGAAAAATTGTGAAATATAGCTAGACAAGTTATGTGTGAGAAGTAACAAAATATTTTACTAATCATATGCTCTAATAAATTTTAAACTTATTTTTTTTGAAGAATAACAAAATGTATGTCTAGTCTTATATAACATACAAATGAAAAAAATCAATCTAATTTTCAAAAGAAACCTTTATACTACTTATGAAAGTTCCCCATATTAAGTTAATTTCAGATATGTCTCAGAAAAAAATGTATCTATTTGTCAGGTAGGTTTTTGAGCATTTTTATACTGTTACATTAAAGATTGTAAATTATAGAGATATTATCTTATGGATATTAATAAGATGTAGCTTTTCATTCTTTGTAATTATTAAACAAAATTTTGGAGACTGATTATGAGAACTGGAGTAAGTGATGAGGAGGGTTGGTAGGAAGATTACTGTTTATGCTCCTTGTACTTTGACTTATAATCATTTATTTTGATGTATGTTTGCTGGAATACATTGATATTTATTTAGGGATAAATTTGTATGACAATGTTAATGATGATTGCTTCTAATTTAAGTTTCCCAAATGAAGCTGATAAACATCCTTCAACCATTCTGCTCATCACCATGAGAATGGAACTGGATGTGCAAATTCTGTCTATTTGAGTTTTTGGAAAATGAGATCAGAAGGAACCTTCTACCGTTTCCATTAAAAATTCCTGGAGAATTTTCCCCAGGTTCTTACAAAGTCTGTAGAAATAGAACTCATTTCATGGTAAAAAAAAAAAAAATGAATCCCACAGCACTTCTTGTTAATAACTGTTCAGCTACAAAATTTTATTGGTATCTTTTTATGTTCCCTCTAGAGGATGTAATGCACAAAAGCATTGCCACGGAACATATAAAATTACAAATGAAATTTATTGTAAAAAGTAGAATGTCTTATAGACTGGTGTCAGTATTTATTTCATTCATAAACCAAAACTGTAGTATAATATATTCATTGTCAGCAAGTTCATGTATGTAAATTGCCATCCCACGTTATCGACTGATATAAGACAGATATTGAAAAGACAATTTAAATTTACTTTTCCAAACATAAACTGTTCCACAAAAGCACTGTAAAAACTCCTTCAAGGTTTTGGGTTGTGCTTGACATTTACGGTTAACTACATAATTTGGTTGTGTCATAATCCACTGTGTTTGGTAATTTGGCATTAAATGCCTGCAGAGCAGATTGAATTCTCACCACCTCACTAGTAGACAGCTTGAGTCTATGACGAAGCAAGCAAGAGAAAAGGTCTAGACGACGCTGACCAGGTGGGGAGAGTTTATTTACACGGTCTCTTATCTCTAGTAGCTGCAAAAGTGCCGAGTCCTGGGATCCCTGAGTGTAGGGGTAGTCCAGCTGCAAAATCAGGTCCCGGATAGCTTCAGGATCAAAGTGCATGCTGTAGCCAAACACTTGGATGTTGTTGATTTTCATGTAGCCCAGGTTCCGGGATGGGTCAATAAACTCCAAAGGCTCATAGTAAATGCTTTCGTTGCTGTTGGGGCCATTTGCCTTGATGCGGCTCCTCAGGTAGATGTGTACTGTTTCAAAAAACGTCTTCCATTTGTTTCCCAGAGTCAGTGTCCAGTTGTAGCACTGTAGCGGGAGGTCCAGCTTAGTCCGCTCCCAGTCGGGAAAGCTGCTCTCACTCACAGGCATAAACCAGCTCTCGGAATGACTGCCTCCGAAGGGATTGATGTAAACAGCCAGCACTGGCTCCAACGTGCTGTTTTTAGTTAAGCAAATCTGTAAAGAGAGACCCAAGATCATGTGGACCAAACTGGACTTGTACTTGTTACTCTTCAAGGTCAGCAACATCCGCTTTCTCCAGGAAGGATCAAACCAGCTATTTAGGCGCATGTCATTGCTGATAAAGATGGCATGGACTTCTATTCGTCGATCGGTTTTCTGCAACAGGTATTTCATCTCCAGGTCTTGCAGGTCAGTCTCAAAGCCAATGTAGTGGTCAGTTGACTCAGCGACTTCAGGCTTGCACAGTCCCTGGCTCAGCATGTAGCCCGTGTTGCAGGTGCCACAGCGGGTTCGGTTGTCAGGTGCACATGTCAGGCAAGCAGACGCATCGCCCACGGTGCAGGGCAGAAAGGCCGTGCACACTACCTGGTCGTTGGGACAGGTGCAGGAGTGTGTCTCCTCAGAGAAGCTGCCCAGGAGGCCGTTCTCATTGCAGTAGAGAAAAGACTGGATGCGAGAGAGCCAGTAGGTTGAAGTTCTAGAAATAAAAAAAAAAGCAAATCTAAATAAATATATCGATTCTGTGTGAGTCTGTGCTCTTGTACTGCCATAAAGTAAATCCCAACTCACTAGTCTCTGAGCTTTTTGTCAAATCTACAAACAGCAAAAATATAATAAAATAAACCATTACACACACACACACACACACACACACACACACTTAAGGAAAAAACATAAACATTTGAAACCAAACAATTTTCTCTTAATTATTACTTCCACCAAATCCAGAAACTATTAGATTGTTTGAAACATGATATAAAATATGGGTACTGGACAATGGATGCTATGGGAAGTCATTAGGTCATGGGAGTAACACGATCATTAATGAGTTTAGTCCATTGTCGCGGAGAGTAAATTTCTTAAAGCGATCAAGTTTAACCTCTGTGCTGTCTCTTGGCAGTAGCAGCAACACCACCATCACCTGCAGCAACAACAATAACAGCAGAAATCTCTCAAGAACTTGCCCATGAGTCTTGGATTTCTGGCTCTGGAACTGAGAGCCGTTCAGTTTATTTTTATTCTTTACTAGTCAGTCAGTCTGTAGTATTGTGTTTTAGGAGTGCCAGTGGACAAAAAAAAAATTTCATTTCTGAGTTTTTTTTCTAAATACTTTTAAGATGAGCTCTCTTAAAAATTCTCCCAAAACTGTGCCTAAATATTCCAAAAGTTATGTGGCTCTGTGAAAGATGTGAATCTCCATGCAGTTGTTGGCCAGTTTATTCCACTTTGCTCTGTTTCTTTGTCTCTGTTTGTCTCCCTCCATCTTTCCCTTCTTTTTCCTTTTTTCCTCCCCCCTCCCTTTCGTTCATTCCCTCCCCTTACTTTCCGGTTTCCTTCCCTATGATATTCTTGCTTATTTGGTTCTGTATATGTGTCTCTAACACAAAGCATATATCACATCTGAATTGAGGATTCTATATTTTTTTCAAAACCAAAGCATCAATTCTTAGTGCACACTCATTTCTCACTGAAAATTCTAATCATGTTTTGAGACCATAAGGACAAATTAATTGGATTAAGGCTAAAGGCAGAGGTCACAATTGTAGGGTACTGTAGAAAGAATTATTTTCATAGATTTTACACATTTTCACCCAGCGTTTAGACTGTTCTTGTTTTCTCAGACATACTGATAAAACATCGTGTTCATTTTCTTGCTTTTCAGCTTGTCTTATGGATATTGACAGCTCAGCATTCATCCATCCCTGCACCTGCTACGAGAAGTAGCACTGGGTGATTTGCCGCACAGCCTCTTGCCATTCCCCTCACTAACCACCCTTTGACCACTTGACTCTATGTCACAAGGACGTTTTCAAGGAAAGAGAAATCCGATAACATTTCTTTTCTTTACTCTCAGTGAAATCTTGGTGTAAGCAGCTGTCAAAATTGGGTACTCAGCCAGTTTCAACATTGCTTAGTGGACTTTTAAAAATGTACTGAAAAATTCAGATGGTTTTCCCCAGAGAAAGTAAAATTTCTTTTTGTTACATAACTTTGTAACTTTAAAAAGCTTTTGAATTAAATATCTTCTAAATTCCCAAGTAGATTATGTTTTTCATATTTCTTTTTGACCAAGTCGTAAGCAGGTAAAATAATATTGTCTTTTGTTGATGCATATTTGCACATCCACATGTTCACAAACACAGATTGCTGAGGCATATTGATACACACGCATCGACACAAACATCATTGATGCATGTTCTCACATCCACACATTTACACAAACCCATCGTTGATTCATATCCATACATTCACACACAAACAGATCATTGATACATACTTACGCACACACATTCACACACACACAAATTCTTGGCTCAGATAAACTAAGATTTATGAGGTTAACCACTGTATAGTTTTCCTACTATTTTAGTGGGAAACAGAATCGTCTACAGCTTTTTATCAAGTGTTTGTCATTGGTTTTGACATTTACTTAAAGGCAGTTCATAGAATGAAGAGAGGATGAAATGATGGGTGAGAAGATTGGAAGGGAGGAATGGAAGATAAAAAATCAAATCATGCAAGATAGAAACCATGGATTTTGAAAAGCATAAGAAAGGCCGTGGAGACAAACATAGGCAAAAAACAATCAAATCAATGAATACTTAAAATACATAAATAATGTAAAGGACCAGTATCCCTGCCCCATAAATGGGACCAAATTTTCACAAAAGTTTTCAGGATATATTACAAGGAAAAAAGTACTTTCCCAAGTTCATCTCAAATATGCTTAGGCATAAAAAATATTAGTTAAGACCCAGATACACTTAAATCATGGATGTATTAAGCATTATACTAACTTGGAACAGAAATCTCTTGCCATAAGGCAAACACTAAAGCCTAGTTTAATAAGTAAATTCTGTCGTGTTCCACAAATATGCTTTTGCTGTTTCATAAAAACTTCACATAATGGGCCAGTTGCATTGAAAAAGAATAAAATATCAGAGGATTGTTTTAAGAATCAAATTACATTTAGTTGGATAAATAGAGTACATACAGAAGTAACAGGAAGAAATACAAAATCCTATTTCTGTGATTATCACTGCAGTTAGTACCATAACTTAAAAAGAAAACATTGTAGGCAGTTTCTTTATTATAACTGAATTTCCCCCAGAAAATGAGCATTTTGTTTTTCTTTAACAATTCATATCTCCATGATTCATAATACACAGTATCAATACATTGAAATTTTATGAGAACAGGTACCCTTTTGTTAACTGAGACTTTACTCTGAAGTGCATGCTGTATCCATGTGATGTTTGCAAAGCCCTCGAAAGTTTGTGCAGTTCTGAGCATACATTTTAGATGCTAACAATTTTCTCTGAGGTATTAGAACATGTGTTGATACAAAAACAATTACCTCTTCTCATTGTTAAATCCTCTCTGAGCACTAATAATCTTATTTCAAAGGTCCTTTATTTCAGCCTTCTAATCCTTTATTGCTTTCCAAATCTGTGGAATGTGTATCTAAATTTTAAACCTAAACAATATAATTTCTGTATCTCTTTGAAATTGAGGATTACTCTTTTGGGAAGGCCATTTCATTTTAGCTTTCATAGATTTGTCCTTCTTAGACCTTAATACCTTAAACTAAATATAAATTCTGGGGATTAAACACCCACAGCCATTTAAACAATCATAAGCTGATTGTTAGCTCAGTCACAGAGAGATCAAGCCAGGAAATTTTCTGTCACTCTCCCTTTTCACTTGGCTGCTCTGGGCATTGCAGCCTTGGCAGTATTGCCCTGGGCTCAAGCTGACACTTGACACACAATAGTTTTGCTCTTGGAGATAATTGTACACTCTGAGAAAAGGAAAATTCATTTTTAAACTATCCTTTTCTCAGTGAAATTTACAGAGAGGTGGTGAGAGTAGGTAAGAGAGAGGAAGGCAGGGACAGAGACATTTGATATATTTTTATATTTCTTGGTCAGAGAAGAAAGAAATAAACTAAATTAAATTAGAATAACTATCATTTTGATATTCTTCATGAAATACCTTCTGAGCATTTCTCAATATGATTAAAATCTCATGGTTAGGTTAAAAGAGAATCAGAGAATCCGAAAGAAGTTAGGGTAGATGGTAAAGGACTATAATCAGAGCTATTCTAGACTAATGGTCAAGGAATGAAGTTGAAAGTCATCCTTGGCTGTAGAGTGAGTTCAAGTCTAGCTTAGGCAATTAGATTTTTTTTTCACAGAGTAAATTCAGAAATTTATCCGAGGATACAGGTCAGTGGTAGATTGCTTACCTAACTAACACAATTTAGTACCAATGTTTAATGGAGAGACTGAATAGATAAATACATTGGGCATTAATTTCATGGGATAATACATAAGTTTGCTTTATTTGTAGCTGAAATGTCCATTTTCGTTTATTATAGCCTTGAAAATTTAAAAATAGAATGAAGAAAGGGGTCTTGTCAAATCACTACCATCTTTTGGTAGTGTATTACTTCTTAAGAATTGTTTGGAAAGAAAGTGAAACATGGTCTGTATCCACAGTTTAGAACATGGAAGGACGAGTCCAGGAAGTAGTAATTACATAAGAGGTTGTAACTTGTGGGCAAGGGGACTTCTATCTCTGAATGCAAATAATAAAATCAGAAAAGAGACTCAGGCTAAGTTGTTCAAATACTTTCAAAAGTGATGTGGCTAGTTTTGACAGAGAAGTAAGATAAAATAGACTGTGGTGTGTGTGTGTGTGTGTGTGTGTGTGTGTGTGTGTGTGTGTGTGTGTGTCTGAGAGAGAGAGAGAGACAGAAAAAGAGAGGGAGGGAGGGAGGGAGGAAGAGTGAGAGAGAGAGAAACAGAAAGAGAGATAGAGACACAAAGAGACATGGTGGTAAGATCTTCTAACTTCCAAATGTTTACAACGGTGTACTCAAGGCAGGATGCTGTCTGTACTGAGGGTGGATGCAGAGACAATGGCTGAATCCTGCATGCTGACTTGCTCCTCAAAGCTTGCTCACCCTTCTTTCTCATAGCACCCAGTACTACTGGCCCAGTGCTGGTTATACTCAAAGTGCACTGAACCTACTCGTATCCTCAATCAAGAAAATTCCCCACAAGTTTCTCTCCCGCTACTCTGGTGCAGTATGTTTTGAGTCAATGTGCTTCCTTCCCAAATGAATCTAGCTTGTGTCATGTTGACCTAAAACTAATCAAATTTGAGTAGTATTCACATTTCCTTTTTTTTTTTTTTTTTTTTTTTTTTTTTGGTTTTTTCGAGACAGGGTTTCTCTGTGGTTTTGGAGCCTGTCCTGGAACTAGCTCTTGTAGACCAGGCTGGTCTCGAACTCACAGAGATCCTCCTGCCTCTGCCTCCCGAGTGCTGGGATTAAAGGCGTGCGCCACCACCGCTAAAAAATAGAATCTTGCTGGGTGGTGGTGGCACACGCCTTTAATCCCAATAATTTGGGAAGTATAATCAGGTGGATTTTTGTGAATTCAATGCCAGTATGGTCTACAAAAGCTAACAGTTCCAGGACCGAATCTGAAGCTACAGAAAAACCCTGTTTGAAAAACCAAAACCAAATCAAAATATAAAAGTAGTATCTCAGATTATTCTAAATTAGAACAAGAAGTAAAGTACTGCCATGATTGGTAATATTGGAACCCATTTATTCTAGCATAAATGTACAGATAAAAGTTGAAGACCCAGGGCTTCTTCCTGGACTGCCTTTAGTATTGAATGTTCCTTTCTCTATGTAGCTTGATTTAATAAGCATTCCTATAGTGCCTCAACTAGTCTCATTTTCAATTTCCAAGGACAATATATGTAGCTACACCTCTCAATCTGAGGTACAACTATTTTGCTCAAAAGGTAGATGATAGGAAGCTGTTCTCCCCATCAAGAATTACCTCTAGTATATGAAATTAAGAGAATTTTAGTGAGATTTCTTCCCACTTAATTTTTTGAACTTTCATCCCCATCAAGAAACAGTTCCAAAGAATATAGATATTTAAAGTAAAGAACTCAATGTATGCTTCTCAATGCTCATCAGTTTTAACCAATCCACCTGATTAAGAAAAAAATATAGAAAAAATGATACTACTTCCACCTAACTAATCTTTAAAAAGCAGTATTCTTATATTGACACAGAGGAGCCTACTAAATACTACAAAAAGGTTTCCCAAGCAATAAGTCTTAAAACTGCATAAGTATACATACATATGTAAATTACATTTAAATGGCCACCATATAATGGATAAAATCAAGATTCGGCTAGATATCATGCTCTCAAACAAAAACCCTAGTACAAGCAATGAGTTATACCATTTTTTTGAGTTGTTGCTCCAAGTAGTTTCATAGAACCCCCACAAATAATATGACTTATTATGAATGCTATCGGTTGCATTTCACGACCTGACTGTAAAACCCTATTGCTGACAACAATCAAAGGGCATTGCAATGAAGTAATTCATCTAGTGTTCAGTTATGTTTTACCCTTATTGACTAACATTCACAATATTAGAACTTATACACACTGTTGTGGGAGAAAACGAATCAATTTCACCTAGATATAAGTCTGTGAGCTATAATTGTGCCATGATTTTGTGGGATTGTTTTGATTGATGATTGACAGGAGTGGGACTGGGATGGGGCAGTCCATTGTGGGAGACACCATTCATTCCTTAATTAAGTGGAATATATAACAAAGAAAGCTGAGTATGAGCCAGTCAAAAACCATCCTCACTGGTATCTACTTCTGTTTCTGCCCTGAATTTCTTCTATTATTGTGACCCGAAGTTAAGTTAGATAAACCCTTTCCGCTCTACTCGCTCTCATGCTCAGAGTGCCTTGTCCCAGCACCAGCAAACAAGCTAGGAAAGCTCCCTTAGCAGCTAATTTTGAATTTCAAAGACAAATAAATGCAAGAACATATACTATAAAAAACACAACATTTCACTTTTCCTAATGAACATCTCAATGCTTGCCGGACAGTTCTATGGTATGAGAAAATAGTTCTCTGTATCAAAATTACATACCTAATTTTTTCCTCCCTTGTGCCAAATTTAAAGCTAAACCAAGTCTATCCTTAAGGTGTTAATGCTATTTTCTCTGTTCATGACTTCCCAAATAGGCTTAGGTTATTTTTTTTTAAATTAACCTATATATGAAATGGCCCTTTAAGGCATTTCTTTTAGATGTATGCCTCATCAACACTATTAAATATAAGTTAAAATGAATGCCTGGGTTCTTCTCTGAAGCCATAAAATGTGTTTCCTCATCCTGACCAGCTGCAATTAGTCCTAAAACTAATTCAAAAATCATAACATTCTCTAATAATTCTCTTTCACATACATGCATATATTTTCCACCTCTGTTTAAAGGATCAATTCAATCTGCAGTAAGTTTGCCCATGGAAAATTAACTATCAATTTTAAGCATTTCAGAATCCTCCAGTATTACTATTCTATTGGCGTAATGATTCTTTCTGCTTTTGTTTTGTCTGTGCCTCCCTCACTATCCATCTCCCATGCATCAACAGAGATGGCATTTCTGATCTATGATGGCATAGTTATTTCCCCTTTTAGAATAGTGACTAAATTGCAGGCATAGTGTCATAAAGTCTTTAAGGATAAAGAGGCATTTTACTTGTTCAGTCTTTTCTCTGACTCTTCTCTAATTACATTCAGTTCTAAGAAGTCGGCTCAGTATTTTCTGATAATTTTACTTTAAATATATATGATGTCCAGTTAAAAAGTCATAGTAATCTCTCACATTAGATAGTACTTTCTATATTCCCTCTGGGACAGTAGTTGGAACCTCTCCCCAATACCCATATCTAATATAAGTAAAGTATCTTTATTAATGGGACCTAAAAACAAACATAACTATGAAAAGATCCTCAAGCAATGATCACGTTTTTCTCTTTTGTCCTCCCCATTGCTCTGCCCTAAGGTAACCAACTTCTAGAACAACTTGTATGTATATTTATTGTTACCTATAATAACTACCTGTACACTCTGTATCACCTCTAACAGGTAATGATATAATCAGAATGGGATTCACATCATGGCAGAGATATCAAGAGTGGGTACAAAGGACATCTTAAAAATTAACAACACAAGAAAATAAAATAAGTTTCAAGCATTACTTACAGTTTTAACAAATAATAGCTATCTAAACTGAATATAGTATTCACTCATTTAAACATTTTGAACCATAAATAACAAATAATAGCTCTTATGTTACCTGAATGGTAGTAACATTCTAAGAAAATATTTGCAAAATTTTCACTAGAGTTATTGAGTGTTTCTGGGATGATTTTGGACAGCAGCTTTGAAAAAATGATAGACTTTTACTTCTATGATACGAAGGAGATGTAAAAATCATTTTAGAAAAAATATAGCATATCCTCTATTTCAGAAAATTAGAAAAGCAAATGTAATCTCAGAATAACTGATAAAAAATTATTAGTATCTATAATGGTATGTCTAAGTAGTAGTGCCAAACTCAGGATGACAAAAAATGTTATGTTTAATACATAAATATTTGGTAGTTAGCATCATTAAAGTATAAAGTTACTCTTACAAAGTAATGACAGTGATTCCAGGTACCTTAGTAAGTACTTGTAATGACTGCAAATGTATTCAGATTAAGAATATTATAATCAGGAAAGAAAGAAAAGAAAAGAAAATTCTGGCTTTGATTGTACCTTTGCTTAAAATTCTTATGACAATAATTTGGTTCCTCAACAAGCTTTTCTGCTGGTACAAACATGACTTAAAGTACACAGCTGTTGAAAATCTTGTGACAGCTATGTAATTAAGAAGAATTTCTTCAAACTGAACAATAAATCATATATTGACAATAAATTTTTGTGAATTCTATATTGATTATCTTAATATTAGTACAGCTAAAGATACTATAGCTGTATGGTTATTAGGAACTGAAAAGTGACAAACATATAAAATTAACTTCCAGGTTCTATTCAAAAGATGTTTTGGAAATCATATTATCAATGCCACACAATTTTATGATTTCTGGATTTTGCTAGAAATGACACCTAGTTGGTTAATGCGTGTTCATTTCTGTGTCAACTGGTGAAAAACTACATTTTTTGAAGCATTTTTTAACTTACATCTTTTGAAATTTGGCTCAAAATATACTAATATGAAAGGCTATAAAATCATTCTGTTTCATATGACCTTTATAATCAAAGAAGATAATAAATAGCTACTTTCTGTTGAGTTTTTCTAGAATTGAAATATTACATTTGAATAAATAAAATCAATATGTATCAAATGACTGACTATAAGACGAGAGAATTCCAGTGTTTCTATTACTTTTTTGTCTCATTTCTCAACTGGGATAAGAAAGTGATGAATTATTTTAAATGGTCATCCCATAACTATTTATAAAACAAATACAAGAGCCAATACTTTAATCTTTGGGTTCTCAGGCAGACTCACACAATATTGAACATCTCTTTTACTGCAGTGATAAGACTTTCCATTAACAAAATATCATCGGTTTGGTAAAAAGAATGAGTCTTTCTGGATGTTATCAGCAGTAACACAAATCAAACAGGAATTCAGAATTACTCTTCTCTCTTACTTGGAGGGTAAACTATGAAATTATAGATGGGAGCCCCTTATCAACTGTCAGAAAAATAGACAGAAATTTCTGTCACTTCAAGAGCTTAATCTGTTCTGTTGTCAGAATAAAAATCCATGTTTATCCATATTCCTTCAAGTTTGGACTTCATTGAACATTTCCATCGTTAATATACTTACAAATTATTTGAAAATAAGTTATTTTTATCCATAAGTTATTTTAACTTCTTTCCAATTAATTTATTGCCTTTTTGCCTTTTTTTCTTTTGATAAAAAGTCTTTTGAGAACGGAAGGAAGGGTATATCATACAGAAATCATTGCTTGGACTCTTGAGAAAACTTATGTAAAATAAACAATATCAGTTTAGGCTTTTGAATCATAAGTAATTTGCAATCTCTGGGTTACCTAGGACTTCTATACTTTGAAAATCTATGTACACTGGTCTAAAGCACAATTTTCCCAATTTCCAGAGCCATGCAAGCAGTCTTCCAAGGCTCCTGTACATCATTGGTAACAGTATGAAGGTCAATTTTAAATGCCAACCTTAATAAAGTTACAATAAAGCATAGTTATCTGTATGTTTATGAGGGTATTGAACCATGCAGTGCTCAACACACATGCTGACTGATGTCTTTTCCTCCCATGAAAATAATGCAGCCAGACACAGTGGGTAGTGCTGAGATTTGCTGATGTTTAGCTCTGCTCTAAGTTCAGTTAGCTCTGTCTTAAAGCAATGAGGTTGAGGCTAATATAGCTGTAAACCCAATCTCCTCTGCTGCTTCCATATGCACAAGCACTTCTGCTTGCACATAAGCATGTATACATACCATATATACAAAGAACAACAACTCCCGCCCTCAACAAGCACACGCATGCAACAGTTTTTTACAAAACATAGTAGTTTCGGATTTATGATTATTGCCTTCTTACATAAGTGCTACACATTATTTTAACTCTCCAGTTTTAATATAAGGCTCACTACACACACACACACACACACACACACACACACACACACACACACGGAACATGACCACAAAAATAATTATTCAAGAATGAATTTCTTCCCTATTCGGTGCCAGCACAGTAGCAATAGCTTCATTATTACAGCTAGCAAAACCTTTTTTCAGGAAAATGTACTAAGTAAAAATAAGCTAATATTCCTGTTACTCTTAAACTTAGAGATGCGTATGTGGTTCTGTTCAGAGATAAACTAAAATCCCAGAGAGCATGGTGGTGTATTTCTAAAAGAAATCAACTGTATTTGCTTTCTGTTGTTTATTCTAATGCATATCCTATCTTAGGAATAAGGAAATACCTTCTGAATTAAAGACAGAAAACAGGTAAAGTAGCTAAGGGAGAAGAAACAATAAATAATTTATGCTTTTAGGAAGCTATGCCCTTGGATTGACAGTGCTCTTTATAAGAACCATAGAATTACAGCATCTCTCCCCAATAATGGGCATAAGAAACCTTCTTTACAATGTTGGTCAGGCTATTCTAAGTGATTCCCAGGACAATGCATATTACTAATTCAGCCCTTGGCTGTCTCTCAGGCATTGAAAGTAAGTACCTATTGCTGAAAATATCACATACTTAAGGCAGAGGACTTCGATGATTTCATCTGAATCTAACTTGAAAGCTAAATCCTGTGCTCCACCTTCCATAGGCTCTGAAAATACAATGCAAGCTCCCGAAAGAGGGAAATGACTAAATATACCTTGCAAATGCATCAGCCATGAACCATAACAGTGATGACCAACGCGAGATTTCCATATACATATAACAAGTGGTACTCACATTTTGGTAACAATCATCTGTCTAATTGGATTTAAAGTTCACTTAAGAAGAGGGGAATCATTCCTGGTACTAGAAATCTAATCAACTTTCCTCTGCCAGTGACATCAGGGAACTTACAAATGAATCTACTACTGTAACTTTTCTAGAACAGCACAGTTCTTAACTACATTTTAAATCTTATCCTTATGCCCATAGGTGAGTATAGCTATGGTCCCTTCCCAAGGAAGCTTCTCTTAAACAAAGGGAGACCAGCACAGGAAAACACATCCAAATACAGTTGCGAGATGAATGGATCCGGGGGACACAGCCAGCAGTGAGCACATCTACATCACAGCTATGCGTCTATGACTTAGGGGAGAAAGCAAAAGAGGTATTAAAATGGTTGTAAAAGTGAGAACACCAGAAATTCTGCAATAAAATATTCTTCCTAATTTAATAAATAATAGGAGAACAATGACAATAACAACAGATATACTAACATGGAAGAAAACTAGACAAAGCACTACAGGCAGCTTAAGACTACTAGGAATGGGAGAATTTCTCTGTCCTAGGGATGAACTCCTTTATTGTTTATCCAAACCCAATGGTAGGTAGCCTCCACTTAAATGGAGAACATTCAAAGCAGTCTCGTTATTCACATCTATGCAACAACCAGAAGGACTCAGACTATTATATTTACATACTTGTGATACACAAACATTTCATGATTTTTTTTATTCTTGTGTGTGTTTTGTGTGAGTATGTGGATAATGATTAAAGAATAAAATAAAAAGGGGCAGTTAATGTTAGAGAGCGCATGGGAGGGGGTGGAGGTATTGTCCTAATTCCGAGTTAATTAAAAATATAGCGAAAATTTAAATTGCTATTATTTTATAAATGAAAATCTAGATTATTTCTATACATAAGGGGTGAGATACAGGTTCCAGAAGTGATCCCACTTTAAGGGATTTGTACATTAAATCTAAAGAAAAGAAAACAAAACCAATAAAAAACAAAATCCACAAAATTTGGAAGAATAACTTGTTCTTAGCAACTTTAAAATGAAACATAAACACAAGAAAATATTGTAACTAATCTTCAAAAAATAAGGACTAAAAATAAGGAATAGAAGATTTATCTAATTATCCCAAGGAATATTTGAGTCTATTTTTTTGAACAGAATGAAGTATTTAACAAACAATATCCCTCAGCATTGAAAACTTGGGAAAGACACACCCAGTAGTTCTTGACAGGATGTAAAAGTGTGTTTGTTTTTATTTGTTTTAAATTCAGCATTTTTTAGCTTTGGCTAAATATATTACTACAATGCCATGATTCTTGATACAATGGCACATTAATGCTGAGAATATGTATTTAGATTCCCAAGAACATATTCTAATTTTAGATTTAATAAAATGATTTTGAATGATATGATATAGAAATCATTGACTTTTATGATGTATTGCAGTACTATGAGTTTTATCTACATAACAAGCAGGATTGTATTTCCTGTATATTTCTGAATGATTTTTGGTTTTGCAGTAAAAACTTTAGACAAATCTATTTACAGTTTTGAGTTATGAGAGATGAATGAGAAACACAATAAGTATATAGTGAATAATTTAATCCTATCAGTGCTTTTTCTTCTAGGGAAATGAAGTCAGAGATTTTCTAACAGTATTCGGGTCCTTACAAGAAGTGTTTGTCTTATCGTTTTAGATTCTCCTCACATATATCACTTCTGTAATGATCTGAAGTACACCCTCTCCCCAGCCTCTAAATAGAAAGAAACATGTCACCATGTATCAGTTCTTTAAGTTGTTTTGGTCAGAATTGTGCTGAAGTATTAAATTTCCCAAGAAAGAACCAAGGATTAAATCAACCCCACAACATTCAATTCAGTATTCACAGCACAGCTCTTCATGTCAAAAGAAAATAACAGTATTTTTTCTTCATAAAAGCATTATCAAAGAGTACAGACTTCCTGTTACAAGAAATTTCCATCGTAGAACTGTGTTGTCCAGCTGGAAGGTGACAGTCATGTAAATATCATTGTGAAAATGATTGGGTTACAGCATGTTTATCAAGACATCATATTATTTATATTCAACATATACAATGTTTTCCATTAAATATTATATAACTTAAAAAGCATTAAAAGCAACAACGCCAAATGTTTTTCCTTTCCTTCTTTCATTTTATTTATTTGCCACCTCAGCCTTCTCCTGCTGTTAAACATCTTCATTCACTTGTTTAAAATGTTTTAAATTATTTTAAAATGTATTGAGAGCATATACATGAAGGTGAGGCATGCTATGCTTTTAAATATCAAGTTAAAAATAATTTGGTTATTCTATTTATGGACTAGTCCCAGAATTATATTAATGGATTAAAATTTCTTAAGGAGATTTACTCATAATACCTTTTAATGTACAAATTCATAACATTATATAATAATAGAGTTGGTTAAAAATTACTCAAAATAAAGTAGAATCATTATGTCATTTATAAGTCATTTACATGTGAAGAAAAGAATAGGTTTCCCAAAGTGCTTTGTTTTTCAGAAAATTGTTCTATTGTTGATTCTGTGTTTGTGAGTATAAGTGTGTGTGCATTATATTCTGTGTCCATGCACACGATCAGGGTAAAGGTCAGAAGGGGACATCAGTAACCCTTCATCTGGAGTTATAAGTGTAAAGGTCAGAAGGGGACATCAGAAACCCTACATCTGGAGTTATAAGCAACTGTTATTCAACCCAGTGAGTGCTCTTTTGTCTCTGTAAAAGCAGAAGGATTTTACCTGCTTAGCCTTCTCTCGTGCCCCTAATCTCTTAATTATTATACTAGCTTAGTTTTTACTTCATTATTTTTAAATTCCTTTGTAGCTTGAACATTTTCCGTTCAACCCGACTCTTTAATATTCTGGCTTTCCACTAGACAATATTTACATAACAGACCCAAAAGTATCATACTTGTTTACAAGTTAGAAACCAGGATTTAAAATTCAGTTAATTAAATTTTTAATAATGCTTCTCAAATGAAAATATTCATATTCTTCTCTTTTCTAATATTTCAGAAAAAAAATGCTTATGTGTGTGTACATATTTACATTAAATCCTTCAATAAACATTGAGGCTTCATTAACACTCAAATGGGATCCCGCCACTTTTCATCTCAACTCCAATCATCTTATGCAGGATAAAAATGTGAGGCATGGAGCAACTTCTGAAGATGCTTTGGTGTCACTTCTGGTACTGATCTGAGCCTGCACATAGAACTTTTTCCCACTCTGGTTGTGTTTGAGTCTCACCAGTTTGTGATATTTGCTTGGGAATACCTTTGCTTGTCTCTGCAAACATTAGCATTTAGTACTTTCTGCCCATGAACACTCTCATGCTTCTAGAAATCATCTTTATTTCTATCTACATCTTTGTCATTTCATGTTTTCCTAAGTGAAGATTTTCATACAACACTTATTCACAACTGCTATTTATTTATACTCTCCTTGCTCTCTTGCCAGTTTATATTTCCTATTGAAGAGTTTTTTAAAAACATTTTTACAGAAATTGCTTTATTAAGACAATAACTCCAATGACTGTGGTACTATTTTTATCTAAAATATTCATGACTTTAATCTTAATAACAGTAACTGGTTAATAGCATTAATTCCATAAATAATAATAAAACAGTACAGCAACTGAGTTAAAATGTGTAAACAGCATGTTTTTAGCTATAATGAATATAATTCATTTAATTTTCCTGTACTGAATTTCTAAAGTTCTCAGAAAGTAGATATAACTAATAGATATAAGAAATTATATCCTATTTCTTCTCCTGTTTGTATCCATCCCCAGACTGTACTATTTAATTACCAATTATCTATTTTATGTTGCTTTCTCTTTCCAAACACAGTGGTATTCAAAAATATAATTTAATTAACAGAACTTCAGAATAAAGCAAGTGTGATGAGTTAAAAGAAAAGTCAGTATCCCAAGCTTTATCTCATGTAAAATTTAGCAAACATCTAGATAGCAGTTTTTATAACATATCCTGTACAGCATGCACCTGCCTACACAATGAAAAGCTAAATAATGCTACTATCATTCAGTATTGTTATGCTTTTATTGTAATATTTTTGTCTGAGTTTATTATTTTCCACGATTAACTTGATATAAGATAAAAGGAAAAAGAAAAGAAAGTTATAATGAGATAATATGTAATTAATAAAAATTGAATCATAAATGAAATTCAAATTTAGACAATACTGGAAAGATATTTATGAGCATGAGCATTGTTCCTTTTTGTTTGTCTCTTGTACAGGTTGAAAAGAATCTTCAGGCTGGATTTTCTTTGGAAAAGTTGAAATAGAGCCATTGTATAGTCAGTCTGAGATGGGTGTGGTATTGACGTGAAAAATCAGAGGTTATAGATCATTTCTTATAAGAGTTTAGATTTTTTTTAACACTCTTTAAACATTTGTTTTTATACCCATACATTGGTATACACATCAAAATCATCAAGGAGCTGCTCTTCACAACAGATGGATACTACTACGGAAAACCACAAAATAAATGCAGGGTTATTGAGTCCTGGACCGATAAATATATCTAACAAAATACACTTTAACCCAAGGCCCTGGGAGCCTATTCAAAATGGGCCAGATGTATTGTCAAAGCCAGAAATTAGGGAAATTTGTAGTGAGATGAGTCTTCTGGTAATATCAGAATCTAAGCCCATAATATCTCTCCAACTTGACTCCCAAACATGAGCTGAACAAGGATTAGACAAAATGAGATGCTGAAGTGATTGAAGTGGAAAAAAAAAAATCTTTGGATGCTTGAACTCTGAATAAAAGAAGAGTTGAGAATAGAAAACATAGTCTTTCCCAGGAAACAGTATATCAGCTGGCTGTCCAGAGTCAAATATCAGCCCTGAATGCATTCCTAATAGAAATACTGTGTGAAATGATAAAACTACATTTAAGGAATATATATATATATATATTTGTATTCCTAATGTATATGCATAGGCATATTTACATATATGTACAATACAAATTAGTGAAGAGGAGACCATGAATTGGAAATTAGAGCAAGAAAGGCCTCCAGGGGGGCGGGGGGAGGACGAATGGAAAAAGGGAAGTGAATGGTTGAAATGGTACAATGATAATCGAATTTCAAAAATTAAAAGCAAAATGTAAAAAGGAATAATATACTCTTATTCTGATATAATGAATGAGTGAAATTGTATTTTTAAGCATTTTCCATGTTTTTTTTTCTTTCTAGTGTAGTGTCAACAGCTGGAAGATTTAGAAGTTCACATGCTTCTCTGAGAAGTTCCCTGAGAAAGAAATCCATCAAATCACCTCCACAAATTGAATACCATTGGGGGTATTGTACAGATAATTTTGTTAATTCCTAAATCCATCCTTATTTTCATTCCATATTGCTTTAGGTAACCATATTCACTATCTACTGTGCCGAATAAAAAATAGAAAAGTTGAAGATCTTCTCAAAATCTGTGCACAGTGCTGTTTATACTTGGTAATTTTGTCTAAATTCTGCGGTACAATGTTTTCTGGTAGTATTAGATTCATCCCCAGAATAAATGCCATGTACCTCCTGAAAATATACTAATTGAAAATGTATGCCTTCGGTAAAAGTCATTAAAAGATACCATTAATAGCTGGACTTTGATTGAAGTTGACAAGATCTGCTCTTGGAACCAAAGGCTCTAACAAATAATATGTTGCTCTGGCAAGTGGGAATACATGGATTTCAGATATGCTGTGGCATGTCGCACACACATGGAAATTAGCTTTCAAAGTGGTATGTCAACATCAATTTTCATAGTTTTGTAATATCTGTAATCATAACCAATGGGGTTAGACGAAAACACCTGCTGTTCTTTCTGCTATTTGTTTGGAAAATTAGATTCAAAGTAGCATGACTACTATATAACAGATCCCCACCGTGGGATAAAGTGTCCTCGAGTGTTCTTGCAAAGTCAGTGGTTGGTGTAAACATAACATTCTTAAGAGACTAAAAACAATTTCAGATGAACACATTTGCATTACCTTTCTTAATAGGTTTTCTGACTCAAAAATCAAGTGAGATAAATATGAGTTTTTATTTATGAAGTAGCTACCTGAAGAAAAATTGGGAACAGATTGAATCCACAAAATATTTGCATGTGAAATACTTCTTTTTCTATCACATTCTCTTTAGCTTAATGAATTTGAGTACCTCCTTCCTCAAATTTCTGTTAAATTATGCAAACTTCAATTTTTCTACTTGATTGTAAAAGTGGTGCTTTCAGTATAAGGCCACAAAAGTCTTGAAAGCTAATCCAAAATCCAAAAAAAATAATTATTTAGTTAAGTTACAGTTGGGGAAGTGATGTTATTATTTCTAACATTTAAGTTTTATAAGAAAAATATTGCTGCCATTTTCAGCATAATTTCTTTGCAGAATCTGAAAATCAGTTTTCCTGTACCATTGTGCTACATGTTAAAGTCTACCATTTCATGTAATTTATCAACAAACTAAATGTAAGTTTTAAATATATCTGTAACTTATTTATGTTAAACATCACTATAGCAATAGTGTGCCATTAAAAATGAAAAGCAATGTATATAGCAATACTTAGATTTTTTTATTATTGAATTCTTAAGACAATAAATAATTATTGATAATCTTAGTGGCAATGCAAGCAAAATCTTTACTCATTTTAAAACATATCGCTGTGAAACTGTCACAAACAATAGGAGAGATTTTATGAGGCCAGTTTCATTAAATATTTTCACCCACATGTAGTGATTTTTCACTTATATTATAATAAAATTTTCCTGAAATTCAGAGAGTAAATCAGCCACGGATTAGTCTTACAGACCAGACAGTAGTGACACATACTATTAATCCCAATAGCCATACTGGTTTGCCTAAGGTTTCAGACAGTAGTGTTGAACACCTTAATCCCAGAACTAGAGAAGAATATAAGACTGGAGGCGACAGCTCTCACACACAGTCAAATTCTGAGATTCCTGGAGGCAGGATCACCATTTCATACTGAGGTAGAGATAAAAGATAGTGGCTGGATGTTTTGCTTTTCTGAGCTTCAGGTTGAACCCCAATTTCTGTCTCTGGGTTTTTATTAATCATGCTACAGTCACATATTTTATTACGCACATTACCTCTCCTTCTTACATTTTTAGTTGTCTATTTCTCGGGCAGACCTTGGAACTCGAGTTATTTTTGATAATAGCGTTTCTCTGAATATTGGAGTACCTAGTGTCAAAAGGGGTATTTTAGCTCATGAAACCACCCTTCTTCTTCTAGCCCACAATGGAAAAAACAGAAATTTATTGGTAAAGATTTTTTATAATGTCAATGTTCAAATCTTTTATAATTTAATAAGGTTTACTTTTATAATTCTTACAATGATGGATGCAAACATGTCATTCAGGTTTTATTAGAATTTTATGAACATTCAGGTGCTTTTTTTCAGTGATTTTACCTTTAGACTTTTTCTGTCATATTATTCCTTGAAGATATGCAATTCATTTTATGAAATTGCCCATTTGGAGGTGTAGGTTGTTAGATTCATATGATTTCACTTGCTCTTATGTTTCCAATTAACAATCCAGCAAAGAGAAATTTGCTGAGATCTGAATACATTGTGTTTTGGTAAGAGGATATGAAATTTTCATTAATGATGATCCACACTTACTATTTATTTTAAATTAATCTTGCCACTATATTGTCACATGTGTCATATGAATATAGAAGGGGTTGCTGGGAATTGTTTCGGGATATTAGTTTAAGATGTGTTACCTTTGTTTCTGCATAGAAAATTTGGTTAACAATGCATGATGTGTTGCATTCTTCTCGGTTGCATTTGTTCAACTGTTTGAAGCTGTATTACTTTTTCCTGTCTAAAACGCCTTATTCATCTAATAAAGTGCTTAACAGACAATAGCAAGGCAGGGGAAAGGATAGGCATGGCTTTCAGAAAGAGAGAATAAAAATGAGAAGGTGCAAGAGAATAAGAAGAGAAGGATGCTAAGGGCCTGCCACCCAGCCACACAGTCACCCAGGCACACAGCCAGCAACAGTTTAAGAGTAAAGTAAGATATATAGAAGAACAGGAAAAAAAAAGAAACACCAGAGGCAAAAGTTAGAATAAATAATTTATGGAAAGTTGGCTAGAAACAAGCCAAGCCAAAGTTAGGAATATAAAGGTATGAATAAGTGTACATGTGTGTTATATTTGGGAAATGGGTGGAGGGCCCCCAAATGTACCAAAAGAGTAAAAACAAATAAACAACAAAACAAAACAGAAAACGGAATGGAAAGATTGAAGTGGTGGTGAAAGTAAGGGAATAGTGGAAAGTAGTTGGCTTAGGTTTTCGTTAAGGATGGTTAGTCAAACTAAAGATACGGAAAATGCCACACTTACGGTGTAGCTTAATTAAAGCACAGGATTTGAAATGAAGGAGGAGAGTTAACTTAAACAATATGGCATTAAATGAGAATCCTGATTGTGGTTACGGAATACTGTCCAGGAAATTGTTAGGGAGTTCCCAGGTGTGTCTTAAACACTACAGGCTCTTGCCATTACTCTTGGTTGACCTGGAAGATAATTCCCTATTACTGGAACAGGGATTGTGGATCGTATAGACATCAAGCTGGAACTGGGCACCAATCCTCCTTCAGCTGGCTAGCTAGAAGAGTAATGGAGGTTATAAAAGGAAAAAAATAGAGAAGGCATCAATGATCATTTGTTTATAAGCAGAACACATTTTTTTTTCTGTGAAAATATTTGATTAAACACTCAATCTCAATTTTACATTTGGGGGAATATTAAGCTAAATCATGACCTATATTTGAACGGACATTAAAATTGGGAGGTGGCAACCCCAAAAAACACCATATCACAAGGTACATTATGTTCTCACTCAAGGTGAAAATTCTATGCAATGAAATTATGCATGGAACATGAACGAATCAGGCAAAATGCCAAAGCTGGAAGCAAAGTGTCTGGAAAGGCCGCAGAGCAGGCTGGAGCTCTAGTTCTCATCGCTCATAGCAGGCAGCTACGAGTGTAATAGCCACACACTTCAAGATTAAGGACATGCACCATGACCATCAGTATATGGCAAACACAAAATGAGCACAATGATATTTTGTAGACTCTGTCTCATAATGCTGTTTTGGGACATTTTTTTTTTCTTACTGGTCCTTTGCTTGCATATTTTGGTTTGATTTTGGACTTTTATGGTGTGTGTGTGTGTGTGTGTGTGTGTGTGTGTGTGTGTGATTTTTCTCTTTTGTTGGTTTTACTACTTCTTATTTACCTGTTTATCATCTAAAAGTGAGAAAAGAGGAAATGTTAGTATGGGACAATGGTCTTGTAACCTGTAAAGATTGCTACTTGTATTGGTTTAATAAAACGCTGATTGTCCATTAGCCAGGCATGAAGAGTAGGCGTGATGACAAGACTAGAAGAATTTTGGGAAGAGGAAAGGTTCAGTCTGCAGTTGTCACCCAGATGCAAAGGAAGCAAGATAAGAATGTTTCACTGATACATGGTATCAACTCATGTGCCTAACACAGACAAGAATTATGGGTTAATTTAAGATGCAAGAGTTAGTTAATAAGAAGCCTGAGCTAACTGGCCAAGCAGTGCTGTAATTAATATAGTTTCTGTGTAATTATTTTAGGTCTGGGCAACCTGGAAACGAATGAGCAGTCTCTGCTTACTGAATGTAATTTAGTCATTGAGGAGGGAGCAATGATCCAGAAGGAAATGGGGGGGGGATAAATCATGAAGGGAATATGTTATATAAAAAGTTTTAAAAAGCAAAAAAAATCTCTCTTAAAGTATCAATTACATCATTTGAATTTATTTTTTAAGTAAAGAGCTATAACTTTGACATTGAAAAAAAAAATAAACACACCATAAACAGAAACACATATGTCATTTAGCAATCAGGTTTTAGTGAAGTTGAAAATTCTGAAATTGCTGAAACTTCAATCTTACTATCTACTTCTAAGCACACTTTTATAAGTGTTAATTCCTTATACTTACTTCCATGACTTGGTTTAAATCATTTCCTTGTTTCGATGGCCGCAAGAAGCTATCAATCTTTGCCTGAGTACTGGCCTCATGTTAATTGTTATACTGAATAAAGAATGTTCAGATTGTCTTCAGTTCCCTTATTGCTTCCTGATTCTGATGTCATTTAAAATATCTAAACACTATATGCAGTTTATGTTCTTATATCTCTAAATGAACCTACATTTTAGAGCTGGCTAAACAGCTTTTGTTTTCATTCTTGTTGTACATAAAAATTTACAAGATATGGAATCTGCTTAGTGAATATTTATTGACAGTGAAGTGACAGTAGTGATACATTATGGCATTTAAATAAATCATTCCAATTTAAAAAGCTAGAAAGAATTTTAGAAGGCTCATTTATCTTTTCTATGCATTTAAGAGACAGTTTTGGAGCACAAAGCATCATATGTAACACTGTGGGTAGACAGATTAAATGGGCAGCATTTCACAGCTTATTTTAGGAAACAGAGATATGAAAATTGATGTTGAAAGAAGAGGGGGGAGAGTAGTTGTTTTAGGCAATTACTGTATAGTTTCATAAACTCAACTCAGCCTCTAAGGGAAGCCCAAATTAGTGTTTATATTTAACTAAAATCTTTGCAGATATGCGCATAGGCTCTTGAATATCATGAGAAAATATATCCCACAGAGTGTCATGAAGGTGACTAAGAAAATTAATTAGATCAGCATTCACAAAGTACCTTGAGTCAGACAATCATGGAAATTAGATCAGGATAGGACCTTGGAGATCACCTTGTTCAACACCTTCATTTGGCAGATGAGGAAATTGAAACCAGATTGGCAAGAATAATTTCCCAAGGTCGCTCAGATAATTAGAAGTAGAACAAGACCTCAGACATGAGTATTCAAAGTCCTAACTAGAGTCCTTTCAACTGAATAAAGGTCAGACTGCTTCAAGGTTTAAAAACGAAATAGAATAAAGATCTCAGTCATCAAGTACAAAAAGTGAGTATGCTTACAAATAAACTTATAAGACATATCAATTTGTGGAAATCTATGCGTTATATGTCTACACTTGCATTTAATTTAAAATGCTTTTAAGAGATACCTACTTCCCCTTAGAGAACATGCTGTATATTTTATCTAATGATTATTAGCAACAAAATTTTGTGGAAAATGAAGGAAACAGAGCACTGTGACTGCGCTAGCTAGTCCAAGAATATAATTGATTTTCGGCACAGTGCATCTGATTATATCTCAAGGAATTTGCTGTATTTCAAAAAATGAATCTAATGCTTTAAATATAAAATTGCAACTGGATGAGAAGAGAGAAACTAAAACTAGTTTTATATTTGTCTGTACCTCACGTTTTAGTATAGGACAAGGCCAGTCAGCCAATAGGCTCATTTTCTAATTATTTTTCTGCAGTTAAAATTATCAAAGGATAAGTTGAGCTGTCGACATTGAAACTGGTATTGTATATTCTGCATGGGACCAGGTTTTCACAGAAAAATTGAACTGCTGGAATTACAGTGACAGCTGAAATCACTACTATGTGCTCTAAGAACCATAGATTTTCCCAAGACCTAAGACAACAGTAAGATAGAATGAGACTCCCTAACACTGGAACTCACTGAACAGCCTTAATAGCCTATTCACTGGGAAGAGAGATACTTCTATTTTCACATTAGTAATTGAGTCCTTTTCTTCACCTTTTAACACACAGCTGAAGTCAATTTGACTGATCAATTAAGTGTTAACAAAAGGTAGAAGCACAATTGGATTCAATAGTGAGACTTTGAATTCATGCTGAATAATTATACAACTGAAGAACATGTTATCATGTATAACTATGCTTTTATTTTTACATTCTGCAAAACACTGAGTTAGTTTTAAACAAATACTTTGACTTGACTTCATTTCATTTTCTTCACATTGGGTCCATGGAACTTAATACCATATTATAGAGAGCTCAATCCCATGTTCCCTTTTCCAAGATGATGTCCGGACTTTCTCCTTTGTTCTTCTGGTTACTTCCCAAGGGTGTTCTGTTAGCGTAGCACCACTGCCATACAGAACTACAGCTCTGTGTGCATATTTACTTTCTACCTCAATACTACAAATTCCTTCCTGAGCTGAGAGACAACACTCAGTGTCTCTGACTCTTCACTACTCACGATTTCTCAGATATGCATGTGAAGTTCCTATGTACTCTTTGTGTATTTGTTCAAATGTTAACACTTCAAAGAGATTTCATATGTAAAAATAAAACTCTCAATCTCTTAAAGTGTTTCTTAAATTTTGATGTCATGTGAAATTGTTTCTGCATTTGTTGCTTATGGACCTAATTTTCATTTCACTCTTTTAAAGTAGACCAAAATTTAAGTAATCATGTTTTTTTTCTTTTCAGATTAGAACATAGACACATTTTCTTCCTTTATTAGTGTTCTGAGACGGTGTTGTGACAAGGCTTAAACAGTTACTCTGACAATCATTAAAAGAGTAATGCCTCTTTCACACAAGTGAAGTATTTAATTTGATCATAAATAGTACTCACTTTTATCTTAAATGTGTGAATCATAACCTCAATCAATCTTGGTATTATGTTTATATTGTATAAATAAAAATGGAGATAAAATATTAAATTGTAACTTCAAAAGTGAATTAATTAAAACATTAGCTAACACATATAATATCATTTAAAATTAACTTGTATTTAATCCTGAGATAAATGGGTAATAATATTTTTGAAATTATTTTAATCTATTTTATTAAAACATGTTAGTCTTTGATTGTTATTTTAGAATAAAAACATAGATTGATCATATTCATTCCTATTAATATTCTCATGTTTTTCTTGAAATGGAAAATCAATTTATTCTCTGCGTTGTCTTGTGAGTAAAACATAATTCATTAAAATATCTTTATGTTCAACAAATTGTGAAATATACTATTTTAAGTTATGTTACATTATCTGCTTAAACAAAGTGCAACAATTAAAAGTACAAAGTTGAAAAGAATGGTAGTGTAGACTTTTTCTAAGAGAGAGTCCTAAATGTGAATTTTAGCAACATGTGTTTATTTTTACCCAGTCTTCTTTCATCTTTGCAACTCTGAATGCATAGGTTTGCCAAATTACATTAATTAAGTTTTGTTTCTCCCACAATTGTGCAATTGAATAACTGGATGTTACAACAATTAGAGAAACCTTCACAGTGGCCAAATGAATTTCCTTTCTCATTACAGGATAATAAAAGTCATTCATATCAGTCTTTTTTAAAAACTACTAAAACAGATGCACAATTCATTCTTGCATTGCAAGCCCTGGATTTAAGGGAAGGTTGAGAATGCATAGCAGGGTACCTATTTCCCTGGGACTAAAATACAGAATCCTTGATAAATAATTTATTGCAGGTGGATGGAGTAGAATCGCCTGTATGGTATCTGTGATACAATAGAGTAAATTGTCCAACAATTCAAAGAACTCGGTTTTTTGGTCCAAAAAATGACATATGCACTAGCGCTGTTCTCAGTGCACTCTATCAAAACAGGTTATAGCCCCACAAAGCTCTTGTGGAATAAGAAAATATTAGGGTTTGTAAACACGGTTACTCAGTAGTCATTAAATGTCCTAATAATAAAGTGAAATTCATTTTATTATTTTATTTTAATTAAAAATTGTAATGCAATCTTTTCTCATTTTTCATAGCTATCTCCATTTCCACTCCCTCCCCATCTCTCACTCCAACCTTCCCTCCATCCCCCCCCCCATTCATTCCTTGGAAAGGGTAAGGATTCCCTTGGCAAGTCAACAAAGTCTGAGAATTCACTTAGAGGCAGTACCAAGGCCTTCCTCCCTATATCTAGGCTAAACAACATATCCCTCCAAAGAGAATGTGCTCCTGTACACTAGATTAAGCACTAGGGATAAATTATGGTCCCACTGCCAGTGGCACCACATACTGCCAAGCTTCACAACTGTTACCCACATTCAGTGGGTCTAGTTGATGGATATACCCACAGAAACAGCTGACCAGAGCTAGTGAGAGCTCATTGACTCTGAACTGTAGTGGGGGAACCTGTACAGAACCAAACTACAGTGAAATTCTTATATTTGTTGTTTGCTTTTTTTCCTATAGAAATTCATAACTATAAAAGAAATATTTCATTTGGCCATGGTAAAAATATTATAACATGATGAGACTGTACACACACACACACAAGCACACACATACACACACACACACACACACACACACACATTGTATATCTCACTGGCTATATACCCAGAAGGAATTAAAAATTAATTCAATCATTTCTGTAAAAAAATCAAGTGATTTTAATGACATTATTTTCAGTTTATCAACATTGTTTTCTTCATGTTTTTGTATTAGGTACTACTAGCTTAATTGTATCTGTCAGGTCTATTTCCTAACAGTTATTATTCATAAACTAATTCAAGAAGAGCAAACAGAAAGAAATTGAATAACAAATAAAATTCAGCATTCTCTATTAAATTTACAATTTTTAAATAGCTATGCTACTCTCTGTTTATTAGAAGGGAAATTTTCCACTTATGCGAGAAAATAGTGATGAAATGTGATCCATTTTGTTTTCAATAAACACCATCTATAAATAATACATATTCTTAGTACTTACTATTCCTTGTTATTTATTATTGTTAAATGCAAGTAAAAACAAAGACAAAAAATGAATAGTTTTTCTTATACCAGAGGAGTTCAGAAAATTATGAAAAACAACACAACCTAAAACCCAACTTTGTAGTACATGTAATACAAGTGGTTTTAGGAGAAAATATATGTTTAATATAAATGCTTGGAAAGCCTTTAGAGCATCCACTTACTTATGGAATTTTGACAAATGATGTATAACTAAAACCTTTGTGCCACGAAGGATTTCACAGTGGCATGTACAACATTTTAAGTAATTCAATATCTTTTTGATTTCTCTGAGTATGGTTTCATGAGAAGAAGCAATTGAAAGGTCTGATTTCATTGACCAAGTCTATCATGCTTCTAAAGAACAGATGGATTAAATATTTCACTGTGTTTTTATCTACACACACTCCAATTTCAGACAAAATGCGAGAAAAAAATTCTCGGTAGTTGCAATGGCCGAAAGCCACCCTTTCATTTTCATCATAGCAGGATGGCCTCTTGTTAACCATAGACGTGTGAGGAGGCTGCTAACAAATCTCTCCCCTTCTCTTCCTTCTTCCAGACAGATTCCTCTACACAAACTAATTCCGAAATTAATCCAGCTTAGCTAGTAATTTGAAAACAACCCAGAAGTGTCTTTTCAAAGTCAAATGATAGTAATTTTATTGTCTACTAGATGAGGAGCGCATGGAGAGACATATTTTTAACCATCAACATTCAAATAAGCATAGAACCATAATTTTAGTTTGCACTGCTACATTATTCATTGGTTTGGGGATACTTGTAATTCATGCAGTAGATAATTATGGCATTATGTTCTTTTAAATGGCATCAAGAATCCAGGTGCAGTTTCTGAAAACCAATGACAATAAGCCAATCTGTGTTTAGAGTAGTCTGTCTATTGTGAAGTTTGAGCATGATGTTGACATGCATGATTGACACTTATAAATGGCACAATGCTAACAATCAACAGGTTATTCCTAAGCAACTATCTAGCAGTACTCCTTACATCTTTAGCATTTCCACCCAAGAGTCAGAAGGAATCTTGAATTCATATTAATATTATGCTTAAGAGTGAATAACAGTGAAAACTGTGTACATAAATTAAAAAATCTAAAGTAAAGTTGGAATTTGAAGAAAATAATGATGATCCTTGGATGCATAAAACAATCATGAGGAATTTTAAAATATCATCAATCTATTTTCAATTTTAAAAACGAGGGAAACCAAAAATAATATAATTTCAATGCAGGTTTTGAGAGTGGAGAAATAAAATAAAACAAAAACCCCATTATGTGTTGCAGGCACAAAGGTCCTTGTACACCTAGAAAAACACGAAAAGAACTGGGGATGTTTATTGAACACTAATGTCACAATCAAATACCTACATTCCATTCAGAAAGCTGAGAGTGGAGGTTGTTAAAAAACCTGGTAACTTTTTGCTATCTGAGGAGTGAGACCTCAACCTAATTCCCCAGAATGATTATCCCAGACCCTTCCTAGTAGCTAATCTAGACCATTAGCCACTCTTAGGTTAGATGTCACAAGTACTTAATAGTCTTTATGACCCACAAAATAGACCAGCTATATGTCAAAGACCATGGTGGATTGTAGGCCCTTTAGCTACAGAAACCACCCTCATGGTCACATGTGCGTTGTAAGAGTCTATATAGTCACCCCTACGCTTTATTGTTCACCTGGCATTGGACTGACTGACTTGCTGTTGCCGGAAACCTTTTACAAAATTCTGTTTTAACTATGCTAAGAAATGCTAAGAATGAAACTTTTGGCATTAGACTTCACAATGTCTGATCCAGGTTGGTGAAGTCAGTCTGTGCTGGGTTTTCATTCTTCTCTTTGCAACTGCAGAAACACCTGAATCATGCTGAACTAAAGTCCTTTTTTTTTAGAAAAAGTACTTTGCACTTGAATGTTCTATTCCTTAATTATGACTTACCTTATGAATTTGATAATACACAGTATACTGCTATGGGTACATGCAGAGACAAAGAGTTTCACAAGCAAGGAAAAAGGAAATAGTGGGGCTTGTATGACCAGAAAGAACTGGAAACGCATCTCTCAATACCAATTCTACTTTCTGCCCCTGTAGTTTTCTTCCCTTCTTCCTTCCTTTCATTTCTTTCTTCCTTTAGTTTTTTTAAGCTTAGGATTTATTTATCTCTCTGACAAACAGGTTTTTTAGAGTGAAGAAGAGAGCCGAAAGTTACCAAATTTTGATAAAATACATGTTTTCCCTTCAAAATGAAAAAAAAAATCATTTTTTTTCTTTCTTCTGTCTCTTCCTGAGAATATGTCCTAACTTCACATTTCTTCACATTCTGAGCTGTCAGGACTTTACAACTGACACAAATTCTTCACGTTTTGATATTTTTAAATACAAATTAACTGCTTCATAACAAAAACATTTCTGTCTCTTTCTTGTAAGGTAGCTAGTTAACTAGATTAAGAGTTTTTAAATATGATTAACTGATATCATTAACCATACTTTATCATGTCATAGCAGGGAAAACTTGCTTTCTGGGAATAGGTTCAGAGCTAAGCAGATCAGGTGTCCTGATGACACCTGCCCAAATTTCCCAAAAAAGTTATGTATGTTGATAACTTATTTTGTTTGGGATCTATTTAAAAGCACAGAAGAAAAGGAATGTATTTTGTCCTAATTGTAGTATGAAGTCAGAAAGTGAATCTGTAACATTGCTAGTCAGAGGAGAGTTAAGAAAAGTTGTAATGAAATAAATGAACATTTAAAGGATTTCCAAGCAAAGCAGGGAAGGAAATAGGATTACAAAAACTGGGAAAAGAACAGCTATTCTGTATAAACTTGAATATTATCCATTTGTTCTATATTGTCAAAACCATTTCTCTGCCAAAACTCTGTTTCAGATACTGTTTACTTTGAATGTGCCCCTATACATTGCTTTTTTGTGTTTAGTATTTCTTGCATTTTAATTTTCATTGTCAACTATATCTGTGTTTACCTAAATATTAAGCATCATAACAGCAAGACAGAAAATGAACATGTATCTATGATAATATAATGAGGATTATGTGCTTACTTTTGACAAACACCTGGGTTGTCTACCATACAAATGCAATTAATCTAGAATTCCTACAAGTTCTTGTTTACTAAGCATGCTGGATAATGTGTGCCAGAGAGTTATTTTATGCATATAAACCTATTATTAATTAATCAATCACTTGAAATCATAAAACTCTATGGAAAACTTTTAGTTAATTTTTTATGCAAACCAGAGAATTGCATCACACACAATTTTGACATTTTGTCCACATCACACCAAGCCTTTTGTAATGTAAAATGCTAAAATGATCGCTGAAGGATATGTGTTCTAACTTTGTGAAATGAAGTGAGCTGTATTTCAAAACAAGGCTTAAATACTGAACTAGTCACACAATTTGAGGATAACAAAATTTGCATCCTGTTGTTTCATTCATCAGAAGTACTGGCGGCCTCTTTACTCACATAGCGTAACCCTATTCATATCAACAGCTTAAGACACTCCAGTTTGCCAAGATTCACAGGTGCTGCTGGCAGAGAATGTCGCAATAGACTATCACTCCTGCCTTGCGGGAAAGAACAAATCCCTATTCACAAGAGAGGAATAAACTTACAACAGGGAGTCTATTTTTTTCAAAAAAAATATTGGAAGCCAGTTCAATTTGGAATTTGAGCAGTTGTACCTCCTTGTAAAAACAGGTGCAGAATGATACACTGCCTCTCTTGTAAATATCTGTGAAAGAATCTTCCCCTTCAGCGTTTTAATGCCGTGTTCTGTTTTGTGAAATCTGCTGTTCATGCATCTTCCAAATTAAATGAATCAATTTTTAAAGACTGTACCCAATTTTTTGACTAATGAAAATATCAAATTGCAGTTGATTTATTGCCATTTTAAATTTTAGATCCTAAAATACAAATACATTTTATAAAATTGGTTATACTTAAATTTAAAAGAACTTCTGAAGTTTATCAATGCTGTGACTCTAAACTATTTTCAAGATAAAGCTGATTTAATATCGAGGCTTTGCCACTATACGCTGCTGCTTCAGACCATATCATGAGATGTTTTTTAGTGTTGGTGAGAAAAAAAGTGCACTGGGTTAGTCACATCTGTTGGAATCATCAAACATCATTTCACATCCATTGACTATTGAAATACCTCTTCATCTTTAACCCTGTTTCCTTACCTGTAAAATGTAGTAATCCACTTGTATGTCCTTCATAAACTTGATAAAAAGTAAGAGAAAGACTGTATATTTAGGAAAAACACAAAAAACTAATAAAGAACTTTATAAAATGGAGAAATGTAAAACACTCTTTTCTCAGAATAAATTGTGAGAAATATTACTTCCAAATCTTTCCCTAGCAAAGATATGTTATGAATCCAATGGCTTATCCACAAAAGAATACTGTCCATCAATTAAATTTTAATAAAGTTGAAGTGACATCTTCAAAGTGCATCATGAAGAAATTGAAACAAGAAGCTACACTCTCAATAACCATGTTTACAATTAATATTTCTGAGGAAGTTATTGTGTTATGATATAAAAACTGTTATGAGAAAAAAATAAGATAGATAATTTGAGGAAAAGTTTTTAAAACATTCAATAAATATTCTATCCAACTCAATAATTGAAACATTTATAAAATTTGAAATGATAATTTTATATCTTTGGTTATTAGTGGACATTTTTCAGTACCCCCTAGTTAGAAAGTATAAAGCATCTATCTGAGAATTTAGATGTTATAGGACCTAAGAAGATTGTTCATATATACTAGTTTATGTAATATATAGATAAATAAAATAAACAAAATAAATGAATAATTTTTCAAACTTTTCATTGAAGAACTTAACTGGTATTCAGCCTATTTATTCTCTAAATTTTATTTTAGTACTTATCTGTCTATCTTTTCTTTTTTTCACCAAAGGTACCACTTGAAAGCCTAGTGGCTTTGGATGTTCACTGGAAGTGGTTTGTGTATTTGTTCTCTTAGTTCTCAGGGGCAGATTCTCAGCAACATATTTAGAGTTAGTTTTGTTTCCCTGATTTCTTGTTCAGATTTTTTTTTTGTATATAGAAGGGCTACTGATTTTTTTTTAATAGTTAAACTTGTATACAGCCACTTCACTAAAGATGATTATCAACAGAAGAGTTGTAAGATTTATAGGATTGTTATGTATACTACTATATCATCTGCAAATAGCAATGCTTTGTCTCTTTTCCTTTCAATTTGTAACCTCTTTATCTCCTTGTGTTGTCTTACTGTTCTAGCTAGAACTTCATTTACTCTATTGCATAGATATGGAGTGAGAGCACAGCCTTCTTGTCACTGAATTTAGGGGAATTGCTTTGAGTTTCTCTTCATTTAACTTGATATTGGGCACAGGCTTGCTGCAAATTGACTTTATTATGTTTAGGTATATCTTTTGTATCCTTGATCTTTTCAAGACTTTTATCATAAAGGGGTGTTGTATTTTGTCAAAGGATTTTTTCAGTATCTAATGAGATTGTCACGTGTTTTTTTTTTTTTTTTTCTTTAAGACCCACACTGGAGCACTGGACTGAGCTCCCAATGTCCAAATGAGGAGCAGAAGGAGAGAGAACATGAACAAAGAAGTCAGGACCACAAAGGGTGCACCCGCCCACTGAGACAGTGGGGCTGATCTAATGGGAGCTCACCAAGGCCAGCTGGACTGGGACTGATGGAGCATGTGATCAAACTGGACAACCTGAAGGTGGCTGACAAGGAGGGCTGACTGAGAAGCCAAGGACAATGGCACTTTTATTTATTTATTTATTTATTTATTTATTTATTTATTATTTTTTTATTTTCGAGACAGGGTTTCTCCGTAGCTTTTGGTTCCTGGAACTAGCTCTTCTAGACCATGCTGGCCTCGAACTCACAGAGATCTGCCTGTCTCTGTCTCTCGAGTGCTGGGATTTAAGGCGTGTGCCACCGTCACCGGGCTTTGGCGCTTGGTTTTGATTCTAGTCCTTGTACTGGCTTTGTGGGAGCCTAGTCTGTTTGGATGCTCACCTTCCTAAACCTGGATGGAGCGGGTAGGACCTTGGACTTCCCACAGGGCAGGGAACCCTGACTGCTCTTAGGACTGGAGAGGGAGTGGGAGGGTAGGGAAATGGGAGGAGGTGGAAATTTTTAATTAAAAAAAGAAAAGAAAAGAAAAAGAAAAAAGTTTGTTTATATAGACAGATTTATATATGTTAAACCATCCCTACATCTCTGAGATAAAGCCTACTTGATGATGGTAGATGATCTTTTTGATGTGTTCTTTGATTCAGTTTGGGAGGAATTTATTGACCATTTTTGCATCATTGTCTAGAGGAAAATTGGTCTGTAATTCTCTTTCTTTGCTAATCCTTTGCATGATTTAGGAATTAGGACAACTGTTATTTAATAAATCAATTCAGAAATTTTCCTTCTGTTTCTAATTTCTGGAAAATTTGAAGAGCACTGGTATTTGTTCTTCTTTGAAAATCTAGCAGATAAAAATCGAGGCCAGCTAGACTGGGACTGATAAACATGGGATAAAACCGGACTCTCTGAACATGGCAGACAATGAGGGCTGATGAGAAGCCAAGGACAATGGCACTGGGTTTTGATCCTACTGCATGAACTGGCTTTGCGGGAGCCTAGCCTGTTTGGATGCTCAACTTACTAGACCTGGATGGAGGGGGGAGGACCTTGGACTTTCCACAGGGCAGGGAATCTGGACTGCTCTTCAGACTGGGGAGGGAGGAGGGAGGGGGAGTGGGGTGGGAGCAGGGGGAGGGAAATGGGAGGCGGGGAGGAGGAAGGGATTTTTTCAATAAAAAATAAATAAATAAAAATCTGACAATAAAATGTCTGATCCAGTGCTTTGTGTTTGTTTGGGACACTTTTGCCTTCTATTACCTTAGGGGCTATAGGTTTATTAAAATTATTTATCTGATCTTGATTTAACTCTGCTAAGTGGGATCCACAAAGAAAATTGTCTATTTCTGATAGATTTTTATTTTACAATAGAGTAATAAAATACGGCTTAAAGATTCTTTAGAATTCCTAATATTCTGTTGCTATGTCCCATTTTTCAGTTCTCATTATGTCAATTTAGATACCATCTCTCTATCTGTAAATTAATTTGGATAAATGTTTGAGTCTCTTGTTCTAGACCTTCCAGGTGTCCTGTTCAGAACAAAAAAGGGGCAAACACACCCAAGAGGAACAGACAGCAGAAAATAATCAATCTCAGGGCTGAGATCAATAAAATACAATCAAAGAGATCAATACAAAGAATAAATGAAGAAAAGAGATGATCCTTCAGAAAATCAATAAAACAGACAAACCTTTATCTAAAAGTATGATGTTTAAGCCAAATTAAATATAACTGCTTTTGGAAGTATTTTTCAATAGTTTATGATGAAAATTTCCACAATAATTTATTTTAGGATTTTAAAATATATAGTGAGCTAATTTCATCTGTAGATGTAGTTTACAAGAAACAAGCTGTTATATTTTTTCTAATATCTAAGAATGTAGACTTCAAAGCAAAATTAATAGGAAAGGATAGAGAAGGGCACCTCATATTCATCTATCAAAAATTCCTCAAGGATGGTTTTTAATTTCTTACCATGTATACCCCAAATCAATGGAACCCAGGTATGTAAAAGAAAAATTACTAAAGCTTAAACTACACAACACAATGACCCTGACATGTTAACTATTGGAGACTTAATATACCACTCTCATCAATGGACAGGTCACCTGGACAGAAACTAAACAGATAAAAAATAGAGCTAAAATGAATTGTAATTCAAATTAACCTAACAGATATCTATCTACAGAATATGTCATCCAAACAAAAAAAGAGTATATATCCTTATCACCTCGTGGAACTTTCTCCGAAACTGACCACATTCTCACTCACAAAGCAAGTCTCAACAGATAGAGGAAAGCTGAGACATCTCCCTGGTATCCTATCAGAGTAGCATGGAATAAAGCTGTATTTCAACAAAAGAAACAACAGAAAAACTTACAAAACTAACTAGTGAAAACTAGACAGCTCTTTGCGGATTCACTTAGGTTAAGGCAGAAATAAAGGAAAAAAATTAAAAACTTTTTAGAATTGAATAAAAATGAATTCACAACATACCCAAAGTTATGGAACACAATGAAAGCAGTGTTAAGAGGAAAGTTCATAGGACTAACAGCTTTCCTAAAGATTTGGAGATATATCACTCAATGGATTTGTGTATCAAAGCACATTTTAATCTATTCATATATAATTTTAAAGTCTTTATATTAAATTTTTTCCCTTTTAGCATCCCATTGATTTTTCTCCCATACTCTAATTCTTAATGTAATTTATTAAGTAGTCACTTTTCTGGGGGGAGGGGGAGGGAAAAGGAAGACGGGGAGGAGGCAGAACTTTTTAATAAAAAAAAATACATAGCTCTGAAATACTAAGAGAAAAAACAAAGGCAGTTATAAAACCTATCAATGAGGAATCAGCAAATACAGTATGCAATTTTACAAAGCAATGACACCCCAGGGGTGAAGTATAGTCCCAAATGGAAATCCTCGTACAAAATCTAGAACGTCTGATTATATGGAAAATGTTTTTATCAAGCACTACACATGACCTGCCATTATTACCGAGGCTGCAAGGGAGAGAAGGCTTTTTGCTGTGTCCTATGGAAACACCACCACCAAGGAGACCTCCTTGACTGAAAAGAGAACTCTGGAGTTGCAGTTTGAGCTATTCTTTTCTTCAGTGTCCTTGAGTCACTTCCTCTCTCTAACCTTCTGAGAAACCCGAACTTTGAAAGTTACAAAACGTTTGGAATTTCACACTTTCTAAGGATTTCAGAAACTGCTGGTATGCCCATGAGAAGCAGGAAAGCACGCATATCATCCATCCCACTGTATTTGTTACAACAAAACTCACATTCACATATTTACTTTGTCAACATGTAAAAAATGATTTTCAACACATCCTTCATATAGGCTGAACTACCATCTCCAAAGTGAGGAGTGAAGAGAAAAGGATTAATTAAAAAAAAAAAACTCACAAACTGTAATCCCAGAGGAGGACCACACCGAGCAATTCAATTTTTTGGCCAAAGGAATTTTGACTCCATGTATATAGGAAAATCGATGTACTTTCTTACAAAGTGAACTAAAATTCTATGTATTCTCAAAAAAAAAAAGAAAAAGAAAAAGTTAGATACTAAGTTTGTATGCATAAATTAATTAGTTGTTCATTCAGGGCTTTATGTGTGTACATGACTTGCTATTCTTACCAGCTATCCTCTTCGGGTTCTCCTACAGCCAAAAGATTTATGATTTCAAGCCATAGGATTTCAGGAAGTTGAACTATGGTCCAGGAAACAACTATTCGGCCTGCCTTGAGTTACTGCAATAGAACAGGGAAAAACCTGGGCCTATAATTTACAAATGCTGTCATTCTTCACCTTGTCTATGGGATGATGACACCATAATGTACACCTTTGGTCTTTTCCGTAGTACAAACACAATCAAGGAGATAGAACGGCATAGAGAATCAGGAAACTCCTTGTTGAATTAAGGATATCTGAAATGAATTAGTTAAAAATTATTGGCAGTGAAATAGAAAGAGCTCATATACTTCTTAAGCATCAAGTTTATTTTGTGTTTAGTCTTTTGCATCTCTGCTTGACCTCTGTCTCCACCCTTCCATGCTCCTTTTATGTCACTCCTCACTACTTCCTTAAAACTTCGTTTTTTCTACATCCTTCCCTTCCTCTCTTATTTCCTCACCCTCTCAATCAAATATCTTTTCTCTTTTTCTGTAAATTGTATTATGTAAATTGTATAATGTTTTACTTTTCTTCCTCCTCTTAGTAAGTTATGTTGGTTTAATTTCATACATTCATTTTTTTTCTTTTGATTTTCAATACAGGGTTTTCTGTAGTTTTTTGGTGCCTGTCCTGTAACTAGCTCTTGTCGACCAGTCTGGCCTCGAACTCACAGAGATCCATTCTGCCTGTGCCTCCCAAGTGCTGGGATTAAAGGCATGCACCACCGCTGACAGGCAGTTTCATACATTCTTTAATATATTACCAGATAAGTTTATTATATATGTGTTTGTGAATGTATATATAATATTTAGAGTTACTTGTTTATATCTGGTAGTATTTTTCTGAATGTATGTAATTGTAAAACATGTGTGCTTGGTGAACACAGAAGTCAGCAGAAGATATTGAATGCTCTAGAATTGGGGTTATTGATAGCTCTAAGCTACCATGTGGGTTCTGAGATCCAAACTCAGGTCCTCTGCAAGAACAATAAATGTTTTTAACCAAAGAGATGTTAATCTTACTTTATTATTTGGATTAACCATTTCACTTTTTCTGTGACAGACTGTTGCACTTATTTTAGTTTTAATCTAAGAAATATATAAGATTTCCAAATGCGTTTTTACTTCCTTCTTTTTTGTTTCATGATCCTATGCTGCTTCATGAACTGAGCACATTCTGCAAATCCTTTGGGATATGGGGTTAACAGAACTATTAGTGCAGCTAAAGCTCAGAGTTCACAAACCTATTCTTAGAGCCACCCAAAATTGGCATTCTTTTAAGTTAGGAAAATCATGTAAAATGTTTGGAACACTGTTTAACACAGTCTGTGCTTAACATACATTGGTTAATTTCTAGTAAGACAGTTCTCAGTATGGAGTCTGCCCCTAAATTATCTCCTTTTATATAGGTTCATTTTGTGGCAGTACACCAAGGGATACTGTTGACTGCAATAAATGATTCCTCCATCTGTTATATTACCAGATGTGACAGTTGTAAGCTGATTAGTTTTTCTTTCATACCTGCTTGTTTTATATAATTGACTTTCATAAAAGACTGTACTTATTTTTACTTGTAATTGTTTTAGTAACTCCATAGAGCAAAAATAACTTTAGCGGATCATCTTTAAAATAAATTCTATTAAACCATAGTCATGCATGTTTCTTAATATTTTAAATGTAGTGAGCTTGCATGCAAATATTTGTATATGAGTTGAGGAATAATGCAGTGAGTGTGTTTGAGCTGTCTTGTATGCACATGTATATACAAATATACACCTTAGCTTTGGTAGGGTTTTTTTTTTTTTAATTAAGACCCTTTATTTTCAATTCATTTATAGCAAGCTTTTCTACTGCATTAACTGATTTTATTAGCATTCAATATAAGACTTGAACCATATTTCCCTTAAAGAAAGCTATATGAAGTCTCCCTGCTTTTTAAAAAATAGAATCCCAAACAAGCAGACTTTCATTTTCTCTGTGTTCCATTGCCACCTTAGTATTCTTTTATGCTGTCCTGTTTGTCACTATCTGAAATGCTTCTAGATGGGAAGGAAGAGTTTTTATTTCAATTGGCATTGATTTTTGAATGTATTCATTCTCTTTATAACTTGTGTTTGCCATCTTAAATCAAGTACTTCAAGATATTTCCCAGTATATATATATATATATATATATATATATATATATATATATATATATTGGTAATGTTTCATTTTTACGTTCTTGATTCATAAAGCCATTTGATTTTAGAAAATAGTTTCTTGGTTTAATACTTAGAGATGAAAAATTGATTTTTTCATATACCATTTTAATAACTTAGTGTGGGTGCATGTACATACCGGATATGAATTAATAGGTTTTTTTTTGGTGTTTATGTTCTCATGAGCATGGTAAGCTAGCCTATGAAAATAGGGGAATCCAGTGTATCTAATGGGATTTGGCAAATGAGCATTTATTTAAACATAAAGCATTTTAATAGAGATACCTCAGACCACTCAGCATGTTAGATATTAAAAAGCACTACTTGAAAATTTTTCTGATGTTAAGTACAAAATAGAATTTATTATAATTGATGCTATCCTTGAAAGTACTGGTTCTCAACATGTGGGACATGACACCTTTGGGAATAGCATATATGATATCCTGCATATCACATATTTACATTATGATTCACAAAGGCAGCAATATTACAGTTATGATGTAACAAAAATAATTTTATGGTTGTGCATCATGAAAACATGAAGAACTCTATTAAAAGGTAGCAGCAGCATTAGGAAGAAAGAAAAACCCCTGGTAGAATAAAAAATATTTTATGAAATAATTCTTGTTAATAAATTTATCTAGTGACATTTTTATATGACATGGATATAGCTAATATTATTTATATGAAATCTAAGAATATTTTGTAAAGTAGGAAAAAGACACTAATGTAATTCCTAAAGAATTAGAGTTGTAAATTCTTCTCTATTTGTAATTCCAAAAGGTGTTAATAAAGGTCTTGTTTATACTTATTTTGAATCTATGAGGATTAAAAAATATATGATGAAAATCAATGATTCCACAGAATCTCTAGATGAACTCATGAATGAAATAAAAAAACAGACAAAATAGGTTTTAATACAGATAAACATTTTAACATTAGGAATGTACTGCTTTGGAAGAAAGAGTGTAATAACCACTGTACTTACCTGTGAAGGCAATGCCTGTGCTTGGTGGAAGTATGCTACGACTCTAGCTAACGGCAAACATTGTATGTATGCAAAAAAGAGTTAGATCAAAATTATCTAAGAGTATTATTCCAGAAAGTGAGCATTGTTTAGGGGAATATTTTTTTACTCTGTAAATTTCTTATTCAAATAACATTATAATTCATTTTCTTTTTCTAAAATGACAGAACACAGCATTTGGAAGACATACATTGTTGGTTTTCAAGGAGAGGTTTTTTTTTTTTTTTTTTTTTTTGCAAGCACAAATGATTCCTTGTTAATTTGACACACAAACATACACAACCTTTCCTTTCTTGTCTATCCCCATGATTTCATATTAACACCAATATCTTATTATAAAACACAAATAACTTTAAAAGTCTCACAGTCTTTTTTCAAGAAGAGTGTTTAACACTCATTTTTCTTGCCTTAACACAAGTAATATATATATATATATATATATATATATATATATATATATATATATATTGTGCAACAGATTAAGAAATAAGCATGAGTATTTTTTAAACCTTTTGTGGATTACAGGGACTACTTGTGATCACTTTTACATTGAAGATGGAGTGAGAGATGGCCACACACTCATATTTTGGAGAGCTTTTCTATACTGACTATAAGACATCAGCTCTGTATCTTTAAACAAATGTTGCTACAAACATGGTGGAAGAGGGGGATCCTTTATTTTGAGAAAAAAGGACTTCATTTTAAGAGCTACATGACTGTGTTCTAAGTGCTAGGTTCTGGAATTGTCTGTTTTGTTCTGCTTCTCTTATATGATTATTTTATGCAGATACTCTTTTTGTATTCCAGGGAGCTGTTCCAAGGAAAGACTAAAACTTCTGTGGTGGTCTGAATGAAATGGCCCCGAAAATTCATAGGTAGTGGTATTATTAGAGGCATGGCCTTGTTGGAGTGTGATCTCACTGGAGGAAGTGTGTCACTAAGGGGTGGGGCCTTGGAGTTACAGAAGTTCAAGCCAGGCCTAAGGCTCACTGTCTCTCCCTGCTGCCTTCAAATCCAGATGTAGAAAACTAAGCTCCCTGTCCAGCACCATGTCTGCCTGCATGCTGCCTTGCTTTCTACCATAATGATATTGGACTAAACTTCTGAACTGTAACCCAGCCCCAATTAAATCCTTTCCCTTATAGGAGTAGTCATGGCCATGATGTCTATTTGCAACAATGAAAACCTTAACTAAGATAACTACTATCTCCCATTTCCTACTTTCCTAGATAAATTGATTCTCCTTTCTCTTTGAATTGAACATCATTCTACTAAGACATGCTGCTTAAGTAGCCTCGTGTTTCTTATAAATCTTAGATCAATATCATCAATTGTCTACATATAATAAAAGAAATGCTCTGTTTTCAAAGCATAATTACTAACTAAATGATAATGAATAGGGTGCTTCTAAGGTGCTATATATTTAAATGTTCTTAGTAAAAATTGAAGAACTATAAAGTAAATTATATTAATTTATAATTTAATTGATTTTTATAATATTCCTACAAGTCATCACATACTAAATATTATTCAACAACCACAAAATATTTTAAATAAATGTTTCTATATGTTTTATAAATATTTTTCTATAGCAAAAATCATAAAATGTTTATACAGTTTCATATAAAGCTGCTTTGAGCAAAAGTCTTTTACATTAATATATAAGTGCCAATTTTAATTATAAGATCATTTAGTAAGGTCTTTTCATTATTGTAATGCAAACTTGTATATAATCAAACAAGTATGACTGAGACAAATGGGTTTTTATCACCCTCTAAAATAATGGTATCAACACAAATAAATTAAAGATGTTGTTATCAAGGAAATCAGGCTCTGTGCTTCTTAACAGGAATCTTAATATCAACTTTTACCTACAACTATGATGTATAGTTTTTGTCCAGGAAGAAGAGAGAGGAAAAATGATACTAACCTCGTTCTTAAGAGACTGATTTAAACTATAATGTATGTATTCAGTATCTTTGTATCACTTTCATTTGTTCAGAATTAATCATTTGTCACTCCTAAAGGCAAAAGGGGCTTCATGCCTGATGCAGCACAGGCTTAGGTCAAATTCATGTAGTTGTTTTTGCAATGGAAGACAGCATGAGTCAATTCATCATCTGGGTTTTTAAGTCCTTTTTGGATAAAAAAATAGTCAGCAACCTCAAAGAATAATTTCTGTCCCCATAGGTAAGTTTCCATGGCAGAGCAATAAGATATGGAAGTGGTTCTATAAGGAATAGACAGCCTAAAACAGTGTTCACAGAATACAAAGAATTTTTGAATGGTTTTTGCAATATCATTTCTTGCCACCTAAAACAACCGTGAATACGTCTTGCTAAAGGCATATTATATATAAAAGAAAGTTGATAGTGTGTATTTATATACAGATATGATACATAACAAAAGGAAGTTACAATATTTAATAATACTAATGATTGAGAATTTTAATATCACTCCTTAGAGCATAACTGTGTATATCAACATAGAATCTAGAAATAGGACAGCTATGGTATATACTGAGATGTAGATGTTGCTAAGGAAAAGCATCATCCAACTGAGGTATTTTCTTTCTTTGGATTTTTTTTTATTGACAGAACTTAAAATAAAAATTATTATTTCCCAAACAGAAATGAATGAGAGCGTCACATCAAGACAATCAAGTGTCATATTCAAGTTAAATAATATAATCATAATTTTAAAGAGGAGAAATTTGGAATTATAGTATCTTCCTTTATGAAACTAACATCTTCCTGAAATGGAAAGACTTTTTTTATAAGTCCAATAATAACAGTAACAATCCAGATGCTTTGTTATAGTCTAATAACAATTATTCTGAAGATTTATATTGCTAAATCAGCCAATATTTTTCAAATGACTAATGCATGGATTTGTTTTTGTGGGAAGAAAATCAATTCAAAGTACAAAATGGACAAAATATTGTGTGTAGCTGCCATAAAAGGCTAATTATACAATTTAGATTTCATATTATATTACTAGCTATTGAATTTTTGTGTTTAGACAAAGAATATTATTTCCAATTATCTGGAAAGACTATTATAATACTAAACCCTGCAAAGATATCTGTAGATTGCTACAAGTACAGTTTTGAATGCTTGCATACATAACATCTATCAAAATTCAGGTACAACAAATAAATCATGTCCTAAATGTGGAAAAATCATTCAAAGTTAAATGGTATGTATAACAATCACAATGTGCTTACTATTGTTCTTTGTTCTTTTCAGTGATTTTTATAAACATGCCTAAGTATATTTCAATGTAAAGTCTTGCTATAGTGCAATTTAGACATATATACACAAAATTATTTTTCAAAAATATGTTCATACATAAACCACTTTATGCATTCAACTTTCAAAATTCCATTGAGCTACTCAATCATTTCTGAGAGAACAAAGGTGTCCCTAAAGCAACACATTTCAGATCTACTATTCAGATCAAGGGTAAATATCCAGCTCTTTAAAACATTTATTTATTTATTTATTTATTTATTGAAAAAATTTCTGCCTCCTCCCCGCCTCCCATTTCCCTCCCCCTCCTCCCACTCCTCTCCTTCTCCCCCCACTCCTCTCCACCTCTCTCCACTGCTCTCCCCCTTCCCCTTCTCCATTCCCCCTCCCTCTCCAGTCTGAACCTTGATCAGCCTTGATATAGTAGGGAGGGCCTTGGACTTTCCGCAAAGCAATGTGTATTCCCCTCTCTGTTAAGCACATGGGGGTGGAGTAGGGGAGCATGTGGAGGGAATGGAAGGAGGGCAGTGAGTGGGAACCAGGATTGGTATATATAATGAGTAAAGATAGTTTGCTTTTTTATTGAAAAAATGAAAATAAAATTTAAAAAATAAACCAACATTTAAGTAACTCAGGATTCTGTTGACATGAGACACAATTGCTTCTGGTAGCACCAATCTATTCCTGAGAGAGTGTTGGGCACCAAAGGCACTCCACTTGGAGCTTGTTTTCATTTTATTAAAACTAGACTTTGGGCAAAGAACTGCTCTTGCCTCAACTATTGACAACATGCTCACAGTCCAAACTGGACAAGTGGAATACAAGCAAAAATGACTGACAAATTTTGCCAAAACAAGCTAAGACAATCTTTCTTATTTTCCTGCCTTTAAAATTGGTCTGTCAGATACTCTTGTGGACCTCTTTGAATTACACATCAGGAGTGCTTAAATAATTTAATTTGATATATACGCATTTGGCCATCTCTATTAGCAGTTGTTTATAAACCATTCATGTTCTCTTTCAAACATTATGTAAAGCATTCTCACATATTTACCATCTCATCTTGTACAGCACTAATGCATTGGAGTGCATTTTATTGGCATTTTATTTGTTCCCATTGTAACAGAAAAGTGAAGAAAAATAAAAATAAAACTCCCGTTCTGAAGTAGTTGGAAGCTGTTGATGAGGCAAAATCCAAATTCAAAGTTGTAATTAAGTTGTCAAAAAGTTTGCACTGCTTTCTGGATGTTTACAAAATAATAATTGCACTAATTAAACAATAATTCAGGAAAATTTGTTAGTGACCTTCCCTTTAATTTTTGAAATTTCAGAAAATAATGGATTATCTTTACTGTGATAAATTATGTTCTGTCATATTATCCATTCTGTTCTAAATTATTTTTACATATTCAGTTTTCATCTTCTCATATTTTTCTTATAAATTTTGCACATTTAGAGCATATTTATAATTTCAAATTATTTTTAAATATAATTTGCTTTACTTCTACTGTGCAATCTGAGAATAGTTCTGTTTCATCAATCACCCCATTCACATACCTGAAGATGTGAACAGACATTTACCATAACATCATATTCAGATTACTGATTTGTTTATATTGAATACTGCATCGTACTTGTTCTAATATTTCCAATATATGTGTAAGAATGTTCATTTGTGTTTATTTAACTCTTGCTATCTTAAACAGAATGATAAAATCAAAATATTAAAATCAAACTTAGTAGTTAGCTTCAAAATTCTTTTCATTTTTATATTATCTTTATAAAATTAAATCTTCAATTATGAGTGAGTACATCCCATGTTCATCTTTTTGGGTCTGGGTTACCTCACTCAGGAGAGTGTTTTCTATTTCCATCCATTTGCATGCAAAATTCAAAATGTCATTGTTGTTTACTGCTGAGTAGTACTTTAATATGTCTATATTCCACATTTTCTTCATCCATTCTTCTATTGAAGGGCATCTAGGTTGTTTCCAGGCTCTGGCTATTACAAATAATGCTGTTATGAACATAGTTGAACAAATGCTTTTGTAGTAAAGGACATTGAGCCTATAATTTGTGATCCTAGAGAAGCTAAATAAGAAGGCAAACCCAAAGAAAAACATATAGTTATCCTCCTGGATATTGGAAGTAGACAAGATTGCTGGACAAAATTGGGATCTTGGGGGTGGGGTGGGATGGGCGAAAGGGGAGATGGAGAGAGAAAAGTGAGAAGGGGAGGATGGGGAGAGCTTGGGGGAATGGGATGGTTGGTATAAAGGAAGGGCGGACATGGAAGAAGGGAAGTATATATCTTAAATAAAGGAGCCATTTTAGGGTTGGCAAGAGACTTGAATCTAGAGGGGTTCCCAGGGGTCCAGGGAGATGTCCCCAGCTAGTTCCTTGGGCAGTTGAGGAGAGGGAACCTGAAATGGCCCGATCCTATAGCCATATTGATGAATATCTTGCATATCACCATAGAACCTTCATCTGGTGATGGATGGAGATAGAGACAGAGACCCACATTGGAGCACCAGGCTGAGATCCCAAAGTCCAAATGAGGAGCAGAAGGAGAGAGAACATGAGCAAGGAAGTCAGGACCACGAGGGGTGTACCCACCCACTGAGACAGTGGGGCTGATCTAATGAGAGCTCACCAAGGCCAGCTGGACTGGGACTGAAAAAGCATGGGATAAAAACCAGACTCTCTGAACATGGCAGACAGTGAGGGCTGCTGAGAAGCCAAGGACAATGGCATTGAGTTTTGATCCTACTGCATGAACTGGCTTTGTGGGAGCCTAGCCTGTTTGGATGCTCACCTTCCCAGACCTGGATGGAGGGGGGAGGGAGGACCTTGGACTTCCCACAGGGCAGGAAACCCTGACTGCTCTTATGACTGGAGATGCTGGAATAGGGGAGTGGGGGAAGGAGGAGGCAAATGGGAAGCGGGGAGGAGGCAAAAATAAAATAATTATAAAGAAAAGTAGGCAAGGTAAAAACTTCAAAAAAAAATGAAATGAAATGTTCATTATTAGCATTCTAAAAACTTTTCTTAGTACACATGCTTAAATGGTAAAACAGATTGTAGTTAAATAATATTTCTTTCTTTGATCATAATTCCTTATTAAATTTATTAATAGATCATATACAGATAGATTAAAATTATGTGGAAGGAATAAAACAATCTACATAAAAATAAAATAACAACTCTTGAATAATCACAATAAAAGTTATTGACCTAATACTTTGCATTGAAAAATTTAAAGTTCTTAATCAGTATATTTTCTCCCTAGAGTCAGACTTTTAAAATGGGAAACAACACAAAATAAACAAAACAAAGTAAATAACAAAGAAAGAGTCAGAAAAGAAAGAATCATAGACCGAACAATGAAAAGAGAAGAATAAAAACCAAGCAAACAAAAAAGTAAAGAAAATATATAATTAATTTATGCAGTGGATAAAGGAAGGAAATTCAAACATATAAAATAGTAAACAGTATTGAGGTGTGAGCAGGTCTCACTACATAAATACATAATGGGAAATAATAAGAAATAAGATATTTAACCTTATTAGTAATTAGGACTTTCCACATACACACACACACACTCATAAATACACATTCGATGCCACATCACACAGACAGATCCTTATAACTAAACAATAAAAATCAACACATTTTGGTATAATGTGAAGTGAGAGAAGATGTCATTCGTGACCATTGAAATTTAAAAATTGTGCAGGGCCTGAAGGTGATGGTACATGCCTTTAATCCCAGCACTGTGTTGCAGAGACATGGGCATCATGCCTTTAATCCCAGCACTGTGAGTTTGAGGGCAAGCTGCTCTATAGAGTCATTTCTAGGACAGCAAGGGCAGTTATAACGAGAAACTCCATCTCAAAAAAATCAAATAATAATAGTAATCATTTCATCATCATCATCATCATCATCATCATCATCATCATCATCATCATCATCATCATCATCATCAAGGAACACAGGCAAAGGGTTTTTCCTGTCCTGAAGAATGGTACAAATACAATTACTTTGTTATTCAGAAGTGCCCCAATACAATACATGCTCAAGAATATTGAAAACACATATCCACAACAACAAACATGTACAAAGAAGTTTATAGATACATCACTCAAATTTTTCAGAGGAAAATCAGGAATGTCTACCAAACGGTGAAGGCCAGAAAGATTGGCATATATGTAATACACTTCCCTTTATACAAAAGATCTGAAAAGGGCAAAGCTCTAGAGACAAATAATATAGTCTACAAGTTTGAAGGGATGCACAGCCTTTAGAGAGATGGTGATCATACATTGTATATGCTCATTGGTATAAATTTAGTACAAAATAAAAAGTAATCTTCAACTCAGATGGCAAATGTTTCTTCATATTTGAATTACAGCACAAAGCTATGGAAAACACCATCGTGTTAGATTTTAATCAAAAATTTAATAGAGGTTTAATCTTCAATGTGCCTTTTTAAAATTGTAAAATATCTATAACTATAGATTTCTCCCCTTAATAATTTAATCATCAATTAAAAAGTTTTAACATTTTTATAACAGAAGTACTTTAAAATGTGTTTTTTATTCCACATTTTCTTTTTGATATGTTTAACCAAACCGAAAATAGATAAATACCAATTTTTTATTCCAATAATCCATCAACATGTATTAAATTAGAAACTTTAAAATCTTTTTCCAAATAAATTCAGACACAAATACTTATGTATTTCATCTTTATATTAAACATTAGATACCTGTAGATTAGAATATGATTATATTTATGAATTTCAAAATAATTGAAATATAACATAAACCCTTAGTTGCTTTATTGGAAAATTAGATGTGGAGAAATTCCTGTTTGTATCTTACCTACTTCATATGTTCCCAGTTTAACTGTGGGAATTTGTCTTTATTGTATTTTCTTGAATAGGGTTATGAACCGACTATCATAAAAATAGAATTCATAGAATGAATCCTTGATTAAAGTAACGGAAGCAAAGAAAACCAAGGTAACATCAATGTATGTGCTCCCCATTGTACTATTACTTAGAAACTGCTCTTAGAAAAAACAACATTACGCACTGTGTGCCAGCACATCTGCTCCCAGGGAAAGAACAGACCTGTGCTGTCAGAACAGAAACACTGCTGCCCTGGTGTCCCAGTCTTACCTCTGTCTCGGCAGGCTGATGAGGGGCTGTTTGTGGCACCGCTTGCTAAGGCTAAAGAGCTTGTGGACAATTCTCTGTGCCTTCAGGAAAAGCTGTTTCATGCTGGTCTCCAGTAGTTCATAGCGGCGCTGAAAATTAGAATCCATTGTCCATAAATGCATTATAGTTGATGTGTTGAGGAAATAATTCATGGGTAGTCTTTTCATGAAGAATTTGAATTCATCTGAAATATGAGAAAATTCAGCATTTTAATCATAAATCAATTATTCTTTCCTCCAGCCAAAACAAATTCAACATATGTAAATAAGCTAGAAGCTTAATATTTGTGACTAACAATCTAATAAAACATGACATTTGAGAAGTTTTAAGTTGTTATTTTTTTGATCCTCTTAAGATAGAAGTTTCACGAAAGAATATGAAATTAACTCATGTAGAAATGATGGTTTAGGCAGAAAGTGTTATCCAATCTGTTTTCTATGTTCTTCTTCTGCTTATCTTAAACACAGATTTTATAATATGTGATATATACTTGGCCTTCATATTTAGCATTAATGTAAATAGTTTACTTCATGTATGTAAAGAATTTTTATCAAATATATTCATTAAAACATTTATACATTACTAAGTCTCTGGTGTTTTTTTCTTTTCTTTTTCTTTCAAAACAGGCATTCGCGGTGCAACAGCCCTAGCTCAGGCTGTCCTAGAAAGATCTCTGTAGACAAGCTAGCCTTAAATTCACAGATATTCACCTGTATCTGCCTCCTGAGTTCTGTGATTAATGACCTGTGCTACCACTGCCCAGCTTCTGTGTGTCTACTTAGGAGAGAATTTTAAGTAGACTATTTTACTATTCAGCTCTTCTCTCTCACTGCTCCTATTCACTTCTCATGAAATACCATTTTAAAGCATGTGTACATAAAAAAAAATAAATTAAAATATTTAAACCCCCACCACTGGCTATTATCTTTCTGTCAATAAATATCATATTTGACATTCATTTTATATCAAGTAAATAATTAGCCTTCAAGAAAGTAACAGCTGATGTTATACGATGACCGTGGAGATGGTTCAGCAGATGAGAATACTACGGCAAAATCATGAGAACCTGAGTTTAATTTCACAAATCCTATGTATAAAGCCAGTCACTGTAATGTGATCCCACATAACTCTGTCACTTTGGAGGGCAAAGCAGATACAAAAGGATTGCTGAGGATTGCTGGCTGACAACATCGCTCCAGGTTTAGTAGCAGACACGATTCCCAGGTCAGGTAAGAAGGTGGAGACGAATGAGCAGAACAGCAGATGGTCTCCTCTAGTCTTTGCATGTGTGTATGTATGTGTGTGTACACATTATTACACACATACAGTTTATTTTACAGGAAACCAAATGATATAAAGGGTCAGTTTATTATGTAAACACACAATGACATGGTGTTCTAAAGGTAAAAACAAGCAAACTGTACTTTACTAGACATTTAACATACACCATGGCATATGTATGTCGTTTTCAAACATAATAATAAAGACCATGGGGCTGGAGAGATGGCTCAGTGGTTAAGAGCATTGCCTGCTCTTCCAAAGGTCCTGAGTTCAATTCCCAGCAACCACATGGTGGCTCACAACCATCTGTAAAGAGGTCTGGCGCCCTCTTCTGGCCTTCAGGCATACAGACAGAATATTGTATACATAATAAATAAATAGTGTTTAAAAAAATAATTAAGACCATATTATATTGCTAAATAGATTAACATATATAATTACTGTCTTTCTGTTACAAATGTGAATTACAACTCTATAGAAGAAAAGAAAATGTTCAATGTGTCATGTTTGGAATATGACAAATTACATTTGGAATGTAATTAACAATGTTAAAATACAGACCTCAATTTATAAATATGATATTTGCTACATGTATGTTTATACACACACATACAAACAGTGAAAAGGATATTTTAGCATTTTATTCTTTCCTTTTCTTTTCAAATATTTATCATGAGCAGTTTCTCTAAACAAATGTTTAATCACATAATTTATTGTTATAAAGATCTTTATTTTTAATGTCATTTCTCAGCATTCTTAGTTAGTAAATTAGTAGGTTTGCTCCAACATGTACACTCACATCAAATTTCTGAAAAAATACCTGAAATAAATCTGCAACTTAGAAGAAAAAAACACTTTAGTCGCTATTATGCAAATCCAAGAATTTAGAAAAATTTAAACACAGTTTATTTATTATTCTATCACTAAATTACTAAGTCATAAGTGTGAGAACTTAATCTTGTGGGCTCTACTTTGCTTTTAATTAAACTATATGGACAACAAAACATTTTGAAGATGACAATTGATTTTAATATTCTGAGAACAAACACTTTTTGTGTTTTTAGATATATGGTTAGGCTATCCAGTTTAAATATAGTTTGCAAATATCCAAAACAACTTGCAGAAAAAAAAGGGTTGTTTTGTCAAAAAACAAAAACCTATCACAAAAAAAAAAAAAATTACTCTATCACTACCAGAAGTCAGTGGAGAACTGAAATGCTGGGCCTTGGAAGCTGAAAATGAAACAGAAACCATGAAGGTATGCCACTACCTGGCTTGCTTTTTCACAATCTCTTCATCTTGCTTTATTATAAACTAGACCATTGGACCTGGGCTGGCATCACCCTCCTGTAGAATCAGTCCTTGGTCATAAAAATGCAATGCTATATATAGAGTTGCCTAAATTCAATCTGGTGAAAACATTCTCAATGTTTCCTCAGCCCAGATCATTACAGCAATTAGCAAGATGGTACAATATACCTAGGATGCATGTGGATAGCACTTTATTGTATATTATTTATTTATCATCAGTACAATATTAAAATTGCTGGGTGATGTTTTCCTAAAATTATCTGTAGATTTCTGACAAATTTTCTGAAAATGTCAAGTTGAAATTTACAATTGCAGAAGCTTCCTTGAACATATGCATCAAACACACACACTCACACTCACAAAAAAAAAAAAATTTAAGTGGCCGGGGGGTGGTGACGCACGCCTTTAATCCCAGCACTCAGGAGGCAGAGGCAGGCAGATCTCTGTGAGTTCGAGGCCAGCCTGGTCTACAAGAGCTAGTTCCAGGACAGGAACCAAAAGCTACGGAGAAACCCTGTCTCGAAAAATCAAAAAAAAAAAAAAATTTAAGTGGATATACCCTATAACAGGGGGACCATATTCTAATTAGACACCAAAATAAACCAACCAAATAAACAACAACAACAACATACACATAAAATCATATCAGGAATGGGTTACTGCCAGTGTCCAGCCTCAGCTTGGTTTCAGATCCTGAGGTGGGTACTAGGAAAACTTCTAACCACCGAGTAGATTGCATTCAAGTAGCCCCAAAGAGCTCAGGCTATCTTTGTTTATACTTTTAAAAGTTTTTTTTTTTTCTTACCAGGATTACATGAACAGCTTTATTATTATTTTTTTTATTTTTGACTCTAAGAAATATATCACAATTTAAGTAACACACCGTGATCATTATGAAAGACCCACCCCTTTGTTCTCCTTTATGCTTCCCCAAATACACATTCCCAGAGCTGCATAACCTTATTCTAGACATGGTGTTCAGCATTTTACAAGGCTTAATTAAATATCAAGGCAGATGCATCATGTTCTTGCAGTACTTACGTCAGCTGGCAACTACTTGTGGTTACAAGGTTAAAAATAATAGACATGGCCATAATGATTTAAGGACAATGTGCAAACCCAGACAATTATATCATGTCAGCGAGATATATTTTTATACAGTTCCCTGTTCTACAAAAGGGTCCCGTATCTCAATCACCCTGTAAAAGGCAGACTTTGATAAGGCACTCTTTTCCTATCCCACTATATCATACTTCTTCCACCAATATAACCTCCTGTGTATGGTAAAGATGAATCTAACCATTGTACATGTTGCATTGCATTATTTCCATCAGAATATACTAGATCTTAATATTGATTCTACATGATTGGGTTCTAGGCACTTACAAGCATGGGTTGGTGCGATGAGTATTCCTGAGGCCTTTTTCCTATTCTGTATATGTTTGCCTTACTCTCCTTTACAAAACTGAGAGACATATTCAATGTTACAAGTGTTGTTATCCCATCTGTACCTAACCATCTCTATTGAGACAGAAAAGCTCCCTGAATTAGTTGTAATTAGTAATTCCAGATAAGAGATTTGAGAAACATTAGCCCCCTGTTGAATTGTAGGGGGAAATATTTGCAAAGAAGCAGAATTTCCAGGAAAAATTTCAGCTGTTGCATGTGTGACTGACAAAATAAAACTAAAAATCAACCCAAGGACTGACCATTATATTGAGAGAATAAAGAATCTGTATCCTGCACAAATTTTGCAGATTCCTACACTGTATCGTGGTCCCTGCCAAGTGATGGTCTGTTTCCCCAGGTGCCTTACTAGGCAGAAACTATTTAGACACATAGTTATATATGATCCTCTTGGCTACAAGGCTCCAGACAGGTTACCTTTATCTGATCACTGGAAAATTAGGTCCACAGACCTCCAAATATCATAGAATATTGCCATTGCTCTTGGTTACCCTCAGAATTTAAGCATAAGACCTTGTGTATAAAGACATCTTTTCCCCATGCCTAAAATATGGTAAACAAATATGAATAGTGACCTGGAGGCTTCATATCCATGGACTAGCTTTCATTCTTCTGGAAGGTATTATAGATATTAGATGAAAAAAGTAATCTTAAATTTAAGCCTTTTCTTTTGTTTTTAATTGGAAATAGACCTTTTGTACAATATATTCTTATTACAGATTTTCCTTTCTAAACTCCTCTCTTCACCCTACTTACGAAAATTTGATCTTTTTGTGAATCCTATGAGTAAAAATGACAAAGTTCTAGGCAACATAGGCCTACTAGTGACATCAAAGCAAGGATATCATGGAAGCAATCAATCATCTTCTGATTATATTTAAGGCCCAATATAAGAGGAAGCATTGTTATCTGGTACTAAGAACTGGCCAAGAATGGTGACTAGATGGCTATAGACCCTCCAGGAGAACTTCCTCATATTGTCCTGATAAAGATCGGCTATCTAAATGATTTTAATGACTCTGTGGTATATATCTATGGATCTCAACTATCACAAGAGAAGCTACTTGCAGGGGATGACAACTAGCGTAGTGACTCACATTTAGACAACAAGGAGAGAATGCGTGATTCTACCATGTTTCGTGTGTTTGTCATCCTTCTGCTTTCAAAGTTCAGGGATCTTCTCGGAAGAGAGAGAGAGACGTAGCATCTTTATCTAACCCTGTTGTGGTCATAACAGGGCCGTTGTTTATATGAAATCACACAGATTATAAAAGCATGAATAATCTCTGTACAAGTTCAAACAAGAAGCTGGAAAAATACCTGCTGATGAGTTATTGGCATTTACCCTGACAGGAGAGGAAGTGACAGTTTTCTGTAATGATACGTTAACACATTCCAGTGCACACCTGCTATTTGAGGGTAACTGGACAACAGAAAACTGAACTCCATGGTTTGAAATAAGAGAGATAGGAACAGAATATAAAGTTGTGTGACTAGTTATAGTGCAGGGTTTCTTGGAGGAGTTCAGGGAAAGTGCGCAAAATTCACTTTGTGAACATCTCAATGAATTAATAACAATATTTGAAAAATTTATTCAGGCCACAAATTTAATGTGTGTTCTTGGAGTAGGTCTTGTTTATAACTGGAACCCATCCTACTTAAATATCACACCTCTTGGACATCCAGTGGATAGATTATTACTTGAAAAAGAACAAAAAATAAAACAAAGGGAAAATGTTTTCTATAGCTCAAATATAATTGGAGGATACTTTGTAGTATAGTTGCATTAGATATATTTTAAATGATCCTTTTAACTAAGCAGAGTATAAACAATAGTTTAATATCAAAGTTTTGGTTTGACAATGTTGTGAAATTTGTTGGATTCCATATGTCTCTTTTGAGAAATATCCTCTTATAAATAAAGAATTGATGCATGGAAATTGGAACACACTCCTTGGATCTTCACAGACCAGATGCTGCTACTTTGAAAACTAATCATTCAAGTCATAGTCATCTTTGACACTTCCGATAAGACTTTCTCATGTTGTGGGCATGGATTTATAATTGTATTTATTGTCATTACGATATTGGTAAAAGATATAAATCAGAAAATTTGACTTATGTTAAAGTACATGTTAAAGTAGAAATTATTTATCTTACTGGAATGTTTTCAATAATGTGTGTTTGCAGGAAATCATCAGTACATGATCTCTGTGAAATAGTTTTAACATGACACATGAATAATTACTTCATTATGAAGTCATTAGGAGCCACCATTGACAGTCACCCACAACAGTTATTGAACACCTGTTGTGAACAGAACATACAGATGTTTCAATCTATGACAGCAAATGTGAGTAAACCTTTCATCTCATTTTTAACAATGACTAATTAATGATATGCCTTATTTTCAAATAATACAAGAGCATCTTCAAGTTTTGATAGCTATTTTACCTAGAACTCAATAGATTTAATGGAAATGTCACCACAAATATTTTTCCTTCATTTTGGTTTTCTTTAAATTAATATTTATAGATTATAAAAATTGAAGTTAAAAATAACACAGAAATTATTACATAAATAAAAGTTATACAGATAGAAAGAGAAGTCAAAGTAGAATAAGTCAAAGAATTAGGGATGCCAAAGATATTTTATCTTAATTTTCTCCACTATGTATAAAAATAAGCAACTATTTATAGTAAAACTGGCAAATGCATAGTAACTACTCAGAGGCTGGCTCAGTGGCTCAGTGATTTGTTGAAGGCAAAGATAAAAGTTCAAAAAGAAGAAAGCAGATATATACTTGTTCTATAAAATAATACAACCAAACTCATTAACTCAGAAAAATAATGAACAAGCAAATGCATACCCAATAATTCAGAAATAAATTTAAAATTTTGAATGGAACACACGAGAATTATTATAATCTTTAAAAGTTTCCAAGATTAAAGGCAGGATTTGTTATCTCGATATTACTACTACTTGGAACAAGTTGATTCTTCTGTTGAATATACTACTCTGCTCCTAGGAGGATGTGTGATAGCATTCTTGTTTTGTCAGCTTTTGAGATAGTCTCAGTGTACAATCAAGGCTGGCCTAGTACTCGGTCCATGATGTAAGCTGCCCCTAAACCTGTTGTCATCCCTCTTTAACCTCATGATGCTGGGATTACAAATCAGGTTGCCATGCCTGGTTTCTAACCATACTCTTTTTTTAATTAACACATAAATATATTCTGCTATGTCCTTTGTAGACAAAATTGGTTTCTATCATATAACTCATCCCCTTTACTGCATTGTACACCTCTGCTTCTAGTGTAGCCCTCCTTCTGGTTCGCTGTCCCATACACACTGTTCCTTAAGTCTTTCCTCAACACTTCTTTTCCCCATCTCAAAGCTTGAAGGCTCATTTCTAATTTCAGACGTTGTGCTATACTCAAACACCCATTTATATTGATGTATATATGTATGTATGGATGGATATATACATGTATCCAGTTAAAAAAATAGAATCTGAAAATGAGAGAGAAAATGTGATGTTTGAGTTCTGAGCCTGGATCATCTATCTATGTTTTACCAAGTTTCATAATTTCATTTTTTTTAAAAAACTGACTAAATTTTGATTGTGACTTTACATTACAATTTCTTTATCTATCCATCTGTTGGTGGATCTTTTGGGTGGTTTAATTTCCTAACTATTGTGAATAATCATGCATGGCTATTCAAAAATCTCTTTCATAGAATACAGAATCCTTTGTGTATATTTTAGGAGACATAACTGGATCATATCCTAGATCATTTTTAACAATGAAAAATAGCTATACTGATGTCCATAATGTCTATACTAGTTTATACTCCCAACAGCAATGTGTAAGGTTTCCTCTTTTTCAATTTCATTATCAGAATTACTTAATCATAATTTAGATAGAAATTCAAAGTAGTTTTAGTTTTATTTTCTCTTAATTGTTTAGGTGGTAAACAACTTTAAAATACTTATTGGCTATTTGTGTTCCTTCTACAGCACAGTTTTCAATGATACAAAGGTAACAAAAGAGACAACAAAGGAAAACATGCTAATGAGCATCTGGGTTCTTAGAATTTATAGTCAGCTTCAGTTTCCGAACATAGCTAATTCATTGGAAACAAAGAATATTATAAAGGGAATGAATTGCATAAATGATCTCTGGGGAGACGGTTAGGATAGGTTACAACCTTGCAAAATGTTTTCAATCCCTAGTTAGGCATAGTTTTAATCTCTTGAATGCCAGAGCTTCTCTACTAAAATGTAATAGGGTTGATCTTGTCTCCTTCCAATATCCATGAGGATAACTATATGTTTTTCTTTGGGTTCACCTTATTTAGCTTCTCTAGAATCACTGATGTTAGGTTAAATGTCCTTTATTTATGACTAGAAACCAATTATGAGTGAGTACATACCATAATTATCTTTTTGGATCTGGGTTACCTCACTGAAGATAGTGTTTTATATTCCCATCCATTTGCTCGCAAAATTCAAGATGTCATTATTTTTTACTGCTGAGTAATATTCTAATGCATACATATTCCACACTTTCTTTATCCATTCTTCCATTGAGGGGCATCTAGGTTGTTTCCAGGTTCTGGCTATTACAAATAATGCTACTATGAACACAGTTGAACAAATACTTTTGTAGTATGATAGAGCATCTCTTGGCTATATTCCCAAGAGTGGTATTGCTGGGTCCTGGGGTAGGTTTATCCCGAATTTCCTAAGAAACTACCACACTGATTTCCAAAGTGGTTGCACAAGTTTGCATTCCTACCAGCAATGGATGTGTGTCCCCCTTACTCCACATCCTCTCCAGCAAAGGTTATCATTGGTGTTTTTTTTTTCCATTTTAGTTTATTCTACTCGCATTTATTCCACGCATTGATATTATATTATCCCTCAATCCCTGCTTTTGTTGAACCACGCCTCTAGAATTACATCCAGTTCCCAACTTTGAATCATCTTTGCTCCTGACCCCTCATCCTCATCTTTTTCCTTTTTCTTTTATTACCCACTGAGTTCAACTGATGCTAATTTTATGCACATGACAGTTGGGCATCATCCATTGGATCATTGGTGTTCTTGATTTTAGCCACTTTAACAGGTGCAATATGGTATCTCAAAGTTGTTTTGATCTGCATTTCCCTGATCGCTAAGGAAGTTGAGCATGACCTTAAGTGTCTTTTGGCCATTTGAAGTTCTTCTGTTGAGAATTCTCTGTTCAGTTCAGAGCCCATTTTGTCATTGGGTTAATTAGCATTTTAAAGTCTAGTTTCTTGAGTTCTTTATATATTTTGGAAATCAGACCTTTGTCTGTTGTGGGGTTGGTGAAGATCTTCTCCCAGTCAGGAGGTTGCCTTTTTGTCTTAATGACAGTGTCCTTTGCTTTACAGAAGCTCCTCAGTTTCAGGATGTCCCATTTATTCAATGTTGCCCTAAATGTCTGTGCTGCTGAGGTTATGTGTAGGAAGTGGTCTCCTGTGCCCATGTGTTGTAGGCTGCTTCCCACTTTCTCTTCTATCAGTAGGGCATCTGACTCATAAACAATTTTAGAAGACTACAAAACTGTGGGCAAATTAAGGGTATAAATTCAGAACATATCCTAAGTCTTCAATAACTACCTAAAATAAATCATTTTTATGATTATTTTATATTTCTGCTGGGTCTTTACCTTCATAGTGTTCTTGAAACTACAGAGTGAGTGGATTTTCTCAGCTATAGGATTCAGTTTAATTCACCTGGATTTAGATTTTCTTTTCTGGGGATCATGGGAATTGCAGAGATAGTAGTGGCTATTGCAGTCTGTCCATAGCTTTTAACAGTGATGGACTCACTAAATAAGTTTTATAGAATTTTTTTCTATTGTTCTTTGACTACATTTGTTGCAGAAGAGAATGTTTCTCTGCTTTCCTTTGTGATTTAATATTGTCAGCACTCTGCTTTGATAAATTCTTTATCAGTTGAAGTCAATTAAAGCCTTGCTTTCTTCCTTTAAGGAAAGAATCTGCTGGCAGCTGTAGAGGCATCAGAAGGAATCTTACAGAATAACTTCTAAAGAGAAAATGGGTAGAATTTGTGGTTCAATTCCTAGATCACTTTGGACAAAAACCATTATAAATAGATACAATGATAAACATCAGAATTTGGCAAGACATCTACCACCCACATTCGTCAGAGATGGAATGCTTTAACAGACATGACATCTGATACCAAGGGCCTATTTCAAATTGAATGCCGAGTATGAAAGTTTGAAAACAGTGGATAGCTCAGTTGCTCCTCTCAAGAAGGCTTGATTAGGAACTCAAATACCCACCACATTTTCTTTTCAAACTGTTGAATGAATGTAAGAGAATTCAAAGTGCTAAAAGTAAAACTTGTATCTCCTGATGTGAAAGAAATTCAAACAAACTTTGGCTTTAAGATCACATATTAATGGCTACCAGACTGGTTATATTAAAGTCAGAAGAAACACTGGTTGGTTAAGGCATGGGGACAAGCAGGCATTGGCCCCATATAGGAGAACTGATATTGACTCAGATTTCCAAAACACAAACACTTGTTTCTCTTTTCTTTTTTCCAAAGAGAAAAATAAAAGGTGTGGTAGGGATAGGGATATGTCCAAAAATCATCTGGTCTGTTTGATAGGCTACCTTAATCTTGTCTTAAGATGTTACATGTATTTTTTTAAAATTTCTTTTTAATTTGTTTTATTTAAATTAAAACATAATTATATATTTACATCAATTTTCTTTCACAAAATACACACACAATTACAATGTGCTACTTGGAAAAGTCAAGTCAACATAAGGCAAAACTCAGTTAATTCTCCAGAGAAGGCAAGGATTGTAGAAGCCAGAGGAGTTGATCAACACAGTAGAACATGGGTCACAGATTCAATTTAGCAGGGCTCATAGGGACACACAGATACTGAAGCAGCAACCACAAGCCTGCATAGTCTTTACTAGATTGTCTGCCTAGATGATATGCCTGCTATCTCAGTGGTTTTATTTTTGGTGTTCCTAACAGTGATGAGAGCAGGTGTATTTCTGACTCATTTGGCTGCTTCTGGGACTTGTTTCCTCCTACTTGGTTGCTTTGTCCAAGTTCCATATGAGGACTTTTGATCTATCTTATATGGTCATGTATGGTTGTTTTCTCTTGGAGGCCGACTCTTCTCTAAATGGATACAAAGAGGGAGTGTATTTAGGGGAGATGGAAAAAGTGACAGACAGGGAGGAGTGTAGGGATCAGAGGTTGTGGTTGGGATGTACTGTATAAGTATAAATATGAAGAAAAAAAGTCAAAGTTAACAACACGTTAGTTATGGATTTCACCATGGTCTCTATGGACAAAAACACAGATTATTCCTTGAGGCCCCAATTGATATGTATATTTAACTAAACAAAACAAAACAAAAAAAAAATCATGGAGGTTCCCACAGTAAAGCATCCCTTGGTCAGTCAACAGATAGTCAACTTGAGTTAAAGAATAAAGGCGAAATAAACTGAAAAAAGGGAAAGTTTCCCATCAAATTATCAGACTAAAATATATCAAAGACATGAAGACATGGAATGGTATAGTGTAACACAGTTTCAGAGTGTAACCTTCCCTTTAAATGGTGACATGGTTGCTAATGTTAAATTCAAGGCGCTGCAAATGCTACAGAGCTCATAAACCACAGAAATATGGTAGATACCTGTTATACATAAATACACTCCCTCCCTCCCTTCCTCCCTCCCTCCCCCCCTCACACACACGTATGATAGGAATGTCATATAATTTGGGTGTTTTCTGTATTCCATTAAAAATTAAATATTTTTGCTTACTTACTAAACAAATTTGAAGAAATTTGAGATATATTACACACTAGGAATTTCAAATTCAACGTAAAAGTAACTCACCATTGTGATATAATATAAACAAAGAGAAATTCTAATTAAACTTTGATGTGGATGCTTTACTGGTACCTCCTGGAATGATGAAGAAAGACCCTTAACTCATACATATTTTTTCCTACCATTGAAAAAAGAGAACACTTGCAATTGTTAATGTCATATGAAAGTAATGTCAAGTTTGCTAAGTTTAAAAAAGATTTCAAGGTAGGGACATGTTATCATTCATGGAATGGTTGGTTGATATTACCCTTGATATTTTAAGATGCATTTTACAAATGACTTGAGCCTAAAAAGATGTGATAAGTACTAACAGAAATTACCTTGCATTATTTCATCCATTACCTAATCATACAGACTACAAATGAGTCTTATTCCCAGAGCCTGGTGATCCTGAGTGTATTTAGATATTCTTTTTATATAAATGGCTATCTAATATAAAGTAGTCATTCCCAAAACCATATGACTATATATGAGTCACACTAAAAGAACACAGCAACATGCATGTATATAGTCAGGTCACTGTATCATTTATCTGTCTATCAATGATATTTGTCTGTCATCTATCTATCTATCTATCTATCTATCTATCTATCTATCATCTATGCATCTATCTATCAATCTATCAATCTATCTATCAATCTATCTATCAATCTATCTATCTATCTATCTATCTATCTATCTATCTATCTATCTATCTATAATCTATGCATCTATGCATCTATGTATCTATCTATCTATCTACCTATCTACCTATCTTGCTATCACCTATTAAATCGTACAACTATTATCAAAGAACCACCAATTTGAGAAAGAATGTGAAGGTTATGGAACAGTTGGAAAAATGTGCATGGGAAGGGCTACAGAGAGGAAAACAAAGAAGGCAAAGCAACTATATTTTAATAAAAATTTTAAGTGCTGAAAGGGAAGTGGAACAAGTCTCTATTCATAAACCCAAAGTCATCTCCTAATGATAACTTCTCACAAATGAAAAAAAAAAATTCCAATGAAGTCTCACTGTGTATACAAGCCATACTAAATTCCAGGTCCCATGTTCAGCAAAAATAACAAACACAAAAGGAACTCAGTGGCATTTTTGAAGAATCGTTGTCTCATAAAGTTTTGTCATGGGCCTTTCTTTCTATTTACCAAATCTTATATGTCCTTTATATATTATGGATATTATATATGGTATATATTATAATTACTGATTATATGCTTTTCATGGATTTTCTGTGTAAATTTGTGTTTCACCTTGACTATATTGTTTCTCAAGCTTATTATTGTTATTATTATTTTATTTGGCTCTTTTTATTCTGTTTGGTACATCCTATTCTTGTTATTGTTTCTACCTATTTTATCATTATTATTTATAATATACTTGTTTGTATTCTTATGATATAGCAAAAGAAAAGGTGGAGATTTGGTTGGGTGGAAAGAGAGGAGAATTTGGGATGATTTGGGTAGGTTAAAAATAACCAGAATATGCTAAATGAAAAGAAGCAGATAATATAAAGTAGAAACTATAAATATCAAATATTCTTTCTTTATCTCTCCCTTAATTAGAAAAATGCACAAACCTCAGGAGTTCCATGAAGTGAATTATCTGGGACAATTTCCTGAAGGATGACTTCAGTGGTCTGTATTTAGATGGCAGATGTTCCAGCTGCCATCTTGTGTACTCCTAGGTGCCCTCCAGAAATTTCTTCTGCTGTGTGAGTTCTCAACTGTGCCTTGTATAGCTCTTGAGCTAGCATCCCCAGTCCTACTGGTAACAGGAGTTTCCCAGTTCATTGTCTTTAAATACACTCCTTGTGTGCTGCAGTAAGATTCTATTCCAATAAGAAACCCGAGTCCTGCAATTAATTGAGGCTTCAGCAGTAATTATAATCTACAGTCAAACAAGAGCTTAACAGGTATCTATTTAGTGTGTACTGTGTGCTTCCTAGTGTGCTAATGAAAAGTAATGATGATCATAGCTATACTAAAATAGTATATTCATGCTTGGTAAAATAGATTACTATGAAAACAGTAAAATTCCATTATAATTAGTGGCAAATGCTATTAGCATTTTTAAAATAATATACTTATTGTAATTCTGATGGTCCTCTGAGAAATATGTTTTATCTTGCTTAATCCCTGCAGAAGTTAGGAGATGAGTGCTATAATAATCTTCATATTTCTGATGAAGAAACGTGTTTTATCAAGTTTTTGCAACTATGCAAACTGACACTGTTAATAATAACTAAAGCCTAGAACAAATCGTATCTGAAAAAAATTCCTGCTTAACAAGCAGAAATACTCCAGGAGTTGACAAAATTAAATCTTTTATATTCATAGAGAGCTTTTGTTCAGTAGATTTTATACAATTTTATCTCTTAGAATCTCATAATAACCATGCTGTAGGACAGGCTTATTTTGTTCAGAAGCAATATGAAATTAATTTCAATAATAGGTTCATTGTACATTGTCAACTCTGAGAGGAAAACAATCCTCTCAAGGACATAGGGAGAGAGAGAGAGAAAGAGAGAGAGAGAGAGAGAGAGAATTATATATTATAGCAAGGGTGAAGGCAGTGTATTATTGTTATTCTAAGAGATTTCTATATTGCATATGGCTTAACCAACTGACAAAGTGAAGAAAGAGTAAACATTCGGAAGCAAGTATAAAAATATGCTAGATTAGTTTGTCAGAAGAATTTGAATTTTGTAATATAAATTATAATGCCAGTGACTCAGAAGGAGAAATAAAATCAAAGTATAGTGTATAACAATAGTCCCAAAATATAGTGCTATCCAAAAAAGGCTTCTACATAGCGAGTCAAGGGAGGAGATTAGAATTAACAGACTAAAGACATTACTGCCTGGCTTGATGAATATATTTGTTAAATTTTTCTAGCAGATATTTATTCTTATCATATATACAAAACTAAAAAATCTCATGGCTTAGCACTAAATAACATATCTAAAAGTGAGCGATAGCTTTAAATATGTTTCTGAAATGAGAGCATATAAATGATCAAGTACACATGCAAAAATATTTTTTGAGACAGGGTTTTTCTGTATCTTTGTAATCTGTCCTGGCACACTCTCTATAGGCCAGGTTGGCCTCACACTCACAGAGATCTGCTTGCCCCTGCCTCCTAGCCCAGTGAAAACATCACAAACTATTGTGTAATAAATGATTATCCGTGATATTACCACTATTAAATATTGTTTTGCATTATTTTCTGTATACAAAAGGTGCAAAGAGTTTGCAAGGACAATGGGAGGATAAACTGTGTACATGCAGGTGAGAGTATGCAGTAGTAATGATAAAACAGTATTCATCAAAATAAGTCCTGGGCTTGGAGTTGAAATTCAGTCACAGAACACTCACCTATCTTATGCAAAATCCTAGATTCAAATGAAAGAAGAAAATACATTTAATACATGGTGTATTAAATCCAATATTTTGACAACTTGGAGGCTCCAATCTTTGTCACCTCTGCTGAATAATAAAAATGTAACAGCAAGATGCAAGCAAGCAAGTTGACAGAGATTGGTACCAAGTTTAGTGATAAATATCTTGTTGTATTTATCAAAAATAAACGTCATAAAGTTTAAAAATACCTCTTTGCCTCAACACCTTTCAAAAAACAGTGTCCTCAAATTCTTACATTTTTCGTTCATGGATTAGTAGCACAGAGACTTCATCTTTGGAAGTCACCTTCCATCAAGAGTCAAAAGGAACGAGTATATTAAATGTCTTTCTTTAGTATTTAGAATACTTTCTGAGGAGAGGTAAAATGGAGGAAGATTGACATAGTAAGACATTGTTTGCATGGCTTATCGCAACCAATCAAGAGAAAAGGTGACTTACTTCTTCTTGGCATGACACTTATTTTTCATTATTGTATATTTAATAAATTCTATGTTTGTGTCTCTGTGTATGTGCATTAAAACATACACAGAAACATATATATCCTACATGTACATATATATATATATATATATATATATATATATATATATATATATATAAAGTGTATTACATACACACAGTAGAATATTGCTCAGTCATAGAAAGAAGTACATTTTGTGACTATATAAAATGTGAATGAGCATAAGTATAATGTGTAATCTCTAAATCCACACATAGGTCAAATTGTACTTTTAGTCATGAGGATTCTGAAAACGTAAAAATGTGAGAATAGAGTGGTTTGTTGCAAGGAGCAGAAGAGAATAGATGGGAAGTTAGGATATGGCAGGGGGCAATGACTGACTGATAGATTCTAAGTTACAGATGGAATGTATTAAGATTTTTATACCAAACTATAAAATGACTACCAATTCTATATTTTACATTTCAAATATCCAGAGGGAACTATTTTGAATATTTTCAACATAAAAATACTAATGGTGAGATAGGTATGTATAACTGGTCTTAAGCGTACAGTTACTCTATTTTATGTATCAGTTAAAAAATAGATTCACATTAGTTATCAAAATAATATTTTCCCTTTAATACTTGCAGTGGCTATGTTTTCCCATGTATCCTCTACACAATAAGGTTGTTTTCATTATTCTCTTACCAACCAAAATATTGATTTTGATTTGTATATTAATAGAACCCGATAGAAAACTTCTATTGGATTGTGTAGATATGTAACAAAACTGTTCAATGTCATAAATGTCTTATGTGAAAGAAAAGTCAGTGTGCTTACGTCTGGTTTTCAAACCTAGTGACGTTCTTTCTCTTAGACATTTTTGCATCATCCCTCAAGAAATACTGAGCCCAACTGGTGACCACATATCAAAACAGTGCAGAAAATTCAAAAGAAAGGAAGGCACCTCAGACTCTATCACATGGTCCATCGGCACAAGCCAGAAACGCAGTCTCCAGACTGCTAACATACAAATCGCTATGCCATAAAAGAAAAGACAGAATATAAGGTTTTAAAGCAGCTCTGCTTAAACCCTCTACCTCAAGAGGCCAATATGAATTTTAGGAGCAGTTGAGGATGCCATTGAACTTTTATTAAGTATTTTACAGAAAACTACAATATTAAAATCAGTATTTTATTAATAAATGTAAAATAAGAATCCTAACCATTTCACATATAAGTCATTTGATGAAAATAATTATACTTTATAAACCAAAAATTATCTCAAGAAATCAACCTGAATTCACTATCTGACAAATCATTTTAATGTTTGATACAAGGGAAATATGTAGTAGTCTTGGTTTGTTCTATATTAAGTTCGTCGCGAAATGCCATACAGAATGGCTTCTACAGATTTAATTTTCATAACAGATGTGAAAAATTAGAGTCTATAATACCTTTCTGTTATAGAGGTTTGCTAAGGGGCCTAACGTGACTATTCCCGGTGCCATCAGTTTTCCAATGACTGTACCTTAAACAGTAGTCCAATTGCTCGCAAACCTCCCTAGGTGCAAACAAGACTATCATAAAATTTACATATTTCTTTGTTTGTATGTTGCAAGGTATTGGACACTTTAGATTAATTGCTTTATGTCAGATGATACAGAAATTATTTATAAAGAATTTGAAAAATTATTTCTCAAAACTGCTTTCTGCCATTTAACTAAAATGTCATCTTGCTATATTGCTGCAGTAGTATGGACTAATAAACAAATTTTTTGGTGGCAAAACAAAAACAAAAACAAAAAGGAAAAACAGTAGTCCAAAGAGTGCTTTGATAAGAACATCTTATATTCATTAAATGGGTTATAATTTACATCTTATTTCTTTTGCGAATTTATGCAAATGGAGTTTGTTCTGGGTTCTGTTACTACTTAAGGGAAGTCAGCATCAGATGGGGATTATTTTCTATATCATAGCAAAATCTCTAATCTTCACTCTCCCTAAAAATTCTATGCAAAAACAATTTTGAGGAGTAGTGAAAGGCTTCAGAAACAAAAGCTGTTAATACTTTTCAGTAAATGTGAATATTTAAAAATCTAATCTAAGCTAATATGTTAGGTTGTAAATTATAGATTATATATCTAAAATATGAAATACATTTTATGAAAAATATTTATGATAACAAATTTGCCCAATTTAATAATTTCAATTAATTATTTAAATAATATCTGTCATATTAATTCTCTAGTTAAAACTTTATTTTTAAACTCTAGTTTAAATTTTATTGTTTCATTTTCTTTAATCATATAAAAATAATAAAAGTGATAATGATATAGAAGCTTGTATTTAACAGTTCTTACATTCTTTGAACAGAATTACCCTTCTACATCAAAATAGTCCTGGAATTTCATGGCACCATGTAATAAAGCTCAAACAATTACTTGTTATTTTGTTTCCCATGAAATAAACCTCTAGATTTTCGAAGTGCAGTATCATATTTTTGCTACTTGCTGCAGCACTGAACTATTCTGGCCACAACTCCCGAAATCACTATTACTATTCTTAGTGGAGCACCGTGAGAGCTCGTCCTAAAGATATAAATGACACCAGATGGCCTGAGAACCCGATACTTTAGTGGAGACCTGGCATTGTGTATAAGAAAAATGGTCTAATGATAAAATCACGGCAACATTACTTCCTTCTTCGAACAATATTTCCAATAGTAATCTAAGCCATAAATGTAATAGCAGGTCTAACACTACAGGCAATATTAAATTGAAATGGCAAATTGCAATGCTAGGAAAATTGTTATCAGAGGGATTGATCTACAATAGTACCAATATCACAAACTCCCAAATAAATGTTCAATAAAATGATGCTTCACTATTGTGTAAGCCTCATGATAATTATTTACCCGATATATAGTACTTTAAAAACTCCAGCCACCTTTCAGATGTTAGGGCAAAACATAGAGAACTGAAATGAAAATACATTCCTTTTTATGTTCCATGGAATTTTTACTTCACAATATATTTTGTGTCTCATTCTAAAAGACCAGACTCTCAGCCATAAAGAATTAGACTGTTTTTGTACTGAATTCTTAGAAAATATTAGTTCTTGGCTATTAATGTGCTTTAGCTAAAGAGAATGAATTCACTGCTTCAAAGGAAATGTGAAAAATTTAGAATTTTTCAAATCATAATTTTATTTTTTTTTAGAATTAAAATTGTAATACTTTTCACAGTCCCTTTCTTACTCCCAGTACCTCAAGTACCACTCACTTTCTTCCTTTTTGAAACAATGACTTCATTTTCTTTAGTTGTCTTATAAATGTCTTAAGACATAAATTGGATCTGCTAAGTCTTATTACTATTACACTTATTCATATTATCTTGGGTCTGATAACTCAATATTGGAAAACTAAGAAAATATATTAAAAGACTGCTATCTAATTCTTATTTATCATGGGACAAAAAAAATACCTAAAAGGCAAATTTCTCAGTTAGTATATTTAGCATCATCTATATTCGTCAGTGTGTGTGTTATTGATAATAATATATCCATACCTATTATCTGTCTTATAAGCTTCTAAAATATCTCTGTTTCACTACCATTACAAGCTATTCCAAGAATCTTAAATGGTTCAGATAATAATGTGTATTTTGTTTATTTTTTTAGGTAAAAAATCAATGTTGATTTCTGGGGGTTTGCAGATAAGATCCCAAAGACTATCAGAATAAACACCTGGGTGCTAAGGCAGAGCTAGTTTCAACAGCAGTGAAGAGTAGATGCTCATATTTTGCTTCATTTGTTTTTCTTCATTGAACCATAAATAATGACTTAGGTAAGACAGTTCCATGTTATTGTGTGATGAAATGGCATTAAAAAGTCAAAAAATAAAGGAACAGATGTAACAAATGGTGAACATTCCTGTTTTGCCAACTGACTACTGATCATAGTTTATCACCATCCTCTCTTTTTCTCATATATGTTTCGTAATCAGGTCTACCCTGAAGGAGATACCCCAAGTGAGAAAGGACAAGTTCACTGATAGTGATAGGAAGTTTGTAAATGCACTTCAGGTGCAGCTTCTATTTTAAACAATCAGGAAACCAAAAGAATGCCTTAACGCTTGTCCCATATTCAAGATCAATAAAGTATGAGGGACACAGTAGCCACCATAAGCAGTAGAGTTTGTGAATGCCAGGAGTGGAAAGCAGAGATTTTACTGCCATCTTCAGCCCCTCTTGGAAGACATAGTGGGGTCTATTTATTAGGCTCTATTAGGGGAGACTGAAAGTCTCTGGAGATTGGTCATTTAATGATCTAAACTGAGTGTATATATGATTTAAACACATGGCCAAACCCAGCCACTGGTCAACAGCATAAAACATAACAGTTCTAGATTTAAATTTGCAGTAAGGTTGAAATTACATGTGACAGTTGTCTCTCTCTGCAAATAATTGTATATGACAGCGCTGGAAAAAGGTAATATGAGTTACAGTTATTCTCACTATGTCCTGACTGATGAGTAGGCAAAACCAGTATCATTTGCCGTGTAAGTAGAAAACCCTAAGTATATTATTTCTCTGCCTCCAAGAAGACAAAGTTATTTTCACACTAACCACAGGGACAATTCAATATACACAATTTGGTTATTTTGAGGGATGTAATTCCTGATTTCTATTTTTATCAACAAAAATAAAGTTCTCTTTAATGTATGATTGTAATGAAATGGTAAAGAAATATAACCGTAAACCAGGAAAAATAATATTATAGTAGCAAAATACTACATTTCCATTTTTAAAATACAGTGACCCAAATGTGGTGAAAACTGAAAAACATTTTGCAATTAGTTTAACAAATATGTCTGATGTTACTCAGTTTATTTTGAAAACATAACTTTTCAGATAATGATCATAAAATAATTTCAGATAATTTTGAATGTTATATAATATTGATGTTCAATTATCTTTCTAGAAGCTGGACTTACATACACCATATTAAACATTCAAAAATCTTTTTTCACATGACACTCTGCATTGATCACTGTGGCACCACATGCATGTTGTATATGATACTTTGGAACACAATATAATTTAGCTTTTTTTCTGCATTTAGATTTGTAAATTTCCCCTCATTCAATACTTAAGTTTTACAATGAATGTTATTGCATACTGTTGTTGGTACTGCCAACATTATGGCAATTTCAGTTTAAAATAAAGTTATCTAGTACAATTAGTTTTATGTGCATAGAACTTATACCAGTATAAAAAAGCTAAAGTTTTATTATTATTTATAATATTAATAAGATGATAAGAAATGTAACAATTTTTACTTGATATAATAATAACAAAATCTGAATCATGGTTCTGTATCTTTTTGCCTATAAATGTAAATTACATCTCAGATGGAATATTATTTTCTGGTAGCAAAGGTAGAAGTTAAGTTTTAATTTCTTTTGCATCCTACCCACTATTTACATAAGTATGCATAAATGTATACAAAAACTCCAAAGAGATATAAGAGCACATACACAGTAAACAAGGAATATTAAACACATTTGGTGGGTAAAATGAAATCTGAAACAATAGCTGAGTAATAAGAATATTAAGAATAACTGAAGACATATCGTTGAGGTGATATATTTAAATGCAACGGGTTTTACTTTGTGAAAAATTATCTGAAATATTTCCATGAATGAGATTCGATTATCTGCTCTGCAGGAGTAATGGTCTATATTAATCTGAGCAGACGTCAGTGGAATTAGATCATGCCTCCTCCCGCCTTTCTTTTATTACCATGTCAGCATAATATTCAAAATGTCTCAGCAAACTTTACCCTCCACCACTTGAATAAGTAGATTTGCCAGGTGCAGTACTAGCAGGAGGCCTATAATGTATTTAAGTTTGAAAATGAGACAATTATATATCAAGGTTCTGATTGGCTACATTTTAATTTGAGACCCATCTGATGTACCGATTTAGCTGGTGGCTTTCTGGAGAAACCTCCTACACATGCACCTGTTCGTTTATTAAAACAGAAACACCTTGCCAGGGGTGAGAAAAGGATATTGGTCACAGAAACCATGACAGCTTGGTCCCTCTGCTCTTACTATTGATTACATTTCTTGACAGTCGCATGGGAGGTTAACTGCTAGCAGGCAATTAACACCCTTGCAAAATAATGAAGAAAACATAATTATATTGGGAAGCCCCAGAGACTGTTTGTAATCTTAAATGTGATATCCCTGAGTCTCTTTCAATATCGATAGCAAATCAAGTATCTTTTTTTTGTCAATCTAGTCTCTGCCTGTGACAAAAGTAATTATTAATGTATTATATCCTTATGTCAAATTATTTAAAAGAATCCTCAATTTCCATTAATCTAATTACAAACTTCCCCAAGGAAACTGTCAATGAAAACAGATAAAATTTGCTTTGTATTTAAAGATGCTATTTTAGGAAAAGATATTCAAAATTATTGAGTCAGAATGCTTCCAGTATCAGCTTGTAACTTTGATAAATTTATCCCTTTCCTATCACAGAGTTGTATCTCAGTGAGTCCACTCTAGAGCCAGACCACTGAAAACATCAATTTCTGCTGTGTCACCCAGAAGTCATATGTCCTCTAGGAAGGTTATTAGTGCTATCGGGGAGATAGACTCTGCTTTGTGAAGTTGAGTACTGCATGTGTGCTGCTTCTAGCAGTTCCATCCATTATGATCACTTCAGTCATTCTGGTCCAGAAATGGACCTCCAATAAATAATATACCTCTTTCCTTTTACCTTGCCCTCACCCAGGAAGTGATATAAAGGAATTGGTGCCATTTTTTTTCTTCAGCAATAACTTATATCCAATTGTCTAGCCACAGAAAGCAAATATACAACTTTTGAAAAGGGAAAATGGCAGTAGTCACACTTTCTTACTGAATGAGTTTGCCTGAGCAAATGTTGTCTGAATCCTAAATGAAGGCTCCTGGTCTATTACATCCCCTGAAAGCAGTTACCTCTCTATCTCATCTTGTCTTACAATACACATATGCACAAATAGTCTCCTCAGACTTTGGAGCTAAATAGGAAATTAGATAGCAGTCATAGCCATTTAACTTTTGTTTGGGTATAAGTTTTACTATTTTGAAATTGGAAAAAAATGCTCTCATAATAGGGAAAATTGCTGAAGACAAAATCCCTATAGTCCTGAAATATTTTGCACATGAAAAACAACATATTTATAAAATTGTATATTCTCATAAGTAATAAAAAGTTAGGTTTACATAATATATCAAATGGTTAGATAAATTTGTTATATTTAGCTTTGCAAAAGACCAATACCTTTAACTCAAACTATTTTTTAAATGCATTCTGTTTATAACAATTTCGGGGTACACTTTCTTTAGCTTACCATTATTCAATGCTAAGCTGCTTTGTTTCACATTGCATTTTAAAATAATGAAATCCACAGAAACCTATGCTTTAGTGGACAGCCATTTTCCCAGGAATATATGGGGAGAAGAATTGTATTTTCTCTTTTTTTAAAAAAAAAAATAAGTAGGACACAAGGTTGGATAGGAAGGGAAAAGAATATGATAAACATATATTGTACACTCTTCTCAAATGACTAGTGGAAATAATAAAAGTTATTAAATGAATAAATGGAAAGCAGTAGAATATTCTGTGTATGTGTAATTCAAGTAAGTTATTATAATGTGTATCCTTCAATTCAATACAGTACACTACACAGTGATGAAATTGATGTAGATACACATACATATCTAGAGATCCACACACACATTACTACATACATACATATCTACTATGTACCTAGAGTTATATGTATTATGATTACATAAACATATTATCATCATAATGATAGTAGAGGGCTATTTCTTCACATCAGACATGGGTAACATAAGCACCAATTCTTGTTTCTTAAATCTCTGAAAAACATTATTCATTTTGTCTATCTACATCTTTTTTTTTTTTTTTTTTGGTTTCTCTGTGGCTTTGGAGCCTGTCCTGGAACTGTCTACATCATTTTAAGTATGTCACATAATGAGGACAAGAATCTATGATCTTAAAGACTGGCTTCCTTTTCCTCGTTATGATGCCGTAGAGTAGAGCTTTATCAGAGTAACTGTGGATCCATGGTAAAGAGAGTTCTTGGGATTGATGAGTAAAATTGTATAGTATGGATGTACCACATTTTGTGACTTATTCCTCAAGAGAGGTATTTTAGGTCACATGGAGTTTTTACATATGCAAATAAAGTAAATGTATTTACATAAATGATGGTTTCATTCCATCTGTCATCTCCACTTTCATTTCACTGCTTATTTTTACTTTGTCATTTCTTCTTTTCTGTCTCTCTGTTCATGAAATTTTCAAGAATCCCATTGTTTTAATTGAAGCACTTAGGGTGCTTCTGTTCATGTAGATTTTGGTTGAAATTACCTTTAGTTATTATATACCATATAAATTATATATTATGAAATGTACAGTATATTAGTATTGGTATTTTAACTTCACATAATAAAATAAAGTTAATTCCTGCTAAGACCTATCACTATGATTCAGTTATAACTATAATTAAAGTTTTTTCCTTCAAATATCAAATAATACTTCAGATTCTATTAAAAGTTTTGACTCTATTTGTCATTTCTTAGAGAACTCAACAGAAAAAGAAAATCAATTGAACATATTCTTATTTTCTATAGTTTTTATTTTATCAGAAAACATCTTAAAAATCTCTTTAGTTTGTGAAAAGGATGGTTGAGATTGTTGTTGTTGAAACTGTTTGCTATGTCTTTCCCAACAGAAGAAAGTTGTCACTTCTTTCTGGTCTTCATGATACATGAGTAAACATTTGACTTTGTTTCTACCATTTGCTTCCAGATACAGGAATTGGATGTAACTTCCTGTTATTGTGTGTGTGTGTGTGTTTTAATATTTATTTATTTATTATGTATACAATATTCTGTCTGTGTGTCTGCCTGCAGCCAGAAGAGGGCATCAGATCTCATTTCAGATGGTTGTGAGCCACCATGTGGTTGCTGGGAATTGAACTCAGGACCTTTGGAAGAGCAGGCAATGCTCTTAACCGCTGAGCCATCTCTCCAGCCCGTGTGTGTGTGTGTGTGTGTGTGTGTGAGTGTGTGTGTGTGTGTGTGTGTGTGTGTATTTATCCACTTTGGAATACATTCAACCTTCAGATCGGTTAAACATATATCTTGGCCAGGTTTATAAAATTTTTCTTAGATCTGAGCAACTTTTGTTCTGTAATCCTTGTAGATCTCTACTGAGACAGAATTTGAACATCTGTCTGAGTTCCAAAGTTACTGAAATATTTTAATTTCTCATTTATTCCCTTTCAAAGTGTTCACCTCACAAGCATTTTTAGTCTATGTTTTTATGTTATTAAGCATTTCCAATGAGTTTTTTTTAATTTTTTAGTTATAACTTTTACTTTTAAATGACAAGTTGAAGCTCCTATTAACATGTACATTATTGCTGCTTGACAGAAGGAATGAATGAAAAGTTTATCAAAAAGTAAGGTATAACTTGAGGTTAGCTTCTGAATCCCTCTCTTGTTTTGCCAGAAAGTCTTTAATTCTGCTGGGCAGGGTGCTGGCTACTCTGTGTAATTATCATGATAAGCCATAACTATTGGAAAAATTTAAAAAAAAATGAATAAAATGCAGAAATATTTTTCCAACAATAAAATCCAAAGTAAAACTACACTGAGGCCCCCTCTCATGATAATGGCAAGTAAAAAAGAGACTAATAACTTATTTTAAAAGAATGAATGGAAATAGAAAATATTATCCTGAGTGAGATAACCCAGACCCAAAAAGATGAATATGGTATGTACTCACTCATTTGTGGACTCTAGCCATAAACTAAGGGCATTAAACTTATAGTTCACAAGCCCAGAGAAGCCAAATAACAAGGTGAACCCAAAGAAAAGCATATATAGATCCTCCAGGAAACTGGAAGCAAACCAGAATGTTGTGAGCATGGGGTTGGGGGTGAGGTTGGAGGAAGAGGAGAGGGGGAGAAGGAAGGGAGAAGGGAAGGACTGGCAACAGCTTTGGGGAGTGGGAGGGTGGAGATGGAAAAAGGGCATATATAGGAACAGCGAAGAAGATACGCTGATGATTATCTCAAAAATCACCATAGAATCTTCCTCTGGTGACAGATGGAGATAGAGACAGAGACTCTCATCAGAGCAACGGACTGAGCTCCTAAGGTCCAGTTGAAGAGCAGAAGGAGGGAGAAGACGAGAAAGGAAGTCAGGACTGCGAGGGGTTGGTCCATCAACTGAGGCAGTGTGCCTGTTCTAATGGGAGCTCACCAAATCCAGCTGGACCTGGTCTGAATGAGCATGTGATCAAACCAGTCTCTGATTGTGGCTGACAATGGGGGCTGACTGAGAAGCCATTGATAAAGGCACTGGGACTTTTTTTTATGGCATGTTCTGGATTTTTGGGACCCTAGTCTATATGGATGCATAGCTCCCTAGGTCTGGATGTAGGAAGGCTTTGGACTTCCCACAGGCAGGGGTTCCCTGCCCTCTCTCAAGCAGAGAGGGAGAGGAAGGAGGGGTTATGGGGGAGTGGGAGGAGATTGGGAGGGGGGAAAGAAGTGTATATATTTGAATGGAAAATAAATAAATAAATAAATAAATGTCTGTATTCTGTCAATCATGTTATAAATAAATGCTGATTGGCCAGGCAGCAAATAAAGGCGGGAAAACCAGACAGGAAGTAAAAATGATACAATGAGAACAGGAGAATTCTGGGAAGGAGAAAGTTGATTCCTCCCACTCCTGTCCAAATCACTGAAGCAGCAGGATGTGAGCTGCCCCACTGAAAAAAGGTACTGAACCACATGGCTAACATAGATCAGAAAAATGGGTTAATCGGGATGTGAGAGTCTCCCAGTGAGAGGCTAGAGCTAATGGGCCAATCAGCTTTATAACTTATAGAGATCTATGTGTGATTTTCTCTGGGACTAAACAGCTGGGGGGCCGGGCTGGACAAAACCCCAACAACAAACAAACAAGGCAGCCCCCTCATGTTACATAAAAACAAAATAAAACAAAAAAGCACCGAGTATCTGAAGTCCTCTTCTGATATGCATTTGATGAATATCAACCATGAAGGCAAAACACCCCCACACATAATGGGTGATAATATCAAAAATACAAAAAGAACATTATAATCCATCCCCCACAAAACTTAAAAGTTCTAAATTAAAAAAAATATTCAGGCATATTAATCTTGGAAATATATTTGATTTAAATGCCTGTATGCACAAGAGATACTTGTATAGCCATGGTTATTTCAGAACCATTAAAATGATCAAGGCAAAAAAAGACAAAAGTATATGGTATGTATGTAAAAATGGAGCATTCAGTCATGAAACTGAATGGAATTCTGTCATTTTTAGGAAAACTTTAACATATTTGACCTGTAGAGGGGAAGCAGTAATAAACTAGGAAGAACTGGGTGTGAGAAGAGAGAGAGGGAGAGAAAGGAGGTATGGAGGGAAAGAGGCATGCTATATATGAAACCAACTCTTTGTATTATTGGTATTTGTTAATAATTAACAACATAAAAATGATGTTTCTCACATAAAAGAATTCCTGATAATTTTATTTAACAAGGTTTTAAAACTATATCTTATGTTTTTCTTCTGCTGGGAATTTTTTTTTGTCAGTGTTGAAAAGTGTTTCTGAATTTTGTATGTTGATATTTAATCTTGAAATTATATTAAATTTATTGATTTCTGAGAGAGTTTTAGTGGGGTATTTAGAATTGCCAATGTATAAGATCTTGTTATCTTCAATCAAGGTGAACTTCATTTTCCATTCCAATTTTGGGTGATTTATTTGTCTCCTCTGCTTGGTTTCTTTGGCTGAGATTTCCAGTCCCATGCTGAATGGCAGAGTCAAGACTTTCCTGTCTGGCCTTGCTCCAGACTCAAGAAAGACTTCCAAGTTTTTACCATCCAGTAGAACATCTGTTGTGGGATTTTAATTTTGAGGGTTTATGCTGCTTTATTGTGATTTATACCCTCTTTCTTGAGAAAGTTTTATTAAATTTCATCAAATATTTTGTAGTGTCTGTTAAATTATTATGTTGCTGTATTGAGTTGTTAATGTGATATATTACTTATTTACTTAAGTTACACTTTCTTTGAGTGAATTTCACTTGATTTTGTTCTTGAGTTCAGGTTGTGAATATTGACTGAGGATAACTGCATGAATATTCATTGTGTTCATATTGGGTATTGTTTCATAAGTTTTTCTTCTTTATTTGTTTCTGTTTTCCTTGTCTAGATATAGCCTCATGATAATTTTGATGAGGAAAAATGACTTGTATATATACCATCTTCTTAAATATATTTTAATGTTTGAAAATCCCTTTTTATGTTTTTCTTTTTGATTCATCAACACAGTGTTCTTCTATGTAGCTTTGGCTTCTTGAAACTTGCTCTGTAGATAAGGCTGGTCTTGAACTCAGAGAAGTGTTAGCCTCTGCCTCCCAAGTGCAGTAATTAAGGGTGTGTGCCATAAGTGTCTGCCAAGAAGTATAATTATTTGTAGTTTAAATTTTTAGAAGTATATTGAAATATTTACTTTCAAGTATGAACCTCATAAGATTTCCTGTTTATTCACTACATATTATTTTTAAAGTATTTATTTTTTGAATAGATATTTCACTTATATCATTCTCTTTCCGATTCAAAATTCTCACTTCTATTCACCTTGTTCTCTTCCAAATTCATGGTCTCCTTTTTACATGATTGTTAACGTATAATTTCATGTAGGCGTTTAATGCTGTATGTTTCATGTAGAACTTCTAGCATACTTCTTACAACTCATATAGGTTAATATTTCTTAGTTTGTCTCAGGATTATTATTTTTTCCTGTTATTTGATTTGGGATTTCCATCTGTATGCAATGAATATGATTTTTTTATTGCCATTGTTAAATAAAGAAACTTCTTTCAGACAACAGGTTAACATAATATACCCTTGCTGGAAAATATATATAGAGAGAGTAGAATCTTACCAGTAGGCCATGATCCACGTGGTAAAATACAAAATAAAAGAAATAGGTTAATTGAGATGTAAGAGCTAGCTGGAAAAATGCCTAAGCTATTGGCCAAACAGTATTGCAATTAATATAGCTTCTGTAACTATCAGGAAACAAACAAGCAGTGTCTGCCTACAGAATAACATGCTAGTGTAGGGCAAGAATTTCCTATATTCTATAAATGATTTTATATTACTAATTGTAGTAAATAAGTTTTGTTTTACATAATTCAGTTTATAATTTTAATTATAAAGGTAAATTATAAGAAGCTCTATTAAGAAAAATATTCAGGTTTTATTTCTTCAAGTAAAATAGTTTTATTATGCATATTGAGATGAAACTTTTTAAATAATTGACTAATTTATGTATTCCATAAATAATATAATCATCACCTAATCATCATTAAATGTATTGTACTTTCCACAAAATTTTTCTTAGCAGATTGTGTAGAACTGGTCATATTTTTAGTGAAATATTTTTAAATGTTACAGTAACTACCAAATATCTTAATAAAAACACAGATAATTACAGCTGTATAAACTAGATTTGCATATGGAAAAGATAATGGAAGCCTTTTCAAATGATAATACTCAACTGCATGTAGAAAGGAAGCATGTGTAGAGTACCTCCCTTTAGAGCTGTGAAATTTACCACTGAAGTCCAGTGAGGAACAATAATTCCCTGCCTCATTGGTTCTTAATTTTTACTTTGATTCAATTTAGCAACACCTGAAGGCTTGCAAATTCCCCATGTCAAGAATCCATCTCACACCAATCACATCAAATTTGGTTGAGATGGAAGACACACATTAGTATTTTTAAAGACCTCCCAGAATTTAATATGAGTCAGCTTGAGAAGTGGCATTAGGACTATGATTGACATTAAGAGAGTGAATAAGCTCATTGGAGATTTTGTTTAGGTAAAAAAAAAAAATCTCTTAAAATTATACTTTCAATTTTTAAAATCAATTCTCATAGTAAAATTTAAGTTTTTAATGAGAATAGATACACAGAATAAATAAGTATATCATAACTTAAGTAAATAAATATTTATTTAATTACAAGATACATATTGCTATTATGTATATTAAATGAGAAAATTTATTTGAATATTTAAGAATGTTTGAATGTGTACATTAATAGATTAAAGGAAAAGAGATCATGAGTATGAAATAGCAGGATAAATTGAAAGATAAGATATGAAGAAGAAAGGGAGAAATTATGTAATCATATTATATTCTTAAAAAGTAAAATTATTATAATCAACCACAAAATTGCTATTTTTCAACTGTCTTAATTTTCACTCTGTGATCTATATTCATTAATTACTGTAATAAGATTTGGAAATTTATTTTTAAGATATGAGCTTGAATATTATTAATACCTTACCTGAATTTCAACAGTGAAGAGAAAGTATCGGCATATTTTTAAGCAATAAAGAGCTACCTTATCATTTTCCATAAAAAGTAGCAATTTGTGTTCAAATGGTTTTTGAGGTTATTTATTTATTTATTTATTTATTTATTTTGATTTTTGAGACAGGGTTTCTCTGAAGTTTTTGGTGCCTGTCCTGGAACTAGCTCTTGTAGACCAGGCTGGCCTCGCACTCACAGAGATCCGCCTGCCTCTGCCTCCCGAGTACTGGGATTAAAGGCGTGCGCCACCACCGCCCGGCTTTTTTTTTTTTTTGATTGAGGTCATTTTTTAAAGATATATTTTAGGTGAAATTGCGCATATGTGTGTGGAGTTGTGTATAGGTATATGCATATGAGTGCAATACCCATGGAGATCAGGGGCATCCAATCCTCTGTATTTAAGGTTGTTGAGAGTTGTCCTGTATTTTACTTGTTTTGAAAACTAAAATTGAGTCCTCCTAAAGAGCAGCAAGTGATCTTACATAAGAGAAACAAGTAAAAAATTCAGAAAATCATTTTTCTTATTTGTCTTTGTGATTCATATAGAAACTACATCAAGGAATACTGTACAAATGTACCCATCTTATTATTCTCTCAAATATATGGGTTATCTATATTTATAAAAATCATATCAATCTCATTGTTTTGAAATGAGTGGAATACTAAACAATAGATTTCCTCAAAGTTAATTATTTATTAAGCCTGAAACTCAAATTGTTACTGGATTTGGGAAAACCATCATTGCTGTAGACATAGTGTTTCCACAAACCTGGACTTAATCCTAGAATGTCTCTGTGTTCTCAACGTTTAATCTTTGCACAAGTGTCCTAATTATAGATCAACACCTTATTTATAAATCTTCCCTAAGAAAATTTAGAAATTTTAATTCTTTTTCAGACAATTTAAAATAAAAAAATCTACCAGTATTTGTCTTATTTTATAAAACAATAAAGTATTTCTCAAAGATCTGCTATAACTATCATTAATTTCATTATCAAGAATAGGTTTCTACCTCAAATTTGTTTTTAGAAGATACCAATTTTCAATCAGATATACTATAAATAGATGAACCACAACTCCATTTTACTATTCATTCAAGATTTTTTTTTCTAGTGTTCACACAGGTCTCAAAGGCTTAACAACTTTTGCTTAGGTAAGCATTTATTATTCATTTTTATTTATTTATTTATTAGGTCACGCATTAGTTTTAGTCTTAATCATAAAATAGGCCCCTAATGTCACCAAAGAGATGGTTTATGGAGTGATAAAAAAAATAAATAAAAAAAATTCCAAACTCCACCAAAATCAGGAAGAGGCAAAAAGAAAGCAAGCATTCTGTAGAGATTGCAAAGTATTCAATATTGTGTGTTTTTTGTTTCTTCCTTTCTCTCTTTCTTTCTTTCTTTTGACATATTGGTTGTGAATATTTGCTCACACAATTGTGAGCCTATAAATTTCTATTACTCCCAGTCACCAACATAATTTTTGAAACATTGATTGCTGAGAAAATAATTTTAACAAACTTGAAAATCACTAATTCTAACTGATAGATGCTAGATAGAGATTTCTTATTGATTAATATGGCCTCATCAGTAAGATATTGTTGACACCCAGACACTGTTTCCAGAGCAAAAGAAATCTTAATACCTAAACTCATACTATTTGTTTTGGCAGAATAAATGGGAAGTACTTTATTCTGTGTACTATTGTTAAAATGCTAGACTCAAATAAGCCACTTAAGCACCTGCTTTTATGAAAAATACTATTTAAATAGATTAATTCTAGAGAAGCCCTGGAGATAGTGGTGGAATTCCCCAATTTAGGATAAACAGCTTCAGTGTGGATTTTTGAAAAGGAAGCAGCTGCTAATCTGCAAGTAGTCGTAGCTAAAGTCTGAAGGCCATGAGATTTCTATGTTCTGGAAGAAATGAAAAGCAAGGAACAGATGGCTAGCATAAATAATTCAAAGGGGCTTCCCAGTCACTTCTTTAGGGAAAAACTGTGTTGAACTATGTTTACAAGGTTACTGGCAATTTTTGGTAAACAATACATTTCTGTTTCCTTTTCTTGTTTGCCTTCAACAGTAAATTTAGATACAATACCTCTACTCTTTTCAGTGCTGGATCTATACAATACCACATCCAGCATGTAAGGAACATGTTTGTACATCATAGGCACACATATAAGGACAGAGAAAAATATTGCTGAGGATAAATGGGCTTTCTTTTATTTCTCAGAAATTTATGGAAACACAAAAAATAATTGAAGCTTGTTTCCCATAGCATTTATTGCTTGGTATGTCTCTACACAGTTTGTCTCATTTGATGCAGGAACAATATAACTCTGAAATTAGTCTCTTAGTGAAAAAAACAAATATATGATACTAGCACAGTGGTTTTGATAATTATTTTGAGTCCCTGAATTTTATGATAAAGTTTTTATTTTACCTTCTCTTAGAAAAAATGATAATGATTGTTCATGAGAAACATTAAAATATTTTTTTCCTCTTTTGGTTTTAAATTTTCCTCTATATGTGTAAAGAGTTTCTTTGAAAACTGATACTGTAGCTCAATGAGACAGAAATTGTCAAAAATGGGCAAAGCCTTGAAATCAATTCCCAGCAGTGTAAAGATATACATTTTTTACATTTTATTTTTTTTGAGAAAAGGAAAAAATAGTTTCCCCCTCCTCCCAGCGTCGATTTCCCTCCCCCTCCTCCCACCCTTCTCCCCCTTCCCCCACTCCTCTCCCCCTCCTGATGAGAAGCCAAGGACAATGGCACTGGGTTTTGATCCTACTTCATGTTCTGGCTTTGTGGGAGCCTAGCCAGTTTGGATGTTCACCTTCCTAGACATGGACGGAGGGGGGAGGACCTTGGACTTTCCACAGGGCAGGGAACCCTGACTGCTCTTTGGACTGTAGAAAATATTTTTGTTTGCTTCTAATTTCCAGGAGGATCTATATATGTTTTTCTTTGGGTTCACCTTGTTATTTGGCTTCTCTAGGCTTGTGAACTATAGGCCTAATGTCATTTTTTTATGGCTAGAGTCCACTAATGAGTGAGTACATACCATATTCATCCTTTTGGGTCTGGGTTATCTCAGGATAGTGTTTTCTACTTCCATCCATTTGCATGCAACATTCAAAATGTCATTATTTTTTACTGCTGAGTAGTACTCTAATGTGTATATATTCCACACTTTTTTATTCATTCTTCCATTGAGGGGCATCTATGTTGTTTCCAGGTTCTGGCTATTATAAGTAATGTTGCTGTGAACATTGTTGAACAATTGCTTTTGTAGTATGATTGGGCATCTCTTGGGTATATTCCCAAGGGTGGTATTGCTGGATCCTGAGGTAGGTTGATTCCCAATTTCCTGAGAAACCACCACATTGATTTTCAAAGTGGTTGCACAAGTTTGCATTCCCACCAGCAATAGATGAGTGTTCCCGTTACTCCACATCCTCTCCAGCAAAGACTATCATTGGTGTTTTTGATTTTAACCATTCTGACAGGTGTAAGATGGTATCTCAAAGTTGTTTTGGGGGAGTGGGAGGGTGGAGATGGAGGAAGGGTGGATATAGGAGCAGGGAAGAAGATATCCACATTAAGGGAGCCATTTTAGGGTTGGCAAGATACTTGGCTCTAGAGGGGATCCCAGGTGTCCAGAGGGATGTCCCCACCTAGGTCCTTGAGCAGCAGAGGAGAGGGTGCCTGAACTGGCCTTGCCCCACTATCACACTTATGATTATCTCGATTTATCACCATAGAATCTTCATCTGGCGACGGATGGAGATAGAGACAGAGACCCTCTTCAAAGCAGCGGACTGAACTCCCAAGGTTAGTTGAAGAGCAGGAGGGAGAAGATGAGCAAGTAAGTCTGGACTGCAAGGCCTTGGTCTACCCACTGAGACAGTGTGCCTGTTCTAATGGGAGCTCTTCAAATGACAGAATGAGCATGCCACCAAATTTGACTCTCTGAATGTGGCTGTAAATGGGGGCTGACTGAGAAGCCATTGATAAGGGCACTGAGACTTGTTTCTACTGCATGTACTGGCTTTTTGGGACCCTAGTCTATTTGGATGCAAAGCTTCCTAGGCCTGGTTGTAGGGGGAAGGGTCTTAAACTTTCCACAGGACAGGCTTCCCTGCCCTCTCTTAAGGAGGGAGGGGGAAGGAGTGGGGTGAGTGGGAGAGCTGGAGGGCAATGGGAGGAGGGGAGGAAGTGTAAATTTTTGAATAAAAAAAAAAAGAAAGTTCAAGTTCAATAAAGCATTATGTAATATAAAAAAAGAAAAATATTTTCATGTAACAAATAGATATGTGGATACATATTACATATACATATACATGTCTGTGTTCCCTGAAGTCTGCACATCTTTATTATACAAGTATCCCTCCCCTTATCTAACTAATGTCCACTTCACTGTTTTTACTCCTTTTATGAAAACATGCCAAGCAATTTCTCAGCTATAAAAATTTCACTATATTTTCCTTACAGCAATCCCCTTTTCTGTCATTTTCCTTACCAATAATTTTCAAAAAAATTTCTCTTCCCTTTTATTCTATTTAATTGTTTGTAAAGTCTTAGCAGCAGCCAAGACTCACTTGATTTGATAGTGTCTGACAGAGGGGACATTTGGCATGTTATCACTGCTAAAATGTTTTAAGTATCAACTTTCTGAAAGACTGATAGAGGCTTTCATATCCCATTGACAACTCTGATTTATGAAATTTTTATTAATCAAACTTGCTCTTTGACAATTTCCTTCATGTATATGGTACATTGTGATTACTGTCACACCCTATTCTTTTTGACATTCCCTCATCTCTTCTCATCCCTTTACCAGATGTATGTCTTATTAAGACATGCAATTATTATTTTTGCTTTGTTTTCTGACCAGCTAACTTTAACTAAAAACTTCCGTGTGACTGTGGGCATAGAATTGTCCTTTGGGACTTCAATATCACCTTTGAAACTAAGAATGTTCAATATTGCAGTTCTGTTCTAATATAGTAGTGATTAACAGATTACCCCAGACTGACTTCAAAGTTTCTGCCACGCTTCTAAGAATAATATATTTCGATGTTTCTTTACGTACCACTGCAAGTTCAGTGTTCCATAAATGACATTTTTAACAGTGTGCCAGATATACCATCAGCAGTGAAAGATAGGTCTAGATCTTTTAGAATCCTATATACCAAAAAAGTAAATAAGAATTGCTGCATTTTTTCAATGGGAAATTTAGTGAAATTTCTGGATATTTATTTCATATCCCATTTTCTGGGACTGTAAAACTGTAGTGTTCAATAATCCTTTAAAATATTTAAATACATGTTTGAATTTCAAAGTAAACAATTTCAACAGTTCCTTGAGTGATAATTCCACCATGGAAACACATGTGAAGATGCTGATTTGAAGCAAGTAAAAAGATGTGATGACTAAATGCATTAATGTAGGGTTAAGACAGCCCCTTGAGGGGGCGGGGTTTGCCTCGGGCGAATGCCTACAGCTAAATGGGCAGGCAGGAGGCGGCTCTGGCCCCTTTCCTTCCTACCTCCTGTGCCACGCGGGGACTTTTGTTCTGTAAGTTTAACATTAAAGTGTAAATATTCTTTAGTATCTGCATTGCATTTATTTACTCCGATACAAATTAATGGCTGTGTTGGTAATTGTTTATGTGTACAGCAGGCAGTATTATCTAACAATTTCTTTATGTTATGTCATAGAGAAGTGAAATCTTCTTAAACTCTTTTTTGAATTTTTGAGAATATGGATCTTAGAGATAGATGGAGACCATTTTAAAAGTGATCATCCATGAGAAGAACGTAAGTAAAAACTGGGAAAGCTATGAGCACATATTACTTAAATGACTCATACACAGTAGCATGGGTAAAATAGACATTATGTGGACACACTGTTATAATAACCAGAACTACAGGATTTATATTTTTTTACATAAGACTCATTGTTATCAGATTTCATATATCACTCCATTATTCATAAGCATCTAGGGCATTGAAGAATTACTCTGAAATGATACCTAGCTACCACAGATCCAAGTTGAAGAGACCATTCTTCCAGTGGAGATCAATCTCAAATTCCTGGATGGTGTATCTATTACATCTTTATAAATATGTAAAATAAAAATATTATTTTTCTCTTAGGCTGAGTGGAGTAGATAAAATTCTGAGGATGATGGCATTTGCTTGTCAAAAAATCAGTGACTGAGGGTAAAGTGAAATTCAAAGTAAAGAAAGAAGACAGAGCTAAAGAAAAAAGACAAATTAAATTCTTCAATCCTGTAAAATTCACTTCTTCCTGTAGCATAATTTCACACAATGCAAAACATCTAAAACTCTGCCCAGATAATACATATATATTATTTCAAAAAGAAAGAAAAATCTAAACTTCTCACACTGCCACGTGACAATCTGTAATTGTCAGCCTCAAATGTGCATCAGAAAAATGTCACACAGCCAATGACAGAAGTGTATCCTTTCCTAAGAGATCCTTAACATTACTCCTCACCAACATACAGAGACTCATCTAGTGTCTTGCACCATCCAGAACCTTCCTTTGTCATTTACAGTGTAAAAATGCAAAAATCTAGCATGCCAGATAGATTCTCAGTTCTGTTCCCAAGTGAAACAGTCCTGAACATTTTATAAGTCAATTCTGACTATTCCTAATTACATAGGCCCTAAGTGTAAACTTTCCTGGTGTTTGGGCATAGACACTATTAATATTACGTTGAGATGAATTAAAACATGAAAAAATAAAAAAAAATTGAATAAGAAAAAAATCACAGAATATATTCAGTTACTGCAATATCTACATCTGTTTTCAACCCATAGAAAGGTCTCACACAGGGGCTGATGTAGAGTTTTGGACTGGTCCTGAAGCATGTAGCATTTTATGAAACATTTGCTTTCCCTTGTGAGTCTTATAAAATAACGTGTGTAGCTAAAACACAGATACAGTTACCAGATACTAAATACCTATGAAACTTCAACAACAGAAGAAAACATTTAACCAGAAAAGGCAATGTTTACAGACTGCATAGACAGATTCCAGACCTCTTAATAACTCCTCTTGTGTTATTATGATGGCAAACTTAACATGAGCAGCTGCATGTTTACAAGCTATTTTGTTACACAATTTATCTATGGGAAGCATGAGTTCCACATTATCTGAAATCCCTTCTTCTTCTATTCCATATTGCCAGGATTCCTGTACAATTCAAGCCAAGCTTATAATCAGTCCTTTAAAGCAATCATTGTGAGACATGTCTAGACTAATGTGAGTTACAGTATAGTTGTCTAATTAGGTGGGAATGTAGTTCTTTAAAATATTGCATAATGTGGTAGCCATTAAAATCTGTGTTTAATTTTTAAAAGAATGACTGAAGAATATGGGAAGAAAGAGAATAAATAATATTTTTTAAAGGCCATGAATTACAAATAGATTTTGCTTTTCAAGAAGAAATATATTTCTTGTAACTCTAACGAAATAGATGCCTCTAAAGCCGTCTTGCCTCTCGGGAAGGATTTTCACATCCCAGAATGTTATTATCAAAGCTGGCTATGAATTGTAAAATGTTGAGAAGTTCAAGCATTGTTTTAAAGATTGTTGAACAGATGTAGCTTCCCTTAGGAGATTTGCTTGATGGTAAATACGTTATATTTCATCCACAGTATAAGAATGAATATAACAGAAAGAAGATAAGAGGAGATAAAGAAGACAAAGATCAGGCTTAAAGCATGTTAGCATTTTGATGTGGATGTTCTTATTGCAGAATTTTAAATAAACAAGCTGTGAATACTTTTCACCAATAAACAATATCCCATCAGAAATATCACAGAATAATGGGGATTTACATTTCTGATATCTATTGATTTTTGAATATTATGTTCCCTAATTATAAATTATATTAAATGATAAAGACTGTGGTTTATTTTAAATGTAAAATTCTCACATGTTTAGAAATTATTTAATGTACATTTTTGTAAACAAGAAAAATGAATTTCACCTTGGTAAAAGATAACTGAGTACAGATTATCTACTGGTGCTAACCGTACTAAAAATATTACAATATTTGCAGATTTTTTCCTTTCTAAGTAGCATTATTTGTATTTAGATTATTGTTAGAAAATTCTAAGAAGAAAATTGTAATTCAGACATTTGAATTCAGATATGGAGAGAAAAGTCATATAACAAGGAATACTTGTTTATTTAAGAAACATACTCTAGAAATACAAATTTTGCAACACAAACCCTTTAAAATCTTTAAAATGTATAAACAAAATGAGTTATGTTTTGTTAACTGTACTTAAAGCAGTAATAAATTAATTGAAAATGTAGAAATGTAAAACTAGGATGAGGATTTAAGGAAAATAATTGTAATAGTATGTAGCCATTGAAGAGGCAGGTTTGAGAGAGAGCAAGAATAACTTAATCATCTGAGTGGGCTTACTAGATCAAGTTTGCGAGTTTGTTTTGGAGACATTCAAATATTGTGTAGTTAGTACAGACCAGTTGATGTCTAAATCACTTTTGTAGCATTGAAAGGTGAAATCACAAGAAAATTTGAGTCTGAAATAATTCTCTCAAATATATGCAATATTTAGTCATTGCAGTTTAAGCATAGACTGATTCAATTTGGCTGTTTTTTCTCTTTGAGACTGATCATCTAAGTTTGATGAATCAAATAATAAATTGGGAAATATGATTGATTTCATGAGTTGTTCCCCTATCTTTGAGGTGTATTCATTTAACATAATAAAGTTTTTCTCTATTCACTATATCACATACTTAAAAAAAAAACAGTTTCTGGACCCTGAATCCATTATATTTTGAGATTTGACTACCATGAGATAGAGTCATTAATAGTTTAAAAATTATTTGAAACAGAGTAGTCTAAGAAGGTGTAAGATCAAACTTACAAGAATTATATGCAAGAACAATAGATTCATATACATGTAGTTAAGCCTTCTCTGTGAAGAAGACTGTCTGCCAGTCCCTAAAGAAGACTCAGATTAGTGGACAGAAATCAAAAGTTCACACATTTCTGAACAAAAATAAGTTGTTATCATAGGAGAGAGAACATATTAAGTAACCAATGTCTTTCTTTTTAGACAGGTTCAAAGTCAAAATCTTTAGCTTTGTAATGTTCTGAGTTCTCATTCACTGGGACAGAATGTGTACCACCAACTCTAAGCTTAAAGATATAGAGGATTCTTCATCAGGTAAGTTTGACAAGCTGATGACCAGCAGTCTTATCTGTTTTAAGAGTTGAGACATAACTTCATGCTTCAATGATGTTAGTGAAAATTTGTCTTTTTTATTCTGTGATGCCTTGTGTAGCCAGGGTGACAAATCTATTCAACCTTTGTAGGACAATACTTGAACCTAGTTCATATAACACAGCTTCCTGAAATCTGGACAGAACACCACACATTTGTTTTGCTGCCAATTAACTTCAAGATCCTTCCACTCACACTTTGTCAAGTCTTTCAGCATAGCACTAACTTTGCCAGCACAGGGGTTATTTCTTCTTTAAAGGTAGCTGTTAAGATCTTGCTAGCAAGATAACAGAAACAAAATGGGATGTGCAGTGACAGACCATTTAGCTGTGTGGCATCTGCTAGGTGTTTGATATATAGGTGTCACTGAATGAGAATATAACAGTGTTGTTCAAACAAAATGAAAAAATATCTTACAAGTAGGAAAATTCTGCAAGTCATATTATGCTGTTCCACAATTTTATAATTACTGATGAATATAAGATTTTGAATTGTGGCTGCATGTGGCTGCAGAAGAAACACTGATATTTTACAAGCCAGGGTATTATGACACTAATGTATTGAAAACGTCACTATTCACATGGCATTATGCAGACTGTACAGGCTATACTCTGTATACTCTGTACTCTGTATACTATGAATATGTTTTATTACCATTGGTTAAAAAATAAGCCACTGCAGCCAATAGCAGAGAAGAATACACCAGACTGGGAGAGCTATAAAGAGAGAGTAAGTGGAGACAGAGGGACATCATGAAACTTTAAATAGAGAAAGACACCAGAACACAACCTTCTGGGAAAGCCACAGTTTTGTGGCAATACACAAATTAATAGAAATGGGTTAATTTAAGATGTAAATGTTAGTTAATAAGAAACCTGAGCTAATAGGCTTAACAGTGTTGTAATTAATATAGTTTCTGTGTGATTATTTGTGGCTGGGCAGCCAGGAAATGAAATAACAGTCTCCTTTTACAATTCAGAATTGTATATTGTGTAAATATATATAGTCAAGCAGTGTAAAGGTCCACAAATTTGAAGATTTGAAGTAGAACAGTGAATAATATGAAATAATTGAAGGAAGAAAAAGAACAGTTTTAATTGTATTAAAATCTCAAAAAACTACTGGTTTTAAAACTATACATAGACCATATATATTAAAAACTAGAAAATATTAACAATTACTGAACATATCACGGCAAATTTCAGCTCACTTGTGGTAACTGTATAACCCATTTTATCTCTAATTTCTTTTGTTACTTTATAAAAAAATGAGAAGATGAAATGCTATTTTACTGCCAGTATTTAATAAAACCACAAATACCACAAATTGCTAATCAACTGCACATTTCATGCATAAAGTAAATTAACATTTTTATATTATTGCAAACATTTTTCATTGCGTTAACATAATTATTTTTATCCTTAGCAGTGTCATGGTTGCCACTATGTTTTGATATAGTTTATGCTCCTGGGATCCAATCAGCAGCCTCTCATTTGATCAGTAAGGGCTGCTTGTAATTAGCATTAGTCTTTGTAATAAAATGCAGAAAAGAGGCACCTGAAGTTACTGAGGAATTATGAGGTTTATGGTTTCAGAAAATTTTGTCAACAATCGTAATTGCCTCTAGTCCCATATGTGATGATTGATCATGTGTTGGAGGAAAGTGCTCATACATGACTTCTTGTAGCAGAAGAAGCAGATGGGACACATTGAAATAATCACCCTTAAAGCACTAAATTCTATAACCTAATTCCTCCAACAAGGTAAACCTATCCAGTGTCAACTATGTTCCAAATACACAATCGAAATTCTAATCTATCAATATGTGAATTATTATATCAGATCCAATCAAGTCAGTTATGCAACCATCTTGTAAACCAACTCAAAACACAAAGATTTTTTTTTTTGGTAGGGGAACATCTATAGCCACAAATTAATTTGTACTACAAAAATCCATTATCTAAAGTATTGCATATAGATATAAAATGAATAATATTGCTCTTGACAAAGCATTGTGTTATATAACAGTGGTATTGTTTAGTTTGGGCCAATTTTTGGGCTCAGAACTTATTAAAATGTGAAAAACTGCTTGCGATTAAATATGTTCATAGCTTTCTTAACTGTAATATTTTTAAATGTACAATAATAGAAAGAATTATTTTAAAGCAAAATGTGTTTGAGGCATGGAAGCACAAACCTGAAATTCCCAGCACTTGGGATGTGAAATCAGGAGGGCCAGGTATTTAATAATCTCTTTGGCCTTACACAAGTATTAAGACAGCTTGAGCTTCAGCCCCATTTCAAACAACAGCAATAGCAGAAAAAGAATAAGAAGAGTAAGTTCGGAAATATTCCTTATACTTTGCTTTCTGTCATAATCTACCCTAATATTAGCCACGATTTATAAGGCAATTTGGAAAATGTAGTGACCATTTCACATTACTCCTTACTAGAAATAGTCAAATATAAAGGTCACTAAATGATAGTTTTCATTGTTGCAAAATTTACAAATATCAAGCTTATCTTTTTACATCTATTGACAAGTAATGTTTTATGTCCTTATGTTCATATCAGCATGAATTAAACTTTGCTGAAACAATGAATATTGCTAAAATACTTCTAGATTTCACAGAAAAAATCTGAGTTTTAGCCCTCATCATGGAGCCAGCTACAGATAGCAGGCGACTAGCCTTTCTATTGTCCTACTTTAGTAACACAGGCAGTTCGTCTTCACTTTCTGGTACGTCATCAGTTGTTTTGACTATAACCTAAACCTAGCCACAATCATTCTTCTCCAGGCTTCCTTAGTTCAGCAATCCACACAGTTTCTATTCACAATCCAATTACTAAAAAAAGCCACATGGTCAAACAACCTTAAGATGCTATGTGATCAATTACCAATGGCTATGTGTTATGTATTTATTTGGTGAAGAGCACAAATTAAAACTTCATCTATCATACAAATTTCTTTCAGCAAGTTTAATATTATTTTTCCTATATATCTTTGCAGTTCTCAGGATTGAACCTCATTATACTAAACAAGTACAATACCAATTAAATATATCACCAGCTCATTTTTGTAAATTATAAGTATTTATTTTGAAAGCCATAATTATTAGATATAAAATGCCACTCATGATGACTCAATATTTGACAATATTCTCTTACTAATGTGCATGTATGCAAAAATTTGAAACTCTATGAATTGATGTTTTATAATGGAATAATTAGCAAGGCCATTCACATAAATGCAATTCAGTTAATTAGGCAGCTATAAAAAATATCTTACTTATGTGTATTAGCAAAATGATTAATTTAAGAATGTCTTTCCATGACAATTTTATTAATAAAAGTGTTAATATCTGCTCTTACTTCAAATGCATGTGTGTGTTTGCATGTGTGTGTGTAAAAAACTCCAGGGAAAAAAGAATATTTTTTTGAAAATAAGCAAAAATGGTTTCCCGGTGTAAAAAAAAAAGAACATTGTGCAAAATTGTATTTATAAAATAATATATTAGAAAATTTATAAACTGCTACACACAGTGCAGGGGAAGACTTTAATAAAGCCCACATAGCCATTATGAGGTTATTATGGAAGCAACAAATTCACTGAGGGCTGATAAACTTAGAGTTTCAAAAGGGCTGGAATTAAAATACCCATGTAAGTAGTAACAAAATTATAGGTGAGATCATTATATATACTTTCATAAATCTGACTACTGAGTCACAAATGATACGTTTTTGAATACACAGTTTTATTTGTTGATCTTTCCATAGTCTTTGCCAATCAAAACAACAAGATAACATTTAAAGAGGTCACTGCTTATCTTGTTTATGTAACACTAAGTATAATACTTGAATTCTTTGTTTCTTGATAAAACATGTGTTCCAGTAAATTAAGACTTGCAGACAGATTGAAATAACTTATAAACTGATATCAATTCTATAAAGAGATATTTTCTCATGATATAGAATTTAAAACCAATGAGAAAGAAAATCATATATATGTTTTCTGATGTATCTGTATGTTCTACTATCTTATTCTGAGTAGTAATTCAATACAGTTGATCATGCTTTAATTTTCATTGAAACAATAAATTACACAAAACCAAAATAAAAAAGGTAACCATTTAAACTACCTATATGACATTCAAAACCATCTAGAGAATACTTATGCTCTTTAAAAAGCCTTTCTACATGTGATAATTGTCTTTCTGGGTCTGGGTCATCACATATACTTACTCATAAATGGATTTTAAACATAAACCAAAGAAAAGCAGCCCACAAATCATAATCCCAGATAATCTAGACAACAATGAGGACCCTAAGAGACATACATAGATCTAATCTACATAGTAGCAGAAAAAGACAAGATCTCTTGAGTAAATTGTGAGCATGGGGACACTGGGAGAGGGTTGAAGGGGAGTCGAGAGACAGGGAGAGGAACAGAGAAAAATGTAGAACTTAATAACAATCAATAAAAAATTTTCTACAGTACAAATATTGAAAATCATGTTTGACAGTTATTGTGAGATTCTCATAAAAATAGATCATAGCAAAAGCACAAGAAACATTTAGCCACACATCTGCATTATGCCTGCATTTTACTCTTATCAACAGACAATATATATTTTGATCTATAAAGGTTTTGTTCTTTATAGTACACTATACATGGTTCTGTATAATGACACGAAAAATATGTTTTTTTTTTGCCCCACAGAACCATCAAACCCTTCTCCTTTTCAATCTCTTGGAAGGCTAACACAGTTTCAACCGGGAATGGAAGATATCTGGGCCAACTGGAACAGGTAAGAGGTGTTTGGCAGTAAGATTCAATCTCCTAAACAAGCATCATTGCGTAAAACACCTGCTTGGCACTGTATAGACATTTTACTTCAGATTCAACTAAAAATTAATTGAAGTACAAAATAAAATTTGTTAATGTCAAAGTTGTTATTCATAATATATTAAATACTATACAGTTAAATGCCATCAGTGTGAAAACAATAATCAACCAAACAAAATTGCTTGGAAACCAGTTGTTTTTTCTTCTGTCTTTCTTGGAACTGCAAACAGCATTTTGTGCAGATATTATCTAAAAATTAGTGTAGAGCCAAAGAGAAAATCACAATATGTTAAAAATATATGTTTTAGTCCAAACTATATTGCAGTTTGGTATTTTAAAACGAGGCTTATTTTCTTGTCCCAACTCTAATTTAGCATCTTTTTTAAGGGATTATGTGATAAGCAAGTAGTTGCTACAATGATGTAACTCACAAGAAAGCAACATTGTTTTATGGTAATTTAATGAGTATAGTAATTTCTTTATAGATCATCAGTCTAAATAAAGTTACCACACAATAACTGAAACTGCTGAAATTTTAAAAGAACAGTGATGTGCTAACGTCCATGTGGCATATTTTTGTCAATAATTCTATAATTTTTCTGTAATTCTGAAGTTCAACAAAGAGAACTAAAGAAAGAAAAAGGGAGAAATCAGACAGAAGTAGCAGTGTAATAATTCAGGTCTAGAATTTTTTTAAAAATGTACCCTGATTAACATTTAAATAGAAATGCAAATAGTATTCAGATTGATTCATTGAATAGGAGTTGTACTCTGTGCAAAATGCCTATAAAGTTTAAAAGGTTAATAAAAAGTGTTCCCAAATGCTTTTCTGGGAAGAGTACTAGATAAACTGTACTCACGAAACTTTTCCAATTCTCACCATAGATTTGGCAAATGACATTACTGGGACAGGAAAATTATTCTGATGTTAGAGTTCCATAGCAAACACTAGACAATACAGGTCTAGTCAGAAGAGGACAGACCTAAAAGGAGATTCTTATTTACTGACTGAAGTCCTCAGCAAATACTACCATTAGCATTTCAGGACTGGCCCTCATTGACTTGTTGTATGTCTTGCTAGTTTCTTCTGAATGGGAGTGTTTCATACATTTGATTATTCAATATGCTGTATGTCAGTGTGGAAAACTACATGTTGGTTACTGTCATGGTATCTGGGATTGGTGATGAGGATGTCATGCCTTTCATTACTTTGAATCCTGCATAGATATTAATTTTGTTCTGTTTCTTGTACGCTAAGAATTTAATTTGTTTTACTTGTAGGAATAGAGTTCAGTGAATACATGATAATAAAATTGCATACTACTGAACACATTAAAACTTTAAAGTATATTCAGACATTCTTTCAAGAAAATAAATTAAGGAAGCTTAATTTAGTTTATCCAATGGATTTTTGCCAATTGTATTATGTGTAATTTTATAGATAAGGCTGTAATAACAGATGGAATTAGCTTGCTTTTATTCCCCATTTGGAAGGGTGATTTCTTTTCCACATAGATTATATTCTTGTAGTATGGTCTTGGAATAGAAAGTAGAATGAAACTCACAATGATTTACAGGAGAAGAAAGAAATATCAATGTTCAAAATCAAATGTATATTTATGAAGGAAAGAAACTTCAGTGCTCTGTGTCAAACATATCAAAACTTTATGTGCACCTGATCTGCAAACCTTTTGTTTTTGAATCCAAGATTACCTGGATTTCAAACATGTGCAAACACCACTACACCTAGCTTCTTCATTAGTTATTTTCTTTTAATCCTCCAGTCTTTTCTGTTGTTAAAGTCTTTTATGAATTCATGACTTTATAGCTGACGTGAACAACAAATCACTTCAAACTGACTCAACCCTGAAGAAAGTTTATCAGTTCATGTCCCCAGCTTTCTACATGCAAATATCAATGAGAAGTAATTCTGCATTCACTAATGTAGCTAAAAAAGCCTTTATTTAATATTGCTTGTCTTAAGAAATTTATTTTTCACCAGGAGGTGGTAGTAGAGACTTTAGTCCTAGGACTACAGAGAAAGAGGTTAGTTTTCACTGTCTAAGTGTTGTTGTTCTTGTTGTTTTGTTCTTTTGTTTCTGTTGGGGGCTGGCTTTTGTAGCTCAGGCTGTCATCAAACTTGCTATGAGCCCAGAATGACCGTGGATCCCTGTTTTTCCTTCTTTTACTTCCCAATTAGAAGGATAATAAGTCTGTACCACACCTGTGCTTTATATTATGTGACTCAAACTCAAATCATCCTCATTCCATCAAAGCATTCTATCACCCTAATACTATTCTTAGTCATTAGTATTTTTTTCACATCTGCTAATAAAACTTATGTTAATCCTTGACACAATTTGGAGAAAATAAATTTCCTATCTTGGAAAATTTTAGGGAACATCATGGAGTTACAAGATACTCAGATTTTCATGTATGTGAAATAATATTTTAGCCAAGAAAAGGGGAATTTTATAATTAGCAGGTGTCAATTGGAATCCATGCTATACATTAGTATATACCATAAACTGGGCAATACTAACGCTGAAAAGTGCATTCTTTGTGAAAACTGTGATGCTTTGTTATCATAGAAGAGAATGAATTAGAGTAAGAAAGGTAAATTTTTATGATAGTTATAACTTCTAAAATACCCTTTGAAATCCAAGTGTTTTATTTGTGTATTCTGCTAATCATCGATAGCAGTATTGGGGAAATGAAACTAAGAAGAGTGAATTGCTGTGGAATTCCCCTCTGTTAATATGAATATGTCTTATTGCCATTGGTTAATAAAGAAGGTGTTTTTGGCTAATGGCTTAATAGAGTAAAGCCAGTTGGAAAATCTGAACAGAGGTGTTGAGAGAGTGCGCAGAGTGAGGGAGATTTCATGTAGCTGCCACAAGAAGCAGATGTCATACCGAAGCACAATCACGTGCTGATACACAGATAAATAGAAATGGGTTAACTTAAAATGCAAGAGTTAGCTAGAAATCTGCTATATTCATTGACCAAGCAGTGTTCAATTAATATAGTTTCAGTGTGATTTTATTTTCGGGCAGCTGGAAAATGAATGATCAGTGTCTGCCAACAAATGGGCACCATTGTGGACAAATATATCCACATAAAACCTGAGAGAGCTTGGAAAGGAATTCTAGACACACACACACACACACACACATATGCACACACACACACACACACACACATTTACACAAAAACAAAAACAAACCAAAGTTTAGCCACATTTTTTTTTTCCCAGATGGGCTCTATTTGCTGGTGGTGACCAGGGTCATCACAGTTTCTTTAAAACACATGCCGCTTCTTTTAGAAATGGCATCTTCCTGGTTCATGCACTTATATGGGATCTGTGAGCAGCATGTTACAAATTGCTTAATGGTGACACAGACTTTGTGACCCTGGATCTGGCATGGAGATAATGGCTCTCAGAGGCAGCAAACATACCTCTGCCATGTTGGACTGGGCAGAGCAAGCATGCGGGATACTTATCATTTTTTTAAAAAAGGTGTTTCTGGTTGAAAAAAATAATTACAGATACACATGCAATAAAGACAAATTCTAATGGAAACGTTTTCTAAATGGGTCATAATGTTGAATAAAGGTATGTGGGCTTGAGAGAGAAGAAAAAGAACGTAGTAAAATCCAACAAATTCTTTAAAGAGACGGAGTACAGATAGTCATATATTAAAAGAGTAAAGAAATGTAAGTCACATAAAGATGCAATATACACAGAGAGTCTGGGTCAAGTATATTATTGAGTTTTCTTTATATATTTTTTTTTATATTTGTTGCTTTGGAATAGAGGTTCTACTTTTGTTTCCACAAAGGATGAGAACCTGTAGGTTCCTTCCAAACTAATGTGGGTTGATCAAACAATATCCCCTGAAAATGTCCCAGATGATCCAACATCCATTACAGCTTCAGGACTGCTGACTGAGTTTGACCTATCACACAGGATACCTCTTAAAAATCTACTCCTGGCAGCACCAATCTACTTCAAGAGGATGATGAATATTGAAGAGGCTTCTCATGGCATTTATTAGCTATTGGGAAGAAACTGCTCTTTCCTGGACTGCTTGATGTTATGCTGTATGAACTGGACATGCAGTACCCACATAAAAATGACTTCTGAACTTGCCTAAAGGTGAGATGGTCCTTCAAGGTTCCTGTTTCATGAAAGAGTCTGCCAGACATTCTGCAGGATACAGAAGAAAGTGACAGACAAACTGTCAATCTATGTGGAACTGTTCTTGAAATTTTCTGCTTCATGGAAATGTCTGCTGGATACTATGGGCCTATAGACCGAAGATTGGATGTCCCAATGTTACATAAGAACTCTGTGTGACTGTCCAGGCTGCAAGATGTCTCTGTCAATTCTAGAGGTTTGGAAGGTGCTTGCAATGCATTTTCTGTTTACTTAGGCAATATTTTATCCTTCTGTTTTCTTTGATGATGTGAATGAATAGATAGTTATAATTGCAGTTTTCCTTACATATGATAAAAGATAAAGTAGATGCAAATATTGTATCTATAACTCTTGCTTGATAACTGTTTGTTGTATATCATTGTATTATGTTAAAGTTAAAACTTTCCTTTTTATTTAGATAGAAAATGGGAGGTGATGTGGAATTCTTCTCTGTATGCTATAAATATTATTTAAGGCCATTGGTTAATAAAAAAGATGCTTTCAACCAATGGCTTAACAGAGTAAAGCCAGGCAGAGAATCTGAACAGAGATGTAGAGAGAGAGAGTAGGTAGGGTCAGAGAGATGCCATGTAGCTGTCACAGACCACAAGTGCTGAACAGAACTTTGCCACTAGGCTACAATCAAGTGTTGATATACAGATTGATAGAAATGGGTTAATTTAAGATGCAAGAGCTAACAAGAAATATGCTAGAGTTATTAGACATGCTGTGTTGCAATTAATATAGTTTCAGTATGAATTTTGGGGGGTCTGGGTGGCCAGGAAATGAGGAAATGTTTCTGCCAACAATAAATTACTAAAATTATAGATGAAAATACATCAGCTTTTCTGTACTAGAATATTTGATACAGTTCTTTCTTTAGAGAATTTATCACCTTTCAGATCAAATGTTTAAATGTACACACTTTTCTAAAATCACATCTAGACATTTCCTTTCATGAGGTCCTCTCTAACTGACATTCTTGGGACATCAAAAGATAACTTTTCATTTAACAGGATGTGGTCCTGTTGAGTATATTTGTTGACAGCATATCACACCTGAGATTTTGTATATAGCAAGTGATAACACAAGAATTTCTAAGCATCATGTCCAGATATTTATAAATTATTTTCACTATGCATCAAATGAATCTTTTTTCTTTAAGACTTGAGAAACTTCCATATAGTCCATAATTGTGTTTCAAATAATTATGTTTCTCATTTATGAATATCCAGTTGATAACTTAAAGAGATAAGAAGAAATATTTTATTTGTTTTCTTTTTTTTGTTTTTTTTTGAGCGTTTGATAAAATGTTTTAAAATTTAAACTTAAGCAAAATTTAGTTATGTATAAAAATCTAAACTATTTGAATTTTCCTTTTAGATTGGGAATTTTGGCCTAAATGTGTGAAAGACATTGGTTTTCCATTATTGGGCATATAATTGATACTTTCATATAAAAAAGAATAGCAGATGAGTAATATTTAGCTCTTGCAAAGGTGAGAATATATATATATATATATATATATATATATATATATATCTTGGTATTTTTCCTGTTTTTATAGTTCTCTTCATTTTTCATTACACCTTGATGTGCTTGCATGCCAAAAATATTATTATACATGCCTAATTATCTGAAAATATAAAGAACTGACACATTTTATATTTTATAATTAGCATTTTAAACTTCTGTGGTTCACTATATGAAATACCCAATGTTGTTATTTTTTTACTCAGAAAGAGTCTTCTAAATTCAAAAGAACATTTTCCTGTAATAAAATAGAATGAACATGTTTTCAGATTTTAGAGTTTGAAAATAATTACATCTGTTCCTGAAACTGTCTGACACCATTGTTTACAGACTATAATAAGTATATTTTAAGTCATATATTACAGAACATAATGACCCAAATACATGCATGCTGCCTTAATCTACAGATTGGATTTTACAAGTGACAGTGGTAAACACAGCCAAACCCAAGATCATTTACAAATAAGTTATCTTGACCTGATAAGATACACAACTCTTTTTTTTTTTATTTTCTGTGTGGTGACTGCAATTAGCAGTTTAAATTGCTGTGCCATGCACCCTGACATACTTCATGCTGCTATTGGTACCTGAAAAAAAACACTTCTACATTTAAATAATTATATCCCTAATTAAAGAAATACAAACTTCCGTTTCGGGGAAGATACGTGTTAATTAGTCACATTTGTTTCATTTTTCAAGTTAAATCAAATCAGCCATTTAAAATCAAACTACGATGCCTTCCTTATTTTTGTTTGTTTTAATAAAGTGTAAAAGAATTTGAATTTCTGCAACACAGCATTATAGGTTATTATCTCTTGTACTTTTAATATTTTAGGAAAAATTAATTAAAATAATCTACTATCATGCTTTGATAAAAATGCATTTGATTATTTAATTTCATTTTGGTTGAGAAAAAAATAATGAGATATACAAGTGCAGTTTTTAAATGGATGTCTAGGGAATTACTTTTGAGGTAGTTTTTATTACATTTTTTCTCTAGAAATTTCATATGTCAATCTGGAACATTCCCGACATTCTTTCATCCACCTCTTACATACTCCTCTCATCTCATGTACCACCTCTAAGTCTTTTTTTCTCACAATCTTGTCTGTCTATTTTGTTTTGGTTCTGTTTTTGTTTGTTTGTTTGTTTTTACCTACTGAGCTTAACCATGGAGGTTTCCATCTCCATAGAATTTGAACTATTTATTTTATTTGTATGATCACAGATCAGTTCCCAGTTTGAAGACTGGTGTACTGATGTGTGATCATACAAATAAAAACAACACGGTCTCTCCCCCAGAAACCACCAATAGCCTTATAGTTCAGCAGAGTTCAGTTTCAGCCTAGAAAGACCCTCGCTCCATGCAGGCAATCCTCCTGTTGTGAGATCATGACTACTTGGACTCTGTCATGACTAGAAAGAATCCTTTTACAGTTCCTCTCCCAGTCTTGTAGCTCTTACACCATGTCAGCACCATTTTAAAATCTTTTTGGACATTATATCCATTTTGACCCTGAATAGTGTTTGTGCAACTCCTCCATTACTAGATACTAACATACACTTCACTCACGGTTGCCATATGCCTGTCTTCTTTTGTGTATTCCAACCTCACATATTCCATGCCTGTTTTATTAACCTGTACTTTGGTCTACTAATTATTCCAAAACTGCTTTGGAAACAAAATACTGTTTTCTTAGTTTCTAATAACCCATTTTGATGTTCCTAATCAAATTTTGATTCTAAATATCTGGTAAACATTCTCCTATAGTTGTCTTCTGCTCTGCTCTTTATTTCTTTCTGCCACTTTTATGATGACAAGCAGAGAGAATTTAGCTGTTCATTTCAGGGTTTTGATTATCAATTTTCATTGTCTTCTTCCATCTGTAAAGTACATTTTACCTGGAACATAAAGTGTGTCTTTTCCTGATGTATTGTGATGTGATAGGACATATGTACATTTCATGATATTAAGATTATCTGTGTCTCTAAACTTCCAGTTCTTCATGATGAAAATCTTGAAACCTCATCATCTACTGTATAATATGACAATATTACAAAGAGCACACCAGAACTTCTAACTAATCCTGAGTATGCCCTCCTTAAGCTTTGTTCTTTTTTTCTCTCACCTGTTCCTTTCCACTCATGAGAATATTTCCTTAGATTTTACATGTGAGTAAGATCATATAGAAGCTGGTTTTCTGTGCTTTAGTTATTTCTCTAAATATAATGATATCCATTTCCACATATATTGAAAATGACAGAATTTAATTATCTTAATAAAGTGTAGTAGGACTCAGTTACGTTATACTCTTCATTCTTTAGTAAGTTGGTGGACATAGGAAGCTTCTATTTCACCTAATTAATTTTTGTATAAACAGAGGTATACTATTGTCTATTTAATATGCTAATTATTTATCCTTTGACTATACAATCAGTACTGACATTTGCAGCTATGTGGAACATCCATTTTTAAGCTTTGAAGGAACTGCCATTTTGCCTTCTGCAATGACAGTGCTATTTAATATCATCACTGTATGCAAAAGTTCATTCCACATATTGGCAGCTCATATTTTTCCAGATAACATTAGCTATTCTTGTTAGTGTGAAATACTTTATTGAGATTTAGTTTTCATTACCTTCATGATTAGAAAATCTAAATATTGTTGAAAATATTATTTTTGTCCATTTATATGTCTATTTTGAAAAAAATATTGTTTAGGTCAATTTCCAAATGGCCAAGAGACACTTAAGGTCATGTTCAACTTCTTTAGTGATCAGGGAAATTTAAAATCAAAACAACTTTGAGATACCATCTTACACCTGTCAGAATGGCTAAAATAAAAAACACCAATGATAGTCTTTGCTAGAGAGGATGTGGAGTAAGGGGAACACTCATCCATTGCTGGTGGGAATGCAAACTTCTGCAACCACTTTGCAAAATCAGTGTGGTGGTTTCTCAGGAAATTTGGAATCAACCTACCTCAGGATTCAGCAATACCACTTTTGAAAATATACCCAAGAGATGTCCAATCATACTACAAAAGCATTTGTTCAACTATGTTCATAGCAGCATTATCTGTAATAGAAAGAACCTGGAAACAACCTAGATGCCCCACAATGGAAGAATGGATAAAGAAAACGTGGCATATATACACATTAGTGTACTGCTCAGCGGTAAAAAAACATTGACATCTTAAATTTTACATGCAAATGGATGTAAATAGAAAACACTATCCTAAGTGAGATAACCCAGAACCAAAAAGATGAATATGGTATGTACTCACTCATTTGTGGACTCTAGCCATAAACTAGGGCATTAAATTTATAGTTCACAAGCCCAGAGAAGCCAAACAACAAGGTCAACCCAAAGAAAACTATTTATAGATCCTCCTCAAAATTGGAAGCAAACAAGATTGAAGGGCAAAAGCTGTGAGCATGGGTTAGGGGCAGGGGTGTGGGTGTGTTTGGGGGAATGAGAGAGGGGTAGAGGGAAGGTAGAAGGGAGGGACTGGCAAGAGCTTGGGGGAGTGGGAGGGTGGAGATGGAGGAAGGGCGGTTATAGGAGCAGGGAAGAAAATACCTACAATAAGGGATCCATTTTAGGGTTGGCAAGAGACTTGGAGCTAGAGTGGATCCCAGGTGTCCATGGGGTGTCCCCAGCTAGGTCGTTGGACAGCAGAGAAGAGGGTGCCTGAACTGTGCTTGCCCCACCATCACTTTGATGATTATCTCGAATATGATTATCACCATAGAATCTTCATCCAGCAACGGATTTAGATAGATACAGAGACTTTCATCAGAGCAATGGACTGAGCTCCCAAGGTCCAGTTGAAGAGCAGAAGGAGGAAAAAAGATGAGCAAGGAAGTCAGAATCACGAGGGGTTGGTCCACCACCTGAGGCAGTGTGCCTGTTCTAATGGGAGCTCACCAAATCCAGCTGGACCAGGTCTGAATGAGCATGTAATCAAACCGGTAGTGATTGTGGCTGACAATGGGGACTGAGTGAGAAGCCAATGATAAAGGCACTGGGACTTTTTTTATGGCATGTTCTGGATTTTTGGGACCCTAGTCTATATGGATGCATAGCTCCCTAGGCCTGGATGTAGGGGGGAGGGTCTTGGACTTCCCACAGGGCAGAATTCCAGGCCCTCTCTCAAGCAGGGTGGGAGAGGGAGGAGGAGGTGTGGGGCAGCAGGAGAGAATTGGGGGGTGGGAAGGAAGTGTAAATAATTGAATGGAAAATAAAAATTAAAAAAAATCAATATTTTTTCCACTTTGAGCTTTTAAAATTCCTTAATCTGAATATTATCTCTTTTCCATATAATTGTCTAATATTTTCTTCATTTCTTAAGGGTATATCTCTAATGTTAATTCCTTCATTTAAACTATAAATGCTGCTTGTTTTGCTTTTACCATAATTATGGATATTTGTTTTTAATTTTCTTGCTTTAGGGTGGTGTTAAAATATTTTTCTATTTAAATCATATCTACTATGTCTCTCCTTTCAACTACCCCTGTGCCTGACCACTCTTTCTGAAATTCAAGACATATTCTTCTTTAATTACTATTATTGAATGCACAAACACACAATATGTATACACCCATAGAGAATATATATATATATATAAACTTATATATAATATGTTTATATATAATATATATAAAATATATTATATATAATCATATGTCCAACTACAAGGAAAATCTACTTTTAAGCTTTGAAGCAACTGCCATTTTGCTTTCTTTGTGTAGTTTTCCAGTTTGCTGGGTGAATTGAGTGTTTTCGACCTTAATATATGCTGGAGTGCTGACTTCTTGGGCTTTGATAACCAATCAGCAGCCTTTTCTTGGAGATGACTATTCTCTCAGCAACCATTAATTGCCTAAAGCTTGTCATCTATGAATGGGACCTTGTGAGATTGCTGGAAGGTCAAAAGGTGTTGTCATTGTGTAGGTCTGGTTTAGACAGCCATATTTTTAAGATTTTGTGGCTAAAGTTTGTCTGCCATATATAGAACATACACACGCACATTCATTCATGACAAATAACTACAGAAACCTGAATAAAGAGAAAGAAGCATACTACTATGGGACCTACAAAGGTACTGGAAGTCTGAAATAAGCAATAAAATACAGAATTAACAAATAGAAAAAATGACCCTGTTGA